>NC_083359.1:107826436-108137865 GCF_030254825.1 Meriones unguiculatus
TCAAGTAACATATAAAGGCAGACCAATCAGAATCATACCTGGCTTCTCAACAGAAACTGTGAAAGCCAGAAGGGCTAGATAGATGCCATGTAGACTCTAAGAGAATATAGATGTCAGCCCAGACTTTCAAACACTATAGAAGGATAAAACAAGATATTCTATGACAAAACCCAATTTAAACAATATTTATGCACAAAGCCAGCCCTTCAGAAGATACTAGAAAAGAAACTCCAACCTAAGAAGGTTAACTACACCCAACAAAACACAGGATATAAATAACCTCACTGCAACCAAACCAAAAAGAAACAAGCACACAAACACTACCACCATTAAAATAAAAGGAACTAACAATCACTGTTCATTGGTATCTCTCAACATCAATGGACTCAACTCTCCAAGAAAAATACAGATAACAGAATGGATAGGTAAACAGGACCCAACATACTGCTGTATACAGGAAACGCACAGCAGCAACAAAGCTAGATTTTACTTCAGAGTAAAGGGTTGGAAAAAGGTTTTACAAGTAAACAGACCCAAGAAACAAGCCAGAGCAGTTATCCTAACATCTAATAAAATAGACTTTCAACCAAAATTAATCAAAAGAGATGGGGAAGTTCACTTCATTCTCATCAAAGAAAAAAATCCACCAAGAAGACATCTCAATTCTGAACTCTATGCCCCAAACACAAGGACACCCACATTTGTAAAAGAAACATTATTAAAGCTTAAATTATACATTGAGCCCCACACATTAATAGTGGGAGAGTTCAACACTCCTCTCTCACCAATGGACTGATCTTTGAGACAGAAACTAAACAGAGGTCATGAACCAAAAAGACCGAATAGAGTATCTACAAAACTTTTCACCCAAACACAAAAGAATATAGCTTCTTCTCAGCACGTCATAGAACCTTCTCCCAAATTGACCATATAGTTAGTCACAAAGCAAGCCTTAACCGAAAAAAAAAAAAAAAATTAACCCATTGTATTTTATCAGATCACCATGATTTAAAGCTGGATTTCAATAACAATAGAAATAACAAAAACCCTACAAACTCATGGAAACTGGACAACTCCCTATTCAATGAATGGCTCAGGGAAGAAACGAAGAAATAAATCAAAGACTTCTTAAAATTCAATGAAAATGAAGGCACAACATACCCAAACTTATGGGACACAGTGAAAACAATGCTAAGAGGAAAGTTCATAGCACTAAGTGCCTTCATAAAGAAATTGGAGAGAGCTCATACAAGCAACTCAACAGCTCACTTGAAAGCTCTAGAAAAAAAGGAAGCAAACACATTTAAGAAAAGTAGACAGCAGGAAATAATAAAACTCAGGGCCAAAATCAATAAATTAGGAACAAAGAGAATCAACAGAACCAAGAGCTGGCTCTTTGAGAAAGTCAACAAGATAGAAAAACCCTTAACCAAACTAACTAAAAGGCACATAGACAGTATCCAAATGAACCAAATCAGAAATAAAAGGGGGATATAACAACAGACACTGAAGAAATCCAAAGAATCATTAGGTTTTACTTCAAAAGCCTATACTCCATGGGAGAGAGCCACCCCTTACATTATTAACAATACTCTGCTATGCTTGCAGACAGGAGCCTTGCACAGCTGTCCTCTGAGTGACTCCACCCAGCACCTTATGGAAACAGATGCAGAAACTCACAACTAAACATTGGATGGAGAACATGGTGCCTTGTGGAAAAGTGGGAGGAAGAATAGAAGGACCCAGAGGTGACAGGCATTCCACAAGAAGACCAATACAGTCAACTAACCAGGGCCCAGGAGGCCTGTAGAGATTGAAGCACCAACCAAAGACCATGCCTGGACTGGACCTATGCCCCCTACACAGATGTAGCTGATGGACAACTCGGTCCTCCTATGGGTGCCCCAGTAAGGGGAATGGGGTCTGACTCTGACATGGACTCTGTTGCCTGCTTTTCAATCACTTTCCCCTGGTGGGGCTACCTTGCTAGGCCATAGAGGAAGAGGATGTGCTAAGTCCTGATGGGACTTGATATGCTGGGGTGGGTGGGTAGGGGGGCTCCTCTTCTCTGAGGTTGTGGGGGAGGAGGGATAGAGGAAACAGGAAGGGAGGGTGGCACTGGGAGGAGAGGAGGGAGGGGCTACAACTGGGATGTAAAATGAATAAATAAAAATTAAAATTAACATATCTGTGTATATAATGGAAGACTCAACAACAACAAAGTATTCTTCCTTAGTTTTCAAAGCACTGAACATCTAAATAAAGCAAATGCATTCTTCAGTCAGATTCAGCGCCCTGTGGTGGGTGAGATTATCTGTATGTCCCCAAATAAGGTTTGGCACGAACAGCATGGACAGGAGAGGAAAACACATTCACAGTGTCAATCCCATGTTGGAGAATGGCCAGCTTTCCATGGTGGGTGTGCCAACATTTCATCCACCCACTGTACTGTCACGTGGTTGCTGGCCTATGACCTTTCCCCCCAGTCAGCATGCTACTTTGTCCCTAAAGCTGAAGAGCCTGGCAACTTCCATGGGTGATCAACCTTGTGCATGCTGCTTTAATTTTGTTTTGTTATTGTTTGCAGTCGGTGAGATCAACCCCAAGGTCTCAAACATGTAAGTACTATGCCCTGAGCCACAGTCCCACCCTGCTTATCAGCCCTAGGGAGTAAAACCTGAGTTTTGAGGACACTGTCTACTGAAATTCCCTATTTTTTAAATTCTATACCTGTCCACAGACTATTCTAACTCTTTTCTACACTTTCTGAGCTTGGTCCTTCCAGATCTCAACCACCCAATTCACTAGAGTGATTTTCTTTGAGTCAACCTTGCTCAGTTCTTTTCTCTAGGCACCTCTCTCATGGAGCAAAAGGAGCAACCAAGGATGCTACTGGAATTCTGCCCACCATTTCCCATCATGCATTTCTGCAAGGCTACCTGGAAGGAGCCTGTAATGCTGCAGCTATCCAAAGTGGATACATGTTCCAATTCATTGGTGACAGGGAACTTTCTGGTATGCATTAAGGAAGAAGAGGCAATGTAGAGGAAGTAGAAGCCTCACGAATTTGAACCAGCTGCCCATCCAAACAGCTTTTAATTCCTGCCAGAGCCAGTCTCATGCACACTGCATATCTGCTGATGGATTTCCTCTGTAAATCCTTAGAACACGGAGCATCACACAACGTCTCTGTCGACTTGTTATATCCCAAACTCTCTGGAGTCTGTGCTCAGACTTGCCTTTAGGAAATCACTCAGAATCTCTAATGCATCTTTCTGCTACAAACTTTTAAAGAACCATTAGATTTGATGAGCTATAAGGCTGTTATGGCCGAGCAGCTGGAGAGCTGCAGAGCAGCCTGGAGCAACTTCTGAGCTTCTGTTGCCCTGTGCTATGCTCACACCCAGCAGAATATTCACTGGGGTTATGATGCCATCTGCACCCTAAAGATTCACTGGATATACTTGGGTGAGAATTTAGTAGGAGGAAATTAGAGGCATTGGTTTGTCCTCAGCCTTAGGAGAGGTATCTCGATCTTTTTCAGGCCACTATAGAAATCTCACTGCGGCACTAGCCATGGCTGTTTTTGAGTTTTTCCCTTATAATCTTGAGGAATCGTGTGGACTAGGTGCTATTTACACAGTACCGTCACCATACTGGATTAATGTAATACCCTGGACTGTAATGTAATACCCTGGTTGTTTTTCAGACGCCCAACCTGTGGTTTGCAAAACGAATTTCTGTTTCTATGAGCTTTAAATACATTTAAAAGAATTTAAATTAACTGTAGCTATAATGAATTATTATGATAAAAAAATTACAAAAATGGTAAATTTGAACAGAGACATAAAAAAGACAGGGGAGAGGATGTGATTACAGGGTTTTGCTTATTTGTTTGTTATTTGTTACTTGCTGTTATCACCTTAAAATTTCCTATTTGAATTACAAGGTGTTATATATAAACTTCATGGTAACCACAAAACAAAAATCCATAGTAGATGTAAAATATATTGAAAAATAATTCAAAGAAGGCTATCACACAAAACCAATGAAAGACAGAAAAATAACTAGAAAAGAAACAAATGATTTAAAAAGCTAGAAAGAAAATCACACATGGGATTAAAATATAATCTTAATGGTTTCCACATAGCGTTTCTACTACACAAAATCACTTTATTCCTAACAAACCCAATGTGGCAATCCTCTCAATTACTGAGTGTGGGGATCCGAGTTCACATAAATCCACATAAAGCTGGACATGATAGCACATTATCTATATTTGCAGTGCTTTTACAGTGAGAGGAGAGACAGACACAGGAGCATGACCAGGAGCTTTCCGGCCAGCTAGCCCAGCATACACATACACAATGCGGAAAGACACTCTGCCTCAGGCAAGATGGAAGGCAAGCACCGACACCAAAGACTGTCCTCTGACCTCCACTATGCATGAAGACGCTTACACACACACTTCGGGAAAAGAGAAATCTTGGCATTCAGATACAAAACACAAGGACTTGTTTCTTGACCCAGGAGCCCCAGGGACTTTGTCTCGTACCAGCTTTATGTTCCACTGCATAGTCAGGACCAATCTGACGCCTCGCTATGCCGAAGCTTTTCAGCTTTGTGAGAGCTCATTTGTTGATTGCTGGTCTTGTTTCCCGAGCTAAACCACATTCAGAAAGTTCTGTGTGCTTGTAAGCCAAAACACATTTCCCTACTCTTCCCTTAGTGCTTTCAGAGTATTGGGTCTTATGTGGTCTTCCATCCATCTGGAATTGAGTTTTGTATGGAGTGAGAAATAGGATTGTTTCATTTTTCTACATGCTGAAATCCAGTTTTCCCGGTACCATCTATTGGAAATGTTGTGCTATTTTTTTTCCCTTCGATATGTAGTTTTTGGCATCTTTGTCAAAAATCATGTAACTGTGGTTGCATGGATTTCTATTTGGGTCCATGATTCTATTTTCTTGTTTTTGCATCAGTCCCATGCTGTTTTTATTACTATGGCTCTACTGCATAATTTGAAATCAGGTATAGAGAAGGGGAAAGAATGACAGTCAGGTGACTGGGAGGAGGGTTATGACAGTATGTCTTTGGGTAAATGGGTGACACAGGCAAAAGCATCAGTGTCACTGTTCAAGACCCCAAATGCACCTTATGAACAGAACTTGTTTCTGTAGAAATATATTGGGTCTTCTGGGTTCATTGTAACAACGGCTTCTTAATCTCAAAATCCCATTTTAGCTGAAGGCTGGGACAGGAATCCTTGAGCACAATGTCTGAACTGGAACTCACGACCTGCAGCTAACACAGCTCCATCTGCCTATGCCTGCTGCAATGGCAGGCGATGACCTCCTTGGGATGAATTCCCTGTGCAATCTCTGCTTCCATGAGTCGGCTCTCTAGGGAGAAAACATGAGAGTTCCCTGCATCAAGAGAGCCGATGTCCACACACTGCATGTTCAAGTAAAGCAGCGAAGGCCTCTCCCTGATATGTGTGCACAAGTTTCCTTGAATCTGCTCCTGAGGTCTGATTACTGAATAGGAAGGAATATTTTGACCTCCATGACATCACAAACTTGAAGGTGGCCATTGTGGGAAGTTCTCCTAGTACAAACTGACTATGACTGCAGGTGTTTCCCCCCTTAAAGTTCTGTTTGCTGGGTTAGGGGTGTGGCTGTGCACAAGGCCTCAAAATTGATCTCCAACATGAAAATAAAATGTTGCTAAATCTTTATAGCAAGTTATTGCATTCTATAATCTAGAATATCTGTCTTTGTAACTGTGAACAGTATTCTTTATTGTATCTCATCATGCATGCTCACAAGTATATCTTAAAACTTTAAAAGGATGATGAAGAAGAAGATGATGATGATGATGATGATTAGGGTGTGCAGAAGCATCCCACAGCACTTCTATAAGATTAGAGCAGAGCTTTTGGTAATCACTGTCTCCTTTCATTTCATGTGGGCTGCAGGGCTTGAACTCAGGTCCCTGCCATCTCACCAGCCTATGCAAACATATCTTCAGTTTTGAATCTACAGTATGGTTGGGCCCTTACATACAAATAATTTCAACTTCACAAATGAATTTCAACTCCAAATTCAGGCAAGCTCAAAGTGAGAAGTAGGTTTCTGATTCTATCTGATCTTTACTGTCTTTTGAATCTGGAAAGGCTGCTGTCATGTTGGAACAATTAGCAGTTAGAACTTACTGAGAAGTGTTCGTTTTAGAAAAAGCAGTTCAGGTAAAGTGCCCTGCAGAGAGCAGGTGCAGGATGCAGAAGCTGGGGCCATCTGGAAAGGCATGTCTGGGTGCTGACAGTGGCTTCCCACTGTGTTCCTTATGCAGACTCTTGAAAGGCAAATCCAGGAAACTACACGCTCTCTATGGAGGTCGACAGAACGGAGCCACAGTGAAGAGGTTCATGTTAAGACAATGTGTCAATAACAATGGATTTTTCAAAGAATGTTTTTGTCAACAGGAAACCCGAGTCAAAAAATGAACAATTATCTAACTATTAATCATGTTTTTCAGGCAATCAGCCTTTTTTTTTTTGTGGTTGAACACTCAACAGTTTGCTGAATTTTAAGGTAATTTCTCAATTAGCAACTTATAATTGAAAACTAAAGCAGTAGAAACACTGAATTTAGATAAACATCTGCATGCATACTTCAAGAGTTCTATTAGGCTGGACCAACAAACCTTTAGTGAGTATTCAATTCAACGCATTTATAGTTTTACAATCATCAAAAGATAATTTTTTTTCACAACAGGGTTTCTCTGTGTAGCCTTGGCTGTCCTGAACTCAGTTCATAGACCAGGCTGGCCTCAAACTCACAGAGACCCACTTGCCTTTGTCTCCCAGAGTGCTGGGATTGCAGTCATGAGCTGCCCAGCTATCAAAATATAATTTTATCATATTTCTATCATGCAAACAAATGTTCATTTCTCCTGTTTATTAGTAACCTCTATTTTCACACTGACTACCAGGTATGCTTTATTAATATTAATTTCTTTTGACAACTCAGTAATAGTCCATTTCTAGGCTAGATCACATTTTCTGTGTCTATGCATCCACTGATGGACACTTTGCTTGCTTCTGTTTTTGAAGAGTGCAAACACTACAGCTACAGACACTGCTGTGTTCAGTGTGGCCACACTTGCATTTTCACAGCTGAGTAGGATTGATGGGCTGGACCCTTGTCATCTACTTGGGCTTCTGAGGAGTGACACAGTACATGGCAGAAGCTCTCTCGTGCTCTTCAGCGTGAGGACCTCTCAGGACTGGAAGGATAAGCTTCCTTGGCTTTCCTTTTGCTCTTAGATTTCTCCCTTTGCTGTTGACTTTTAAAAGCCCGACAGCCTTCTGTCTACATGCCTGCCAGTCTCTTCAGGTTCCTTCTATTTGGGTTTCCTGAACTTTCTTGGACCTGTATTTGCCAGATGTGTTTTTTGTAGTATTTGGGAAGCCTTCAGCAAGCCATTCATTTATTTATCTCCTGACTCCAGAGCTCTACTGGACATGCTGTTTGCTGTGTTCTGTCAACCTCTGAGGCTCTGTTCATTTTCTGTTTGTCCAATTAACTACTGATTTACCTTCCAGTTCCCATGTGCTTTCTCTAGACAAACCTGTTGCTAAGCACAGTTCCTGTGCTTCTCGACAGTGGAAGCTCAGTTTGTTCTTCAGTACTTTGCACTTCTTTACTGGAACATTTTAAAAAAATAGTTAATTAATTTTACATCTGGATCAGTTTCCCCTCCATCCTCTCCTCCCAGTCCTCACGTCTCACCCCCTCTCCCCACAATCCTCCTGTCGTCTTCTCCTCAGAAAAGGGAGACTCCCATGGCTATCAACAAGACCTGCACATTATTGTAGTAGGACTGCTAGGCGCATCTTCTCCTATTGTGGCTAGACAAGGAGGCCACTTAGAACTGGATCTTAAGGCAGGCAACAGGGTCAGAGACAGCTCTGCTCCTGCTGTTAGCAGTCTCACATGGAGACCGAGCGGCACCACTGGTTCATACGTGCGGAGGGCCCAGGTCCATCTCAAGTATGCTCTGTTTGATGGTTTAGTCTCTGTGGGCTCCTATGGGCCCATGTTAATTAGGTTTGTTTATTTCCTTGTGATATTCTTGACCTCTCTGGTTCCTCCAATCCCTCATCTCCCTCATCCACAGAATTCCCCAAGCTCCACCTAACATTTAGTTGTGGGTCTCTGCATATGTTTGTTGTTTTTTTTTTAATCAGTTGCTGAGTGAAGCCTAAGTTTAATTAATTAATTAATTAAAAGGGCAGTTATGTTAGACACCTGTCTGGAAATATAGCAAAATATCACTAATAGTGTCAGAGGTTGGCTCTCTCTCGTGGCATGGGTCTTAAGCTGGGCCAGTTGTTGGTTGCCTATTCCCTCAATTTCTGCTCTATCTTTAACACTACACATCTTGTTGGCAGGAAAAATTGTAAGTCTAAGGTTTAGCAGCTGGTTGGTGTCCCAGTGCCTCCATTGGAAGTTTTTCTAGCTAGTCCCAGAGATACCAGTGCACACTGATTCCAGTTCACCCACCCTGTACTCTCTCCCTCTGTCCTCCACCAACTTGATCCCTTCTGGTCCCCTTCCCATCTCCTCCTCCACCAGTTCCCTCCCGCATCTATCCTTGATGTCTACTCTATTTTCTCTTCTCAGTGAGATTACAGCATCCCTCCTCAGGCCCTCCTTGTTACTTAGCATCTTTAGGTCTGTGTATTGTGGTATGATTACCCTGTACTATATGGCTAATATCCACTTGTAAGTGAGTACATGCCATGTTTATCTTTCTGAATCTGGTTACCTTGCTCAGAATGATCTTTTCTAGTTCCATCCATTTGCCTGCAAATTTCATGATGTCATTGTTTTTAATAACTGAGCAATATTTCATTTTGTAAGTATACCACATTTTCATTACCACATTTTCAGCCCTTCAGTTGAGGGACATCTAGAGTATTTCCAGTTTTTGGGCAACTATGAATAAAACTGCTATGAACATAGATGAGCAAGTATCTTTGTGATAAAGTGGAGCATCTTTTGGGTATATGCCAAGGAGTGGTATAGCTGGATCTTGAGGTAGAACTATTCCCAAATTTCTGAGAAACTGCCAAATTGATCTTCAAAGTGGTTGTATAAGTTTGTACTCCCTCCACTAGTGGAGGAGTGCTCCCCTTGATCCACATCCTTGCCAGCATGTGTTGTCACTTGAGTTTTGGATCTTAGCCATTCTGACAGGTATAAGATGTAATCTCAGAGTCGTTCTGATTTGCATTTCTTGATGACTAAGGATGTTGAATATTTCTTTAAAGGCTTCTCTGCCATTGGAGATTCCTCTGTTGAAAACTGTCTGTTCAGATCTGTATCCCATTTTTAATTGGGTTAGTTGGTTTGTTGATGTCTAGTTTCTTGAGTTCTTTATATATTTTAGAAATCAGCCCTCTGTCAGATGTATGATTGGTGAAGATCTTTTCCCATTCTGTAAGCTGCCATTTTGTTCTATTGATGGTCCTTTGCCTTACAGAAGCCTTTTCAGTTACATGAGGTCCCATTTATTAACTGTTGATATTAGTGCCTGAGCTGTTGGTATTCTGTTCAGAGGTCATCTCCTATGACAATGGGTTCAAGATTATTCCCTACTTTCTCTTCTGTTGGATTTAGTATATCTAGTTTTATGTTGATGTCTTTGATCCACTTGGACTTGACTTTTGTACAGGGTGATAGGTATGCATTCTTCTACCTGCAGACATCCAGTTAGACCAGCACCATTTTTTGAAGATGCTTTCTTTTTCCACTGTATATTTCTGACACACACACACACACACACACACACACACATATGTACAGGTGTCCATAGGTGTGTGGATTTATGTCTGTATCTTTGATTGGATTTGGTTGATCAGAGCATTTGTTTTTATGCTAACACATACAGTTTTATTATTAGAGCTCTGTAGTAAAGCTTGAGAACAGGTGATGATATCACCAGAAGTTCTTTTGTTGTACAGGATTGTTTTAGTTAATCCTCATTTTTTTTTCCATATGAAGTTGAGAATTATTCTGTTGTTTAAAATGCTGAAAATCCTAACCATTTTATTTTACCAATAAAGACTCAGGAGCAAGATGCTGGGGTGAAAATCTGCTAGTTCCGAGAGGCAGAGAAAGCACCCAACTGGCCTTCCTTTCCAGCTCAGGTCCAGATGGAAAAACCTGAAAGGCTCACTAGCTCAGTTGACAGCCCAGAAGAAAAAGTCCAAAAAATCTAAGGCCTAAGCTAAAGCCGCAAAGAGGTAGCCCAAAGAGCCAGCTCAAAAAGCCCTTTCTTCTTCTCCAGACTGTTTAAATATACCTCAACTCAAAGTCCTCCTACTCTTTAATCCCTGTCAGTTGGTTTCTTGCTCTGCTTCTTGACCTAGAGTTAACTTTATTAAATCCTGTGTACAGAAAGCTTTTGGATTAAAGGTGTGTACTAGGGCTGGGTGAACAACACCACAGTCACCTGTTTACAATAAACAGAAAGTTCTTGGATTAAAGGTGTGTGATAGGTGCCAAACAAGGAAGAGTGTTTTATAGTTTACAATTTTGGGATTCATAATGAGATCAAATATCCTGCAACACTTTACCTTTTTGTCTAAATAAAAGACTTTTTCTCTAACATCAATAAACTATGTACTATCAGATAAAAATTACATTCATAATGCTTAGTCCATATGTAACTAGCAAACTTGATGAAAGTAGTACACTATCTATCCTATCTTGGTGAGTCCAAAGTTCTGTACCTAAATCACTTTGTATCAAAACCTGCAATACCAATAAAAAAACCATCCTTTTAACCCTAAAACATTTTATATCCTAAACAACTTGAGTTTAATGCAAGACTATAACTATTTAGTCTTCAACTCCATCAGAGTCCTGAAAAGGACAAATTTCTGAATAAACAGGCTATAAAGAGCAAGCTGCTTCCAAAACTATAGAAATGACAGAGACTGCTGGCTGATTGGACAGTTACCCAAGATGTCTCTATAACAGAGCATCATCTGCAGCCTTCTGGCTCAGAACATCTGACAGACTTTTCCACGAAGCAACTATTAGGAAGGACTTGCCTACTTTGTCCTTGCAAAGCTTGGCAGTAGACTTTCCTGAATCCAGCTTGGCCAGTCTTCTGTCTGCAGTAGAAGCAAGGGCATTTTTTTTTGCTTAGTGGCTAGTTTGCCACATATGATACCATCTCCTAAGGGAGAGGGTTTTTTTTTTGGTTGTTTGTTTGTTTGTTTGTTTTCATACCCACCATCTTCTTCAAAGTCGAAAGGGGGTGCTTCCAGGAGCTGACATGTCTCATTGTAAAAAAAATTTTTTTTCTCAAATTAATAAAACATCTTTAAAGACCATATTATATATATATACATATATAATATATATATTATATATTATATATATATCTTGAGTTCTTTATATATTTTATATATATATATCTGAGGTTTTAGTCTAGTACATCTGAATTACTTGTTTCTAGCTATATACTGACTGATTAAATTAAAAACATCTGTAATTAAGTAAACTAGTACCTAACAAAACCACAAGTTTGATAACTATTAGTTTGCATTTCTTAATTATCCTAAATAGTTTGTGATAGTAGCTTTCAAAGGACTAGAACTTCACATTGTATTTTTAAGAGTGAAATATTCTGCAACATTGTTCGTTCAAGGTCTGTAAGGAATTGTGTTGGAATTTTGATAATAGTTGCATTGAATCTGTGGATTGCTTTTGGTAAGATGCCATATTTTTATTATGTTAATCCTAACAATCTATAAGCATGGGAGATCTTTCCATTTTCTGATATGTTCTTCAACTTTTTTCTCCAAAGACTTTACGTTCTTGTCGCAAGTCTTTCACTTGTTTGCCTAGAGTTACACCAAGATATTTTATATTATTTGTGGCTATTGCAAAGAGTTGTGTTTCTCGAATTTATTTCTCACTTCATTTATTGCTTGTATAAGGGAGGGCTACTTTTTTTATGTTGTTTATTTTGTATCCAGCCACTTTGCTAAATGTGTTCATCAGCTGTAGGAGCTCCCTGGTAGATTTTTTTTGGGGGGGCACTATCATCTGTAATAGTGACACTTTAACTTCTTCCTTTCTAAATTGTATCCTCTTGATCTCCTTCAGTTGTCTTATTGCTCTAGCTAGGACTTCAAATACTATTTTGAATACATATAGAGAGAGTGGGAAGCCTTGTTTTGTCCCTGATTTTAGTGAGATTGCTTTTAGTTTCTCTCTTTTTAATTTGATGTTGGCTATCAGCTTACTGTGGGATGCACCATGTATCCCTGATCTCTCCAAGACTTTTATCATGAAGGGGTGTTGGATTTTGTCAAAGGATTTTTCAGCATCTGAGATAATTATGTGGACTTTTTCTTTCAGTTTCTATGGTGGATTACATTGATGGTTTTTTTTTATATCGAACCATCTCCGGGATGAAGCCTAGGAAGCTGTCCAGTTTCCATGGGATTTTAGGCTTTCTATTGTTTCTGTTGTTGATGAGGTCCAGTTTTAAGCTATGGTGGTCTAATAAGATATGTGGTGTTATTTCAATTTTCTTGTATTTGTTGAGACTTGCTTTGTGTAGACAGTCAATTTGGGGGAATGTTTCATGAGATGCTGAGAAGAAGGTATAGTCATTTCTGTTTGGATGAAATGTTTTATAGATATCTGTTAGGACCATTTGTTTTATAGCATCTGTTAGTTTCATTATTTCTCTGTTAGTTTCTGTCTCAATAACCTATCCATTGGTGAGAGTGAAGTGCTAAAGTCTCCCACCATTAATGTGTGGAGTTTGATGTGTGGTTTAAGCTTTTATAGTGTTTCTTTTACAAATAAAGGTGCCCTTGCATTTGGGGTATATTCAGAATAGAGATGTCATCTTGATGGATTTTTCTTTTGATAAGTATAAAGTGTCCTTCCCATTTCTTTTGATGAATTTTGGTTGACAGTTTATTTCATTAGATAGGAGAATGGCTACTGTAGCTTGCTTTTTGTGTCTGTTTGCTTGGAAAACACTTTTCCAGCACTTAACTGGGAGGTAATGTCTATCTTTGTTGCCGAGGTGTGTTTCTTGTTTGCTGCAGAAAGATGGATCCTGTTTTTCCATCCATTCTGTTAGCCTGTGTCCTTTATTGGGGAATTGAGTCCATTGATGTTGAGTGATATTAATGACCAATGTCTGTTAATTCCTGTTATTTTGATGGTATGCGTGTTCTTGTTTCTTTTCTTTTGGTTTTGCTGCTGCAGAATTATTTCCTGTGTTTTCTTGAGTGTAGTTAACCTTCTTGGGTTGAAGGGTTGTTTTTTTTTCCTAGTATACTATGTAGGGTTGGATTTGTGGATATTATTTAATTTGGTTTTGCCATAAAATATCGTTTCAATCTCTATGGTGATTGAAATTTTGCTAGATATCTTGCCTGACATCTGTGGTCCCTTAGAGTCTAAAATATATCTGCCCAGGCACTTCTGGCTTTCAGAGTCTCTATTGAGAGTCAGATGTAATTCTAATACATCTTTATATGTAGCTTGTTACTTGTTTATATGTTACTTGGCCTTTTCCCCTTGCTGCTTTTAATATTCTTTGTTCTGTACATCCAGTGTTTTCAGTATTATGTGGCAGAAGGATTTTCTTTTCTGGTTCAATCTATTTGGTGTTCTGCAAGCTTCTTGTATGTTGTTTATAGTCTTCTCTCTCTCAATTTTTTTTTTTTTTAGGTGAGAGAAATTTTCTTCTATGACTTTTTTTTTCTTTTTTTGCCTTGACTTTGCATCATAGGAACTGTATTCCCCAGAGGTCAGCCTGAGCTGGGAATGGATTGAAAATATACTTAGGGTTCTGAGGCAGAATGCTGTTAGAGGAGAAGGATTGCCTACTCATGGGTCATGTTCATGGTCACTATTTCACCACTGAGGCAGAGAAAGCACCTTGACTTCTGGGTCCACCTTAAAGTCCCACAAGCTCGGGAATAGCTCCCACGCACTAATTCCTTTAGATACTACAAGGGTGATGCCAAAGCTTCAGTTTCAAGGCTATTATTAAGGTTCCATTTAAGCTGATATTTCAAGCATGCTAAAATTAGAAGGCATTAAGCAATTAGAAGAAAGGCTAAATTATATCGTACTGGCAATAGGAGAAACCAGATCATTAAAGGGTCAGTGGGAAAGTGAAAAGCACAGAGTACAGCCTGTCTTCAGGTACCGGGAACCACGGGAGGTGGCGTGGGGGTATGCTCCTCCTGGGAAGGTGGGTAAAGACAGAGACGAGGCAGCTTCTGAAGCTGGAGCTGCTTTCAGGCTTCTGTAAACACTGAAGCTGACTTTGACTTTTAAAAAAAAGAAATTCTTGTCCTTTTATTGTCAACTCTTTGCCCTTTATAAAATCTTTGGTACTTGTGCTTTCTGTAATGAATACACACACATATATGCAGGAAGGGAGAAGGAGTGAGGAGGGAGGAGGATGGGGAGAAAGATAGAGAAGGAAGAGGGAGCAATAGATCAAATGATGATTGATTGATTGATTGATTGATTGATTGACTGACTGATTGAAGGAGTAAACTAGCAAATCCAAAGTCTGTCACACAAGTATTTAGGATAGAAATACAGATGAGCGCCAATGCTGCAGGCTTCAGAGCAACTCCACATGTCAGCAAGCTGAACAGTTGGGTAGGGGTTTTATGCGATGGTCCTGAGAAGTCTTTCTCCAGGCACACTCAGTCTTTGCCAGAGTGTCTCACACTAATTGGATGAGGCCATTCAACAAGATGGGGAGTACTTAAGTTTGTTCAAAATCATATCTATCACAACATACGGAGTGTACTTGTCTGAGCCACTTAGAACCAGCCTTGATAAACTGACTCATACAATTAGGCACTGCGGCTTCCATTTTAGTAGTGTCATCAGCTGAGGCTCAAAATAATGAAAGCAGACATCTCCTGCCTTGGGTCCTCTCTGCTCCTCAATTCACCTCTACATCAGGGATTCCCAAAGTCCTAAAAGCTCTGTCCTTGAAGCCTCTGCATGATGCTGAACAGATCCTCCAGCCAACCACTTCCCACAGACTCCTGCCTCCTCTCACTGTGCCCATGTTGCTGGGCTTTTGCGCGTGACCAGTGTACACTCTCATAGCTGGGATATGCGCACTCCTCTCAGTCTAATTCTTTCCCATTACAGACCCATTTGGGTTCTATCCATGTCAATTTCCAATTTCCAATGAGCTCACATTTACACAGTATTTACACCATCGATCATCAAGTACAATTACGTTACCTCTACTTGTTTCACAAATGTCGACTTTATCGTCTTGACCAAATCACTAGGCATTGGACTTAGGAACAGTGTCAGTTAGGGGCTACACGAAGGCCATGTTCGGTCCATAGGATTAGGACTCTGAGGTCTGTCTGAGCTATACAGCAGGACCTTGTCTCAAAACCACAAATATGAACAGATTGACAAGAAAAGCCAAACAAATGTCCCACAACATTCTGCAACTCAAATTTAAAGGATACGTGAAAATCATTAGAGTCCAAAACTTCAACCCAGACTTGCCTTCACCCAACCAAAATAGAACCTTGGGTACAAGCCATGAAGCGGACCAGAGTGTCACCTCATCTGACATTCTCTCTACCTAGAGAAGTTCCTTATGTGTGGATTTGAGTGTGGGTGTGGGTGGGCTTGCCTGCGCATGTAGAGGCCAAAGGTCAATGGCCTACATCTTCTTTCATTGCTCTTAATCGTATTTATCAATATAGAGTCTCTAGATGAACCTAGAGCAGTGAGTTACACTGGCTGGCCACCTAGCCCCTAGGATCTGCTCCCATCTAACTCCTGAGCGCTGGGGTTACAGACACATGCTACCACACCCAGCTACCACACACATGCTACCACACACGGGTTTGGAGGAGGGGGAGTTCTGCACTCAGGGCATCAGGTCCTCATTTGTGTGCACCTAGCGCTTCACACTGCACCTGTCTCCCCAGACCAAAATTCCTATTCTCAAATGAGCTGCACGGGTGACTCTTGCTGACTGAGCCTGAACATTGACACTCAGGAGTTACTACAACTGATGACTCTTCCTGAATTTTTCCTATCCTCCTATTTTTAAGAGTTCAGAGCATTTTTCTTCTTCACTTTGAGAGACTATGCCTGTGCTCTTTTCTCTGCAGGAGTTTCTCCTCCCTTTTGTCCTTCTTCTTGCCAGAATCTTCCTTGTCTCCCAGGCCTCCCACACGGAACTGGCCCCACACAGCACTGCTGTTGCTTCCACATTTCCACCAGTGTTTGGGCTTCCGATCTGCAGGGCTGATTGTGCTGCGCTTAGCACACCTCTCCTGTCCTCCCTTGCTCAGGATAATGTTCCAGTTCTTTACAGGGCTTACGGCGTGGTTCAAGGCCTACTGCTCGCCTGCATTTACAGACGAGGCTGCCTCAGAGCAGCCCCATCTCCTGGTGGTGCTTTGCTTCTGCGTGTCCTTAGCAGACACAATGCCATCTGCTACAGAAGTACTTATTGACCTACTATAGGCGTTTGAAACACCATGGGCCACTATTGAAATTACAGTCGCTCTTCTTTTGAACCTAATAATCTAACAGAAAGACTGACAAAACCTTATATAGCTACAGTGTCTTTGGAGTGATAATCTAGTATCTGCCAGAACTGGACTAAAAACTTTTCCTGGATTATCTTTACAACCTTATCAGTAAGTGCAGGGCTGGCATCTGGGTCACTGGGATCTAGAGCCCATGCCATGAGCTGCTGGGCGCTTTTCACTCTAGTGAAGAAAGGAGCAAGGATCCATTATGAGAAACCTTGTTAATTACTCATGGTATAGTCTCCTGAAGATAATTAGGTGATACATGACAAATCTTCTTTTCCCCTTCCTCGTGCTTCACGGGGTCTTATATTGTGCATATATGTGTGTGAGGGAAAAAAAGGGAAAAGAGAGGGGGAGAAAGGGGAAGAGGGAGAGGGATGGAGAAAGACACGGAGCGAGTGTGTGTATGTGAGAGACAGACAGAGAGGACAGACTGCACAGGACTGTGTGGGTGCCAGCAGAAGCCCCAAGAGAGTGCTGGATCCCTGGATTGGAAGTACAGGTGGTTGTGAGCCACCTCATGCTAGTCTGGAAGCTGAACTCTGGTCCTCTGCAAGCGCTCCTAACCACTGAGCTGCCTCTCCAGCTCACACGTGCTTATTTTCACAGCTACAGAACGAACATCCGTGTAGCAGGAGCAGCACTTCCCGTTCCTCTGCCGCTCGGCTCACACCACCGGCCCTCATCGGCCCTGTCAGGGCTGAGCTGAAATCTTGGCTCTGAGCTCTCTCAGCTCCTTGCTCTGGGGAAAGTTGTGTATCCCCATTCCTAACTCCCCCACCTGTCACGTGAAAAGTGCAGTTGCCTGCATACCAAAGCTAGGGGTTTGAGAAGTGATTTGAGAAGGAAAATGACACATGCAGGCTTGTGGCTCAAGGCCATTCAGACTAGCAGCTGTGTGCAGTGGTCTAAGGCAACCGTGTTGATGAATTAGACTGCCAGCAGAAGATAGGGCGGAGTCCTCCTGAGTGTCTAAGCTCCACAGTCCCGTCAGCTCATGATCGAGGAAGGGAAGCTTGCTCTTGACAGCTCCAGCTTAATCGTGTTGACTTTGACATACAGCCTTAAATTTCAAGCTTATTCCCAATTATAATTCTCAATTAATTGTAATCCCTTTCTCAGTCTCAGTCTACTGGAGGGAGGGTTTATAATCAATAAAGCAATTTCTTAAAAAAAGAGTCTATGATTCTGAAAAAATAATGTGGCTATTTGATGAAACAATACTTAAATTACAGTATTAAACTTTACACTCCTGGGGTCTGAAATGGGTGGGTCAGGTGGTAACGCGCTTGGCATGCAGGAAGAGGACTGGGTCCAGGCCCCAGAATCCATGAATACGTCTGGGTGCAGTGGGGCATGACAGCCGGCTAAGCACAGGGCAGGCCGAGAAGCAGGCTGCTGGGGCTCACAGGAGAGCCAGCCTAGCGGAGTTTATAAGCTCCAGCTCCAATGAGTGTCCTTGTCTCAAAGAGCAAAGAGGACACCTACCATCAATCTCTGGCTTCTGCAGACACCTGTGCATGCACACACGCACCAACACATGGGCACACGAGAACACACACACACACACACACACACACTTGTAATGTGGGTGAAGGAGTTTAAGCGGTCTCAATTAAACCTTTGAAAGCGGAGAGCTGTGGCAGAATCTAGGTTTGAGTAAACACAAACAGAAGTAAATGTGTGTTATAAAAACATGGCGGTGACTCACAGAAGCAGCAGACAGACATGACCCGGATGTGCCGCTGAGGACCAGCCTTGGAGAGCTCCTGGATCTCTGGGACGGAGGATGCTGAAGACCCGGGGCTTCTGTGGTGTTTCGGGCTGGCTCACCTGTTCTAGCAGGGTGTCCGGGAGGCACCAGCCTACGAGGAGGGCGTCTGTAAGCCAGGCTCCCCTGCTAGACGAGGGTCTGTGATTATTAATCCCGACCCGATCCTCAATGCTTACCGCTGTGGTTGCTGGCCTGAACCCGGGAGAGCAGGGCCTAAACAGGAGGTTGGCCTACACTCTCAGGCCAGTTTTATTCAGAGCATCAGACAATTTATGCTCTGAGAGTTATGCAGAGTCACCCGAGTAAAGGGTACAACCACAAGGACAAAACACGCATCTCAAAAATATGTTTTTCTATAGCGGCATATAACCTAATAACAACGGCCAGCTGTAATGAACGATCGAACTAAAATCACTCCTCTATCCCCTACACCTGGACGGCATGAAGGCCTCATCCAAGAACATTTCATGTTCTGGAGTTTTTCTCACAAGCGCTCGGAATTCTCACCCACTTTGGACCATGTTCTGACAGCCGACCTTACAGATTTAGAACAGGGAGACAGACTTTTGGGCGTGACTGTGAGGCTGCTTCCGGAGAAGATGGACTGGGGTGGGAAGAACCATCCTGAAGGAGGAAGGAAGTGACCCTAACGCCGCATTCAGCTCGTCAGCCTCCTGACCAGAACACCACGCCACCAGCTGCGCATGCTCCTCCTGCTGCGATGGAGCCAGGGGAAACCCACCCTTCCTTAAACTGGTCTGATCAGGCGTTTTGTCATAGCAAACATGAAAGTGATTAAAACAGTCCTGAGGCTTGCAGGATGGCTGAGGGGACCCGTCGCGCTCTGGAACTCTGCCACCCTCAGACAGGCACCTTTGAAGCGCGTAGAGTTCTAAAAGCTAGCTCTTGACATAAAATAATCCAATACTCATTAAAAGAACATTCTGATACAGAAAATAAACTAATCTGAAATGAGGCACTTAAGACCACGAGGATGGCTTAATACTCTCTCGAGACTAAAGTGGCTTGGTTTTGTATGTCATGCTAGTTTTGAAGTGTAATTTCTGGTAGATAAAAATCCCACATGCTTTACAGTGACTATCGAGCTCCTCTATTCAGTGAAATTGCTTGTCTTAATTACCCTGTTGCAAACTGACGCTATATGCAAATTTATCGAAACTAACAGGAAATTAATAAATAATAAATAATCAACGATAGACCGTAGAAGAGAGCATATACTCCAAGTAAGTGAAGTCTAGACTGTTCCAAACACACCTAGGGCTGTGTGACAAACTGACTTGTCCTATGACCAAGGCACTATGGTGACTTACTGTTAACATGTCTTAATGTAACTGAGGCTTATTGTCTGGATCAGTAATATAGTCATACTTAATATTCATTTACAGAAGGCAGCCGGAGCAGTCTTCTAAAAGAGGAGGAGGAAACATTCTTTCGGCAGCTTTGAAATTGAGGCTGGGGTCCTGGGAAATTCTCCGACGGTTTTCACTAGCTCGCTTTGGCAGAACAATGGGTCTGACATTTAGCAGCCCAGCATTTGTGGCATCTCCGCTGCCTTCCTGGTGGAGTGCTCATCATGCTTACAATTAAAACATTTTATTATTTGTTTGTGTGTGTATCTGAGTGTCATTGTCTCCTGCACGTACATGATAATGTCTTCAAAGGCTATAAAAAGGCTTCATTAAACTTGTCCATATTTTGCATAAAGTTGGCTATTCTCGCCGACTCAAGGCGCAGGGAAGGCTTTCCTCTGTCATGGACTCCCTTTGCAAACTTTGTATACTTTGTAAACCCTCAAGACAGCAAAATGGGCAGACCCAAGCCTGAGGAGCTTCAGCAGCCAGGCCAGGACCCCCACACTTCCCTATCAGCCTAAAGGACATTTATTACAATGGCTGTAACTGTCATTCCCAGCTCCAAGGTGGGAAAGTGTCAGACCCTGCCTTACAAGCAAATAAAACAAACAAACAAACAAATCCACCAATTCCCGAACAGGAAAGCCCACCAATCCCTGAGCTCCCCGAAGCTCAGGACTTGAAATGCCACCAATCCTTATGCTGGAAATCTCTGCTCTGGAAAGCTCTGCCCCTGAGAAATCCTGAGAAATCCCCTGAGAAATAAGCCCTGCCTACTGTTCAGTTACCAGCCAGCTTCTCACAGGAGCAGAGGCAGCCGCTCCTGGATTCGTCCCTCCCAATAAATCTCTTATGAGATTTGCTGTCTAGAGTGGCTCATCAGAAGAAGCCAAGAAGCAAAGAAGTGGAACAGGGCTGAGGCTCCAGAGCGCCTGAGCTCAGCTGGAAATAATGGGAGGTGAAGAAAAGCAGCAGCTGGTAGACTGTAGCACTCCAGGTCAGCCGGGACTAGCCAACCCTCTGGGCTGCAACACCTCTGCTGAAGATGCCTCCTCTCAGAGCTGTGTGGTTCCAGGGCTCCCGTGTCACAGGACACCCTTCCACTGGGACACTGTCCCACCTCAGAGCTGTGGGGTTCCAGGGCTCCCGTGTCACAGGATGCCCTTCCACTGGGACACTGTCCCACCTCAGAGCTGTGTGGTTCCTGGGCTCCTGTGTCACAGGACACCCTTCCACTGGGACACTCTCCCACCTCAGAGCTGTGGGGTTCCAGAGTACCTTCCATCTGAGGAACACCAACACACAGGGCTTGAAGGCTCATGTTTCTTTAGTTTTGTCAAAGATGAAATCCAACCGTCTTTATGTTACCTTTGTTGCATGGAAGCAATAGTGGAATAGAGAGCATGCTTTGTCACTCTTCAGAGTTCCAAAACACACATTAATACAGTGTAAGATCTACATTACAGCCACTATGTCAAATTTGGTAACACAAAATAGAAATTAAAAAAAAAAAAAACGGGCTTAATATATCACCATGAACTTAAAAGAGTCAAACCCGATGCAAATAATACATCTAAAACTCCAGAACTTATGGCTCAGATATAAGGTTTAAAGGAATAAACATGAAACCAAAGGAAATTGAAATGGGAGCTAATATCACTCAGGAATAAACCATCACAAAAAGTGTCAAATTAAATCCAACCAATCCACGAAGGTCTGTATTTATCTCTTGGACATGGGATTATCAAGGAATTCCCACGCGACATGTATCAGTAAGTGTTAGCATAGGGTAGCCAGGGAAGGTCTTCAAGGATGACTCCTTCAGAGTCCTTAAGGAGGCAGAGGACAAGGCTTGCCTGATACTTACCTGGTGGAGGCAGTGCGACTCAAGAGGCTCTGCAGCTGGAGTCTAACATTCTAGAGACTCCAGGGAGCCCCACAGCTAAGAGGAGAGAGAGGGGAAAGGACAGGAGAGGAGGCAAGGCCTACATTTTGTGGGGGTTTTGTGATTTAATGCAGTGCTTTAGTTTCACATCTGGGTGCAGTGGGAAGCTACCTCCTCTCAGGAGAGGGTCACCTGGCCATTGTTTTGGGAGTATGTGATATTGAGGGATTGGGCAGGGAAGAACCAGGGAGAAGAGTGCTAGAGGGCTAGAGGCCAGGACTCCTGAGTTCACAATGCAGGTGGTTAAGACAACCATGGCAGTAAATAAAGTGAAATCAATGCTCTAATCAAATTCGGGATGAGAAAGGAAGGTCACCAATACTCATTGGCCTGAGCTGCTGGGAAGATGTTCCAGGAAAGACACAAGGGAAGGGGAGAAACCCACGATAACACTTTCTGAGATGGGCCAAGCTTTGGGACACGTCAGATTTGAGACGCCTGTTAAGTCAGCCAAGTGAAAATGCTAAGAAGTCAAGGCCTTGTGACTGGAGTGAAAACTAATATGTGGTAATAAAGAATTTCAAATGCTGCACTTTCGTTTTAAGATTCCTAGCTTTAATCCACCTTTATTTTTCTTTACTAACCTATAAATAAACACCTTTAAAATCTCCTTCACTCCTGGAAGAGCATCTTCCATCTTAATTATGCTGAATTCGGCTCAGTTGGTCCTCACAGGAGTATGAGCCTTCCATAGCATCTTCCAGATGCAGGGCTCATTCTTAGCAAAAAAAAATTTAAGACACACAATGAATGCACATATATTGGTTATTGTAGCATTGCCGAGGCAAAAGGGTATAAAATATTCTTAGATGCATCTCTTGACTTCAACCTCCTTTTCTCATATATATGAAAGATTTTCATAAATAAAAACAAAGAAGGAAGTATTTCGTTCTCAAGTCCTGGAGTGTGGTGCCAACTCATGCCATAAAAGCATTTATTGCTCCTTGAAAATGGAAGCTGTTTGCTGCCAGAATCGAGTTTTTATGTCGCTGAATTTCCAGTGTTGTTTTGGGCGGTTTCTCCTCTTTATAAGAACCATTAGTGATTCCATCTCAAGTCCCAGTACTGTTGCCAGTAGTTTTCTTTTTCCCTTACATTTTAATTTCAGTCGTGCTTTCCTAATTGATTGGCAGAAAACTACTTCTTAAAATAATCCAAGGACTGATATGTCCCACGAATTTGTCATCCCCGTTTATTTTGTATCATGTATTTCTTCGGAACACGAAGGAAGGTAGAAGCAGTGGATAGCTCAGGGATGTGGGTGTGTACCTACTAAACAGACAGCATGAGTGACAACTGGAGGCGAGCAGAAGATCAAAGGGCTGCTTTGTGTCCTGCTGAGGCCAGCTGCTGAGTTCTGAGTGAAGGCAGGAGGTAAGGGGTAGATTTATTTTAGTCTGAGTCACTGGTCCAGAAGCAACTTTGGGCTTTGAAAGTTCTGATTTCATTTCCCATCTACTTAGAAAAAAAAACAAATAAACCAAGCTATTGGGAAGCTAACAGTTCATCACATCTTGTGAAATATTAGGGCCAAGATATTCTATGTTCATTTCCTAGCTAGAAATGTGAGCTTCAGACAGGTTAAATTATGTGTGTTTTAATAGAAACATTTTTTTCTCCTCATACATAGTTAATAGAGTCCTCTTCTGCCATAGCTTTTGAACCTTTGTTTTTGAGTCTACAGAAATGATTTCTAAAAACAGATTTTTTTTAAAAAAAAGAATGTTTTGCTTGAGGGCACAGTGGGACTGACATTCCAACGACGTGATCACAGCCTGTTTGCCATTTAGGGCCACTTGTTGACATATTTTCTAGGTTGAGATAGTCATTTTCTGAACCAAAATAGAATAAAATTGGACATCTACATTGCATATACTTACGTGTATAAGTAATATTTTGGAGTCCTTTGCAAAGGGCTACTTTTAAATGTCTGGTAAAGACTCAAGGTAATCAGGTGGTGGCTTCACGGAGACCACTGAGAGACAAGGAGATCAGATCAGGTGATGGGGACAGACAATACAGAGCACAGCCAACGCCATGAAAATGACCGAATGTCTTTCCAGTAAAGTAGACACGTAGACTCCTGCGACGTGGGACTGGGCAAACTTTCTCAGCTTTAGACAAATACTAAAACTCTCTGAAATCTCTAAAACAAAACAAAACAAAATAAAAACAACAAAACACAAAACAAACTCCATTGATGCCTGTCCTGCATCATGGCCCAAATAAATCAAAGCAGAGTGGGACAGGGGCACTTGGGCATCAGGGCATCTTTTTAATTCCCCAAGTGATTCAGATGAGCTGCCCGAATAAGAGCTACCAGATCTGAGCAATAATCAGAGCAGAATGGGATGAAAGAACAACTGCCCCCTCAGACGGCGGGATAAAGTGAGCCTTCCACTAAAAGGATGGAATTCCTTTCTTGATTTTACAGGAACTATTGTTTTTCTCCACCACGCAGTAAAGCCTGGGTTGTCAGCATCGGCATAGGCGCCCAGTGGCTGCAAAGGGACGTTGGATTCTTTATCACTAGCAGAAAGTCTGCCTTCTCATTCCCTCACTGTACTGCAGCCCCTCATCCTTTATAGTGCTTTTCCCTGTTAGCCATTTTCCCACAAAGGCACCATCTAATTCTTCATAAAGGACCTCATCCACAAACGCCTTTGCATCAGTGCCTGAAGAAAACGAGCACTCTTTTGTACACTGTCTGTGGAGAGGTTCCTCTCTAGGGCCACGCACTGTCTAGACATCACAGCCGCAGCAGTGAAGACAGACAGCAAGAGTCATTACCTTGTCATCACACTGTATTTATTGGTTTAGCAATTTGATTGTCACCCTGAAAGCTTTTAAACAGGTTTGTAAAGTTTGTAACTGTCTTGAAACAAAACAAAACAAAACAAAACTCCCTCAAACAACCATTTCTGAGAGATTATTGTGGCTTTTATTTCTAAAACCTAAGAACTTCTAACTTTGGTGTTTGATCAACAGTTGTTCTCTGGGTGAAGACCCAACAAGAGCAACTCTCAGGCCTCCCCTTATTGAAGATTGGGTCTGTGGGTCAGGTGGAGTTCCCTCCCTGTGACTGACGTACAGAGACTTCTCTCAAGATGAACGATAACCCTGAAGACAACTGTCATAACCCCATGACTTTGCAGCAAGCAGCAGGCAAGAGCATGTAAACAGCCCAAAGACTTTTGTTTTAGAATCACAGAACTGTTGATATTAAAAATGAGCAGGCATCTCCTAAGGAAGCAGCATGTGTGCATTTTAGGTCCAGGAAGTAGAAATGGGGAAAGATTAAACATCAGAGATTGAGCGAGGATAGGAAAGCTGGCCACGTGATAACAGAGCAGGAACCACTTCTGTGCAGGAGAACAGGGTACTTGCAAACTGGAGAGAACAGCACCAATAGCCACAAGCAGAGTGGCGACACGGGTAGGCAGCAAGGATGAAGCATGCCCCATCCTGCCACCTCCTTAACTCAGAAGTCTCTATGACCTGGGACCTGGGGGGTGGGGGAGTGGAGAGAGAGACTGAAAACCAGGCCACTCTCTGTCAAGTGCAGCCATAACCATAGAAAAACATTAAGTGTCTGAGACAGGGTAGGCTCAAGATGACATGCCTAAAGCTCACATTAGACAGAGTGAATGACAAGGCCCTGCCACATATGAGGAGGTACAGAACAGAAATGGAGAAATGGAACAGGAGAGTGGGCGGGGGACACGGTCAGAGAACAGAGGTGCATTTTAAAGGAGACATAAGAATCTTGGCCTTATATAGCCTGTTGCAGTTAGCTGAGGAAGAGTCTCATTTGATAAATTCAGCTTTAAGAAGCGACCAGTGTGGGAAGTTGAGTCTCATATAGGTTCAAAGACAGAAGCCCTGGGGGAAATACAGGAAGTCAGCTGCTTCCCTTACTCTAAGGCATTGGCTCTCTTTGGGTGAGCATTGCCAAGCTGCAGGCTAGTGCACAGTTGAAGGATCCATCAAAGCATGCGAGCTCATACAGCTTAGCAATTTGGGAGTCTGCGTGGCTTGAGCTGTGCCCTGAGCTCTTCCCGAACACTGCACCTGGAACCCCAGGGCCTCCAGCTTCATCGCGCTGCATGCATGCCTACGTTGCTCTAAGCAGCAAAAATACACGATTCCCCTTAGCACCCCTTGACAATGCAAATGATTCAGACACACCCAGGGATCTCCTGAAGCCTAGCCCGGTTGTGACCACGTACAGGTGCATTATGGGCAAGGGCATGGAAGTGAGGTAAAGCCTTATGTAATCCAAGCCTGTCACTCAAAACAGAGAGCCACCGAACCTGGGTTTCCAGACAGCAAGCTCTTTCCCTTCAGCTCTATCAAAGCAAGCCTCAGAAAGTGATCGGGGCCCTGGAGTACATTCATGCATGTGGCTCACCGTCATTCTTTGCTCTGTATCCGACCTGCTTTATTGCTGTTCATACAGTCTCCCCGCTACTCTGCAGTCTGCGTGGGTATATTGCGATTCACTGAGTCAGATACCAAGAACCCAGAAACACCCGGTCCAGACCCCAGCACCCTGACAGTCACTTACTCTTGTTTTCCAGTGTGGTGCAGTTCTACCTGACCAGCAGCAGGAGGCTTGAAGGAGACAGTGTGCGGGATTATCTTGAGGAGAGATGGCTTCTTTTGTTTAGCAGGTCAGTTTTCTGCCTCCGTCAAACAAAGGCAGTTAATAATGTTAATCATATCTTTCCCCTCCCCCAACTCCTCTCAGATGTCTCTCTTTCTCTCTAACTTCATGGTTTTCGTCTCTCAATGCCGACCCCCAAAACCAACCAAACAAAACCTCCAAATTGAAAATCAAAACAAACAAACCAATAAGACAAAATTAAAACCAAAACAAATCGTTTTGTTCTATACATTCTGTCTCAAAACTATTTGTCACTCTGCTCCCAGGAGAAATGGCGGGGAAAGGGGAGAAGGCTAACATTGCTCCTATCGCCAAGAAACAAAATAGACAAAATAAGGAAGTGTCCTCCCACACTCCAGGGCTGTGTGTGGTTGTTCCGAGTCTGGACATACAAACTGTTATCCCAGATAGGTAACCAAGGAAAGATGGAAGAAATGATTCCACACAAGTTTAGCCTGGGAAACCAGTTAGGGGTTATTTACAGGAGCATGGGCAAAGCTTCTTCACCATGGAGGAAGACGGCTAGTCTCGCTCCCAGAAACATTTATGAATCCGCAGAAGGGTGGGGCCTCAGAAGCCCCGCCCAACTTCTCCAAGCTGCAGAATGAAAGGGTTCAGTCCTGTGCTGGTCTCTTGCGGACAATCATGGCGGCTGAGAGTTGAAAAGAGCAACTTTCTGAAGTGCCCGGAGGACAGTGTCACACACCACCCAGGACTGCGTGTTCAACGAATGCAAAGCTATGTGCTACGTCTTGAGTTAAATGCAAAGTCAAGGAAGGCGTCTTCCAAACGCAGCTGACTCTCTTGAGGGCATGCATTTGAAATGAAAAACAGCAATTTAAGGACTGTATACAGCAGAATACTAATAAATGGAAACCATGGCCATATAGGCCAAATCTATGTCCTTGAAGGGTCTTTGTGAAAATGAGTTATCTGAAATAGGACAGGTTTAGTGAGGAAACAAACCCTGAAGAGGTCAGGGGCAAGGATTAGCCAGCCAGGGGGACATCTTTTTGCAAAGACACAGATTTGGAGGAACGTTGGAAGCAGATGCAGTGACCACTGAAGAGCAATAGCAGATGGGGTTAAGTTCATGTACTGTGGGCTTTCGTCCTAACCTGAATCCCTGTGCAGGTTGAGGTAAATTCCAGATATTGATTTATCATTTGGAAGAGTAAAAGAAAGTTTTAAGCTAGAAAGGGTATCCTCCTTCCTCAGGCCATGCCTGACTCTAAGGTATAAGTCACAGTGAGGTCATTTCACAGATCTCACCCCAAGTTTAGATTGCATTAGTCTATTCTACCATAGAATGATCTACCAAGATATTATAACTACCATCATGATCTTTACCTTCTGCCAGGAGAGAGAGTCCACCACATGTGCAGTACCGGGCCTGCTACCCCTCCCTGACATCACAGTCTCCCTGACATCACAGTAAGCAAGTAGGTGAGCAAGCTCTTTTGAAACTGACACCTGGCAGGGACATCTATTGTCATCAGCTGGTCCCAGATTGCATTTTTCCTTGCTTCTGTGGCGGGTGCTCCCCTTACAGAGCAGGGAGTTGGATCTGGATTCTGCCACAGCTTCAGGGCTGTTTGTCATCACAGTTAGTCTCTTCTTTCCTCCCCAGCTAGCTCATGCCAAACGTTTCCAAGAAGCCATCTGTCATCACTGAGGTCAATGGATCAGGTCCTGTCTGCTTCTGTGTGAATGAGCAGGAGGCATGATGCCTTGGTGTGAGGCCTATGCTAGGCTGCAGCTCTGCTCTCTCAGGAGTGCTATAGCAGAGACTAAGTCCTGTGCTTCTGGCCAGTCTTTTCCTTTGGCTCCAGTAGCATGGCCTACAGAGTGGGAAAAGATCTTAACCAACCCTACATCCACCAGAGGGCTAATATCCAACCTCTATAAAGAACTCCAGAAATTAAACACCCACAAACCAAATAACCCAACTAAAGAAATGGGGTACAGAGTTAAGCAGAGAATTCTCAACAGAGGAATCTCTAATGGCTGAGAAGCACTTAAAGAAATGTTCAACCTCTTTAGTCATCAGAGATCTCATCTCCGGCAGAGAGGAAGGAGGAAGCAGAGAGCAGAGCACCTGATGGTGGCTTTAGAGCCTAGGAAGAGGGTCCGCTAAAGCTGGCACTTGCTGTCTGCTCTGCATCTCTCAGGTTAAGGAGCCACTGAAGGACTCTGTTCACCTCCCTGACTTTCATAATTACCTGTGAGCAAGAGGTTTGAACCACGCAGTTTTAAAAGATTATTCCGGTTCTTAATAGCTGTGGCCTTATTAACCAGAACCAGTCCAGAAAACCATCTGCCACCTCACCTGTGAGTTCCCAGCTGTGACTTCCACAGGAAGGAGCAGAAGATTTAGAAGGTGGGAACTCTGGCTCTGGAGCAATTCTTCAAAGGGGATCCATTTGCTATGCTCTTCAAGGAAACCAAGTTACAGGAGGTTCAGATATCACCAAGGGACCCTGTTGTTTTATAATATCTCTACCAGAATCACACACTTTACCTGACAGCTGGGTTGCTACTACCTTCAAGAAAAGTAATAGGTTTTTAGAAAACACTATCAAGTATTTAAGTAAAAGCATTTGTGTAGTTAAATAGCAGCTGAATTTATTTCAAATATCACTAATTATATCAGCCTAGAAAACAAGATTGCCACTTCCCCAGCCCTTCCTTCCTTCTTCCTTTCCTTCCTTTCTTCTTCCTGTAATCTAACATGAGCTAGTATGCAAAATGTAATACAAGGAACCAGGACTAGGCAGAGTGAGAAAGGGATGGTGATGTTACCCTGTATCTATGGAAGTCATGAAACGCCAGGCCAGGAGCCCACTTGCAATTATAGACCTGAATTAGTTGGAGTGTAATCATAGACCTTAATTCCTGTGAGCACAGCCAAATGCCCCCAGGCATCTGCAGCAAACCTCTTCACAAAACAGGAGCAGCGTGCCCACCTACTCCACAGCCCATGCAAGAAGACAATTACAAAAGGCACCGATAATAATGAAAAGAAAAGCAGAAAGGTTACGTCATTGACAAGGAAGGACAAGAACTAAAAGCAGGTTGAGTCCCACCCAGAGGTACACTCCTCCATGCTTGGTTAGAGGAGACCAAGTGCCCTGTGATGCGCACAGCACAGTTCATGGTTGTGGATGGTCAGGCCAGTGGTTTTCCACAGTGATGCTAAACCTCTCTCTCCACAGCTGATGTTCGCTGGCTCCTTCCCCTTGACTCTGTCTTTGCTACTACATTTCAGGAAAATCAAGGGGAAAAGGAAACTTTGACAGTTCTTTGTATGCTTTGAATTTTGAGGCAGGGTCTCACGTAGCCCAGGCCGACCTCAAAGTCATATGTAGCCAGGGGTGAATGGAACTCCTGAACCTGTTGCCTCTGTTTCCCAGGAGCCTCGATTACAGGCATTCATTATCGTGTGTGACAAATGCAAGACATGAAAACAGCCTATTTTACTGAATGCGAATGTTTTGAAATAGTTAATTCACTGTGTTGGGTTATGAAAACAAAGTTATAAGCAGCGTACAGTCATGCCTCTGCTACTGCTTGCTAAACTCCTCCCTAGTCCTGGTGGAGAATGCCCCACAATAAATAGCCGTTTAATTTTTAACAGAAGAAACACATTTTTGTGTGTTATTTTTATAAATGTAAAACCTAAGATAAGAAACTAAAACTACTAAAAATGATAGGCTATCTACAGATTGGATTAATAGGCAGAAGTCAAATGTTTTTATTTATAAATAGTAGACAAGAAAATGAGTTACAACTTTTTGTAATAAGCCATGAAATACAAAAGAAAACAAAACATAAATCAGCTTACCAAGCAGCTTAGCAGCCCAATGAAGATTGTTTAAAACACCGAGATGTCGGAGATTTCAATAAGTAAAAGACAGTGCCTTGCTGTATATGGGCGCCTTGTAATTGAAGCCTATCTAAGCCATAAACTATGAACTTTTTATGGTCCCAACAAAAGTAGCAAGAATATTGACTATGCACTTTTGAGACTAAAGTAATTGAGTTGAAAGTTTTTAACAGTCGGGGCTAGGGACAGGGACCAACGATTAGTGTGGGTGATGGCTGGCAACGAAAGAAGTGTCCATCATACACTATGCACTGTGATATTGGCTCAAAGTAGAAGGAAGCCGCTCTCTGCTGACCTTTGGATTCTGGGCTCGCCAGTCATTAATTCTCATTGAAATAGAAGAGAGATTTTAAATTAGCTTGAAATGAAATTCAAGGAAAACCTCCAACAAAGAAACTGATGGTACCTCTGGGTTAGTGAGAGCAAGGAAAAACATTGCACTGCTTAAGAGAATGTAGTTCCTGCTTCCCAGAGCCCTGATGAACGAAAACAAAGAAGGAAAATGAGCTCTACATGTGTACATCACGAAGTACCAGACTTCCCATGATTCATTGTCAAAGAGCATAATAATATACAAGAATGAGGAGGATGAAGCTATGAGAAACGGTGCAGAGCTGGGGAAGGAAGGCATGGCAGACCACCATGTGGGGCTTCCTATCTTTCCCAATAAATTCACGGCCGTTTGATAGTCTTTTCCTAATGTTTGGCCCATTCTTCAGAAAGCACATTAACTAGTAGGCTCGCTATCCATAAAAAATAGTGCATTCTTCTAAAATTAATTAAGGAATAAAAGAGAAAATGACCCAAGGATGGAAGATCATGTCAACATTTGGTCTGATAAAACTGGGCACAGGAGCACAGAGGACCACTCGCTCAGTTCAGAGTCCAGGAAACCCCTGGGGGAAAGGGAACAGAATCCTTTATGCCGAACCTCTAATCCTACCTAGAGAGGCTTCTGAGGCCACATTAAGATGTATTTGTTTATTTTATCCAATAAAAACAAATTCATTTACAATTGGGCCAGAAGTGCACACATAGACCTGACACAGACCCATGCAAACACATGCGTGCACACATTCACATACACGCTGAGACACATACATACATGCACAGGCACACACGCACTCACAAACACTCAAGGCCTTCCCTCTCTGGCCTTGCTGCTTGGGACTGCACGCATTCCCAGAATGCTAGCACTGCCCCATTTGATGACGACAGTCTCTGTCTTCGTCTCTACAGACTTTTCCCTAAGTCCATTGATGTTTAACTTCCTCATCATTTGATTTGGGGTGTCCCTTGTTTTGTTTTGTCTTTACCCGTGGTTGGTGGAGAGGGCTGGCTGCATCCAGGGAGAACTGACAAAGACCAGTTTTCTCGGGCAGGCTGAAGGAGCAGAGCCCCGATGGGTCTCTTGGGCTGAGTTTATCCGGAGTTACTCCTAAACTTTTCAAGAATATTGAACCTCATTTTTATTTTCTTTTTCATACTTGGTAGAACAGTTTTCTGCTTTGCTTTTGTTCTCTCATGACATTTATTTTCTGCTTTGCTTTTGTTCTCTCATGACATTTATTTGTAACGATGTTTTAGCGCTTAGTGTGGCTACTTAATGTGCTGCACCTGGGTGTCAGCCTCATTCCTGGGCGAGCTTGGTGGGGTTCACCGAACTGTGAGTCCAAGCTTCACTTTCCGCCACACTTAGAGAAATGAGTTTACTTTTCTCTTCCCTCTAACACTGTCTGGAAATCTGGAGAGCTTAGCTCGTGTTTGGACCAATGTCAAGCAGACAGAAGGTGTCAATTCTTTCCCTATTACCTCTCTGTGTGAACAGTCCAGTAACAACGGTTTTCCCTTTACTGATTGACCCACTAGTCAGAGCACCTGCCAGGTGCTGCCAAATCCTGGCTTCATCACACTGAGCCTTTAACTCTGGTCTAACACCAAAACACATGGTCAAAGGCGTTCTTAAATAATTTCTGCAAACTAAATATTTTGTTTATGAGGCCTCATTGTCTCTGCGTGCATTCTTGTTTCGGATCTTTAAACCAAGGTAAGCAGCAGCAAACAGGCTAATACAATATGCATCGTATCAGGTTTTCTACAAGAAAGCAAGAGACATGCCTTTGAAGGCGCCACACTTATTTTAAAGATCACATCTGAGACTTGCCTGTTCTTTAATTAGAATATCCTAGAGAGTTTTAAAAATACCCATGTCAAGTCTCCTCCCTAGAGAGATTGTATGGAAGTCTCCAGGAATAAGATTCGGGCTTTCCTACTCAGTGAAGCTCTAGGGCAATCAGAGGCACAGTCAGGAATGAGATCCACTGGCATTAAGTGTGTGATGCTCAGTGCTTCCACTGTTCTCACAAAGATAGGTGGGAAACCTCAGCAGGGAGTGGAGGTTGGGGGTGGGGGGTAGAGTTGGGGGCGGGGTAGGGGGTGGGGCTGGGAGTGGGAGGGTAAGTCAGAGACAAGACACAGCAAGGATCAAAGAGCGTGTGGCACATACAACAGGAGAATACAGCCATGTTCTGAATATCTTTGTACACTATGGCCAGTCATTGAAAACTCCATTAGAAGAGTGGAGCCCTAGCTGGCTGTGGCAGTGCACACACCTGTCATCCTGGCACGTGAGAGGTAGAGCCGGGAAGACAAGAATTCAAGGTCACCTTCCACTCTATAGAAAATTTAAGGCCAGCCTACAGGAGACTCTGTCTCAAGAAAAATAAAATTGTCTTGGATTCTGTCTCACACACACACACACACACACACACACACACACACACACACACACACACTTCTTAAATGCTCTCTGGTGCCAGACTTTGTCCTTCAGCACTAAAATATCTCATTTTTTCAGTAGCATCCCTCTGCATTTAGTTCTAAGTTGTAACTTGTTTAAGGAAGTCTTCTTCAGAAGGTCTGCTGAACTCTGCTACACTGTATCCCTCTTATTTTGGGTAATCTTAAATGCATATGGTAATAGATTTTTTAAAAATACACCCGTGTGGCTGGACGGATGGCTCAGCGATGAAGAGCAGCGGCTGCTTCTGCAGAGGGCCTGGAATCAGTTCCCAGAACCCATGTGGCAAGTCGTAGCTGTCCCTGATTCCAGTTCTAGGGGATCAAACATCCACCTCTGACCTCTGTGGGTACTGGGCCTGTGTGTGGTGTGTGGACATACATACATGAAGCACCCATTCATATAAAACACAAATAAGTAAAATCCTTTAAAATACTCTTGTTATTAAAATTAAAATCTGGAAGATTTTTATCGGCACTCCCATTGAGAAAAGTTCTAGTGTTTATCAAATCTTGAAGTCAGAATGACCCATTTGTGAAATAACTAATGTGTGCATTTGTCATTAGCTTAAGGCATACCAGTACACAATGCCTCAGCTCTGGAGTTGGTAAGATACTGTGGTTTGGGGATGGGAACTGTCAGTCCCTTTATCTTTCCAATCACAGCTTACAGGGCAGGATCAGGCAGGGAATCTCTTGAAAATGTTCACTGGTCTCTTGCTTTGTCTTTTTAATCGAAGTGAGCAGAGCTTCCTCGAAGAAATGAGGGTCTTTTCCATCTTGACCATTACAACTGATTTGTTTTCACAAGCTTTTTTTTTTTTTTTTCTTCTTCTTCTTCTTCTCAGAAATCAGCTAAATGGAAACAAACAGTTTCTTTGGAGAACTTTGTTTCTTTGCCTGAAAAACCTCATGATGAAGAGTTCACCTGCATTTGGGTTTCAGAGACTTTCTTTGGTGGAATGTTCTCGGCCTGTCCCTGGAGTTCCCGTTAGATGTAATGGTGAATTTGGCAGACAGGCAGACAAACATAGGCTCACTATTCAGTCTGGAGAGCAGTCAGGTCTTCATGTTGTGTGTGTGGATTCCCTTTAACCTTTCTCCATACTTGTTCCTCTGAATATGAATCTTTTGCAACCAAAATGGAGACTTTAAAATGTCTCAAAACAAAAGATAACTGTTTCCAAAAAGGATACTGTAGTAGCCAGCTTTTCACCACTTGACAAAATGCCCTGAGAAAGGCACCCTAAAGGAGGTGCTATTTACTGTGGGGTATTCTCCACCAGGTCTTGGATCATGGCTTCCCCTTATGTTGACCGGAGAGTGAGTATGGAGGGAGAGTGAGAGGAGGAAAGGGAAGGGAGGAAGAATGTTCCACCAAGGAAAAAAATTATACAGAATACAGACTATGTCCTTCAAGGAATCTGGGGACAAAATATGTCCTTTAAAGTTGTACCCCAGTGACCTATGTCCATCAGCTAAGAGCCACTTTCTAAAGTGTCCTCCAGGTTGCAATGACACTGAGCTCTGGGCCCATGACCAGAAGACTCCATTGATGAAGCCATATCCTATGAGAATAAAATGGGGAAACCATCCCTTGCAGGTTAAAGGATCTGTTTGCAGCTAAGCGTAAGTAAGTTCCTGTTTATCCTGTGTCCATTTGCCCCATCTGCACAGGATGTGGCCAAGAGGTACACAGGGAAGAAATACATTGGGATGTACACTTGCCTCTGATTGGATCTGATGAGAAATGTGGTGAATTGGGGGTTTTGGCATTTTACACCTCTGCAAAACATGACTCATGGCAATTACCTGAGAACCCAGGTAATTGGGTTGGACCTGGCTGGAGTCCATCCACCTGGCCAATAGTTAATTAATGCTTGCTTCATAGTTGGCTTTAAATTGTGGTGGTGGTCTTATTCTCGACTGGCGGGATTAACAATCTCTCATGATATAATCACCTCTCAGAGGCTCCAGCGCAGAACACTGAGGCTTTGGGATCAAGACTTGAACAGGGAGTTAAGAGTCAGGCCATGCTGTTTCCACTGCCCATCTCTGCCATGTCCATACACACAAAGCTCATTATCAAACAGTGTCCACTGAACTCAGTGTGTGTAAACAGGCCTGGTCACAGATTCAAAGGCATACTAACATTTCATCAGTGAGGACTTCCTTGCTCTTAACTCTTTCAATGCAGACCACTTGATAGTCATTTGTAGGACATTTCTTATCCCACTGGCTTGTGTGTTTTCTTCATTTTAGTTATGCTCATCTAAAACTGCCTTCTCTGAAGAATAAATAAAATTTTCTTTAATAAGTTTTCTTTACTATATTTTTATTGTCTTGTGTTTCTTTTTTATTTTAAAAATTATTTCATCATTTTATGTCTATGAGTGGTTTGCCTGCAAGTGTGTATGTGGACCACATGTTTGCCTGGTGCCATGGAGGTCAGAAGAGAATGTCAGACCCCTTGGTGCTGCAGTTACGGATGGTTGTGAGCTGCCATGTGGGTGCTAAGAATTGAACACTGGTCCTCTATAAGAGCAACCACTGCCCTTAACCACTGAGCCATCTCTCAAGTCTTAAAAGGGTCTTTATTTAAAAGGCTCACACTATTCTATTCCAGTGGAATATAATATCTCTGTTTCTAATTGTATTCCCTGTAAGTATCCCATTAAAGAGCAATGGTCGTCAACATTGGTGTGAGTGACCAACAAAGAAACAAGATATGAACTGAGTGGCGGTTACATGACCTGCACTGTAGTTCTAACTTCACCTCAGCGCGCCACCTTTCTGATTATCAATGTATGTATTACGTGTGGATATTGATTACTAAATAACTTTTTACACCAAGGTTCCATTGGTACAATGTTCAATATGTATGAAACTACATTTTTGTCAAAAAGATAAAAAATCGCAATGGAAGGAGACACCATTGTACTTAGGAGGAAAGCCCTTATCACTGTGGCTCAATCAGTGAGCCAACTGCACAGCTCTACATTTCAGCTCAACAAGGAAAAAGACTTGCTCTGCTTAAGAAAGGAATTTCTGTAAAATTGCTTGTTAATTCATTTGTTCATTTTCCCCTTGGTCTCTGTGCACATCTCAGACAGTTTTGATTCTATCAATAACTCAGTCTACAAAGGCTTTTGGGGCTAACAGTGGGATATGGACTCCCTCAACCACACCTACTGCACAGACATTTTCTGATGCCCAAACATTGATGACTATGCAGGTAAATCACTAGCAGAAAGAATTAAAAAGGTGAGGTTGGAATTATTCTCCTACCTGGACAGCAGTTCGAATGCTTTTTGCAACATAACCTCTCGGAACATGCCCATCTAGATTGTTTTCCTTGGGAACTTTACACAGTTACCCTACCTGGCCACAGACTTGGAATCTGCTTTCCAGAAAGGAGCAGACAGGAAACTATTTTCTGCCCTATGTTGACCTCACCCTGGAACAAAATATCAGTAGCAAGCATCCCCAAGGGAGAGGGGCATCAGCTCAATGGCTGTTTCAATGTCTGCCTCTGTGCTCATTATCTGACTAATAAAACTAATTTTGCTGCAGCCATTGATAGGGGATAATGTAGGCCCTGAAACACAATAGCTGATCTCAAATCCAAATGATTCTCATACTCATAGCAGCTGCTACCCTCTCAGCTATCTCAGACATGGATACACTTGGAAAGGATGTTTTTTTCCTATCACAGATTGAAATTTCCATCTCAACAATAACAGTTTATAAAGATGATGCCTTAGGTCTCTTTTGGAAGAGCGGTTACTGAGCTCACATAGAAATAGCGTGGTGCAGAGAGCCGCTCACAGCCTGCCTCCAGTCCCCATTTGACCCATGCTGCTGCCTGGATGTTAGCTGGCATGCAGATTTGTCTCTGAGCCTGTGACTGAGCATTTTTTTCGGTGAGTTGATTTGGATGTGATTTTTTTATTATTATTATTATTCTTAGCAACCAAATAGTGTTATGCAGCTCTTCAGCATTTTTAGGAATGATATGCATCACAGTACGTGTCCCCTTTGAAAAGAAACATTTATGCACAGGTGCTTTTCAGCAGCACAAATGTTCCTCACGTGATGAGAATTGTGAGAGAAGGGAACTCATACCACATTGAATGAGGTTGTTGCAAGAGTGGAGGTAAGCAACAGAAATGCCCCTGGGCCTTTGAACCACAAAACTGTGAATCTATCTACACCTTCCATGCCCCCGTAACTCTGCTGCTCAATTCCATTATTCTCTGCCTCCTTCTCTCTCTTTCTCCATGCAGTTAAATGTCTTTGCCTGCTTTTCACCACTATTCAGGATTTATTTTCAGTAGTAGAATTGCTGAGGGTTGATCTTTAAATCACTGGTAGGGTGTTGGCCTCCCATGCGCAAGACTCCAGGTACATGCCTCAATCCTGCCAATGAGAAAATGGCAGTGTATTAAGATTTCCAGTGAGTGATTTCCCTACCCCATTTGGCAGCTTCTATGCCTGCCTTGTCAGTCATGAACACACACAGAGGAACAGGTGATCCTTCCTCTGTGGTATCTCCATCAATAAACATTGAGAACTATTGGATATCCAACATGATCAAGAGATTATGACAATGCAAATGGTCCTGGCTGTGCTTTGAACCCAAGACTGTTTCCTCTGAGGTATAATATCAGTGTCCAGTGCAGGCCTGTGGTGGTGCACACCTGTAACAGGAGCACTCAAGTAGCCTAGAGAGCAGATGAGTGTGCTTGGACCTCAGAGTGAGACTTTGTTTGAAAAATAAAACTAAATGGTGACAATGATACAAGATCTGTAAATGGTGACAATAATAACAACAGTACAAGGGCTGGAGTGAAAAATCACTGGCTGTTTTTCCAGAGGACCAGAGTTTGATTCTCTGTACCCACGTGTCAGCTCACAGCAGTCTATAACTCGAGTCCAGGAGATCTGATGGTGTCTTCTGGCTCCACAGGGCACCAGGCACACACAGAGTACATGAGCATACATGGAGGCGAACCACTCATGCATATAACAAACAAACAGCTAAGCCTAGAAATGAATGAATGAAAGTGACACTGACTCGACACAGGCCAAGATGAGGATGAGGGATGCTTGGCTCCTTTCTGTAGAAGTCTTGGTTAACTTCTAATTGTTACAATTGAACTCCAAAACTGAGCATAGCTAAGTGTGGAATTTCAGGATCATCTATACTGCCCATGAATGCCTCTGCACTCTAGTGGATCAGAATACCCTGACTCAGATTTATCAGCTCAGTGCCATTTCTCCCGGGGCAACTCCTGGAAAGAATGGCTCAAAGCCTTTAGCTAAAGCTCCCTTGCTCCAGCCTCTTCGCCCCTCCCAGTCTTTGCTGGAAAGCAGCCAGCACTGCTCTTCTATAAACGCTGCCTCTTGCCTGTCTCTTCAACATCCATTTCTCCAATCACTACCCACACTCATGGAAGAGACAGATGCTACCCCATGCAGCACAATCCCATTTCCTGTAGACACGCAAAGAACAGAAAAATATCAGTAAGTGTGGCATTGTCTTGGAAAACCTAACTAAATGTATGAGCCTGTCCAGATTAGACAGTGGCTCGAAGAAAGCACTGAACAGAAATCCAACCAGGGATGGAGAGAAGGTGCCTCTGTTAGGACTCATCGCTCTTGCAGAGGACCTGAGTTGAGTTCACAGCACCCATGTCAAGCAACTCACAACTGCCTGTAACTCCAGCTGCAGGAGATCCAATGTCCCTGGCCTCTGCAGGCCTACATATCACCCTCCCCAACATACACCCATAATTTAAATTTATAGAAATAAATCATTTTTTAAAAGAGCAGCCAAACTGAGGACAATGCAACTATGGTGAACTTTATGGGGGATCCACCACGAAGGCCTGGGGCTTCTATTCATAGTCACACGAGGAACGAGGGTCTAATATTAGATAAAAAGCCTAAGAACAGGTGGATTAAGAGCAATCCACTTGAAATGCATACAGTTTTCTATTTGATCACAATATGTGTGCAAGACATTACTAAGCCAAGCCATTTAGTCATCAGGTGAAAGAGGCCAGTGTAACTGTAAGCGGGGGAGGGATGATACAACCTCATTTTCTCAAGTTCAAAGTCTTCTCTCTTCCTGTTTCATTTTCATTTTATTTCTCTTGGTAAATATCTCAAACAAGTATCCAGAACACTCTGAACCTTCAGGGTGGCCTCTGACAGCACAAAAAAAATTAAAATTTACTTTAGCTTTAATATTACTTTTCCATGACAGGGTCTAAGGTAGAATACACTGGTCTTGAGCTCCCTGGGTAGTCATGGAGGACCTTCAACTCCCCCGTCCTCCTCCTCCTGTTCCCACGGGAAAGATTACCATTCTCAGATTAGCCTTTGTTTCAGTGAGAATTGTAGTACCAATTATAAAATAATATTTGTTTTGGTAACAACTTGATACTGTTTTTGTTGCTGTTCATTTATAATTTTTAGATCAGTTTTTTTCCATGTTTAAGATAATAAGATTTATAAATTCTAAGTATATACTTGGATGATTTTTGTTTATAACAAAATGTCTGTTGGTCAACTCTTGCTCACCCTCATTATCCTTCTCTCTCTCCCTCTCCCTCTCTGTCTCCACCCCACTACACCTCCCCTTCGTCCCCTCCCCACCCACTCCCTTTCTAGAGCAGAGTCTCGCACTGTGGCCCTGGCTGTTCTGGAGCTGTGTAAACCAGCCCAGCCCTGAAGCCAGAGACCTTCCTGCCTCTGCGTCCTGAGTGTTGGCATTAAAGGCGTGTACCACCCCATCTGACAGGTTTTTTTTTTTTTCGCCATGAACCATTATGCTTTTGATGCACATTCATGTGGTTGGATCAAATGGTACTTTATTCCTTTTTACTGCTAAATAGAAAGAAAATAGACTGTCTCTTTCTGTCTCTCTCTCACACCATTCTTCTGACTGCAGTAAGTTTATTAGTTTGTTCTCTGGTATTGCGATAAACACCATGACCAAAAGTAAGGAGGAAAGGATTTACTTGGCCTACACTTCCACAGCAGTCTTTCAATGGTGGGGACCTGAAGTAGGGCCTGAAATACAAGCCATGAATGTGCCCCGTACAAGAGGGCTTGTTCAGCCAACTCTCTTATATGTCCCAGGCCCACATAGCTAGGGATAGATAGTACCCCTGCCTTCAGAGTGGTCTGTGCCCTTCTATCAATTAGTAATGAGGGACCTACTTCACAGACATGCACCCAGGCCAATCTCATGGAGACGATTCTTCAGTTGAAGTTCCCCTTTCTGACTCTGGGTTTGTGCCAAGCTGACAGCTGAAGCTCATTGTGACACTGAGTAGCATTTTGGAGCAACTGCTCTAAGGAAAGGAAAGTTGATTCATAGTCCTCCTTGTAACTAAATCATCAGCAGAGAGATGAGCTCATAGCAACAAAATATCCAGAAAGACCAATGGGGTCTAAACAAATTCATTTTCTCTTGTCTTGCTCCTCTCCCATCTGCAGGCTGGTTCCTTTTATAGGCTGAAATAATTTGGGAAGGTCTCTAGTGTGTCCAGGGTGTTTTCATTTTACTTCTGAAATGGTGATGGTGAGACAGCTTCCATGAACTCCTTCCCCTGAACTGAGTGAACACTTTCCTTCTGGGACAAGGGCATCAACTTCTCTACCCTCATCCTTGTCCACTGGCCCTCCAGTTAATGAGCAGGGGCACCAGCTCACCCACACAGCGCGACCCTTATACATGCTCCCACCCCATTGTTGCTAATGGCTTAACTGGAAGTGACGTGTGTGTGTGTGTGTGTGTGTGTGTGTGTGTGCGTGCCTGAACTTCATAGACATGGAAATTGTCAGTCAAGGAGCAAATGCAGAGAAAGGGAAACACACAGCAAAAATTATTACGCTGAAGAAAAGTAAAGCAAGTCCAAGAATTCTGTAACTTTTCCAAGTTCACTGGTTGAGTTTGAAATCTTTACGCTTCAAATTTTGTTCCACAGTACAGAAAAAGTATTATTTTATGTCACACTAATGTGAGGCTGTTATAAGACCCATTACTGATCACCATTTTAAAATGTTTCTTTATATATATATATAAATGTATAAAATATATGTGTGTGTGTGTGTATACATATACAAGCACACATATACAAGCACGGCCGCAGAAGAAAGGAAGGACAAACAAGGAAAGGAGAGCCGCAGAAGGGACGCCATCAAAAAAGAAATCATAGAATGAGTTTATCTCCAAAGCTAAGACTTTCGCTTATTTAGTAATGTGCCTGCTGTGCCAGAGCACTGGGCTGTGGTCCAGCTGCAGCCTGACACCAGGTGGGAAGCTGGCACATGCGCAGTGAGCAGCAATCATTTCTACTTAGAGCCCAGCTTCTTAAAGTGTCGCTCACAATACCCGAAGGTGTGTAACTGAACAGGAGGTCATGAAAAAATTGGCAGTGATGAGAGATTCCTGAATGTTCAACAACTGTAATTTAATCAGTCTCACGCCAGACTGGCCATACTTTGGCAGACGCATGCTCGGGCTCTCCCGAAGCTTCAGCGCAGCATTCTGTGCGCTTCCCCAAGCCTTAGAACACGGGTGAGCTCACACACCTCAGCTCAGGGTCCAGGGTACCGGGCGGGCGCTCTTAGTCACAGCGTTTTCACTGCGCACACGGCACCCGCTGCCCTGATGGAAATATGATAGTACAGTCAAGGACAACAAGGACTTCTGGTCCTTTCCCACACCACTCTGCGGGATGTGCGTTTTCACTGGCATCTCTTTGGATTGTATTGTGTCAGAATGTTTAATTTTCATAGTTGCTTTTTGCATTGCTGATTTGAGTTTAATTTAAATAACATTTACATTAACTTTGGTTTGGGATTAGAACAGAATATTTAACAATTTCTGAAATGTTAAATATTTACGTTTAAACATATCTCTGCCATTTTTTATTACGAATTTAGCTGAAGCACTGTGCCAGCACGAAGGGTTATAAATTCAAAATGTCAGTCAATTCTAGAAATGCTGACGGTGCTGTAAAACCCGTGGCACCAAAGGTTCAACCAGCAATTATTATTATGTATTTTTATGTGTGTGTGTCTGTGTGTGCAAGTGTATAAGTGTGCATGTGTGTGGATGTCAAGGGCCAACCTTTGGTCTTTGGTGTCATTGCTTAGGACCCAACAACGTGTGTTTTGAGACAGGGTCTCTCACTGGGAAATGGTTGGCCAGGAAGCTCCTGAGATCCACCCGTCTCGCCTTTTCAGGGCTGGAGCTACCATGCCTGGATTCTTTTTTATCATTTATTACAATTTATTCAATTTGTATCTGGGTTGTGGCTCCCTCCCTCACCTCCTCCCATGCCCCTCCCCCAGTCCACTGACAGGGAAAGTCCTCCTCCCCCTCCATCTGACCCTGGCCTATCAGGTCTCCTCAGGACTGGCTGCACTGTCTTCCTCTGTGGCGTCATGCCTGGCTTCTTAAGTGGATGCTGATGTCTGACGTGGGTCTTCATAGCAGGAACTTCATCTACTGAGCTCTCTCCAGGCCCTGAGTTAATTCCTTTGCACAACTTAACAAGCATATTAATCTCACTAAAATGTGATTTTCATTCATCTTTAATAATAGTAAAACTGTATGTATGCCAGAGAATTGTCTTAGAAAAAAATTCTTTATGATTCATTATCAATAGATGTTTGATTTGTACACCTGTTTGATATGCTTATATATTTGGTATACTTGAGTTTGCTTAAAAATTTTGTGAGCAAAAATGAGCTGAGGGGCAAGAAAATTTGCACAATTTCAGACACACTGTCATCAAGGAGGGGAGTGTGGAATCACAATGTTACCTTTGTGGTCATTTTTAACCTGTTCCTATCACCAGGGACCTAAACAAAAAGCTGCCTTTGCTTGTTCTAAAACATATGTAACTCAAGATAGGCAAGTTTTCTGTGATACAGCTTATGGGAGAAAAAGACTGTTGAATAGATGGATAGCGGACATTTGGAGATTCTCAGTAGGCATCTCCTGTGCAGGGTTACTCACATATAGCACAGAAGGATCTCATTAGCTCCCTGCAGACACAAAATTATACAAAGTGAAGCTATTAGGTGGAATTCAAGACATTAGGCGATATTCTGAAATGGCTTTTTAAATGTGTATGAAAAGCAGTCTGGGGTTATGTGAGGTAGAGCTGGTAGAACTTTTTTTTCCTACCTCTTGGGCGATTTGGGACAGAATGGGGCCATGGGGGTGGTGGGGATCGAATTACTACCAGTGAAAGCAGTTCTTGCTTCAAAACAACGGCTTTGAAAAGCCCACCCCTTGCTGCTCCCAAGCTGGGGAGTGTAGGTGGCAGTTGACTTCCCATTTTCACTCTGTGCCAAATTCCTCAGAGCCTAATTTGATCAAAATAGCAGGTAACTTCATTTGAGAGATAAGAAGTTCAGCTGGGGAGGAAGGAGACAGGAAAGACAGAGGTGCCATCAACTGGTGCCTAATTTTTGCTTATATTTTGCTAGGAAACTCAGACGACAAAGTCTGTGATTCTGACTTCATGTTTCATGTTGGATTTTCCAGCAGTGATGGAGGAATTTAGACATCTGGGCTTGGACTGACTTTCTGCAGCGCAGCTCCAAAGGAAGTAGATTATGTCACCACCTAGGACAGTGGTTCTCAACCTTCCTGATGCTGTGACTCTTTAATACAGGTCTTCATGGTGCCGCGACCCCCTAGCCATAAAATTATGTTCATTGCTACTCCATAACTGTAATTTTGCTATGGTTGTGTATTGTCAATACTTTTGGAGATAGATGTTTGCCAAAGGGCTCATGGCCCACAGGTTGAGAAGCACTGGTCTAGGAGATGCCCCCCTTGGAGGCAGTAGGTGAAAACTCACTGTGGTGATCTGGTTACAGGAATGGCCTTAGTTTTTAGTTTTAAATTTTGGGGCACTACTGTCAGCCTTCCCATGTGACCTTTATAAGAAGCTCACTGACCAGATCAGTGCAAAGAAGCTGGGGTGGTTTAGTGTTCTTTTAACTGCAGGGACATAGTCCTTTTGAAGTTCAATGGAAAACTGTTTACCAGGAGGCTTTTCCACTGCGGCTGAATTTTCTGTGGCATGTTTTCCATAGCACTACTGAAAAGACTCCCTGGAGACCTCATGCACATCACAGAGACGGTGTCCCCAGAAATATTCAGCTGGAGCTTACACTGTGCTGCTATATCCCAAAGGTCTACCTGTTTTTTTTAATCCAAGGAGGTATATATGAGGTTAGAAGGTTCAGAAGAAGGTTTTACTGCCTCCCTGAAATGTCACATACCATGAAGGATACTTCCTAATGCCAGAGCAAGAACTACTGGCTAAAAGCCATCTCTTTTTTTAATTACATTTTTATTTTTTTATATTATTTACAGTTTATTCACTTTGTATCCCAGCCGTAGCCCCCTCCCTCTTCCTCCCAATCCCACCTTTCCTCCCTCAACTCCTCCCAGCCCCTCTCTAAATCCATTGATGAGGGAGGTCCTCCTCCCCTTCCATTTGATCCTAGCTTATCAGGTCTCTTCAGGACTGGCTGCAATGTGGCCTAGCAAGGCTGCTCCTCCCTGGGGGGTGGGGGTGGGAGTGGGGGGAAGTCAAAGAGCCAGCCTTTGAGTTCATGTCAGAGACAGTCCCGGTTCCCATAATTAGGTAACACACTTGGGTACTGAGCTGCCATGGGCTACATCTGGGCAGGGGTTCTAGGTTATATTCATGCATGGTCCTTGGTTGGTGAAAAAAATCTCTTAATGTGAAGGAATTCCCTAAAGGGAAAATAATCATCCAGAGAAACCAATGCAAAGCAAACACACATAACTCACAGTGGGGCATTTCTGCAAAATTACACAGCAAGTGCTAAGTGACTTCTACATTCATCTGGGGGAGTTGCATCCCTCTGAGATGTGAGATGCCGTGTCTGGCACATCTGACACAGTGTTGACAAGGTAAGCCAGGAGTGACAGGTGTTCTTGGATTGCTCAAAAGCCCAGGCTGGCAAGAGAGGATGGCAGCAGGGCCGCAGGGGCAGCTGCCCAGCAGGGTGCAGGGGAACGTAGGCAGACCTGGGAGCCTCTCTGCTGGGATGGATTTTGCTGGAAAACTCAGACGACAAAGTCTGTGATTCTGACTTATGTTTCATGTTGGATTTTCCATCTGCAGACACAGACAGGACAGAGGGCAAATGTAATGAGAATTCCATTGATAACGCAACCAGGCAACTGTCCGAATGGTGACGAGTGAGATGATGGAGACCATACAGCTGTCTAACGCAGAGTAGGGCTATGGAAAGAGTCCTGATACCAAGTGGCAGGCGTGTTCTCTTCGTTTATTATGTGGTGTAAAACTTGCTAATGCTTATGGGATTTGTGGTATGCCTAGACATTTTTGAAGAGCCTCCTATGAGGAGACAGATCATATGGAAGGGTAATTTTACCTTCTAGTTTCTCTTTCCCTTTGGGTAAGTTTTGTTTTGCCTAGCAATTTTTTTGTGTGCTTATTGTTAGGTTTTGCTCATTTCATTAACGCAAAACAGACAGGATAGACAAAGGTATTTAGACATTGTTTGCTGGCTAGAACAGAACTGAATCTCTGTCTTTCTCCCCCTCTCTCTTCCTCTCAGTACAGAAAAACAGATGAAGCAGAGAAGATCAAGATATGTCTGCATGTCCTGAGAGGTAGGAGGAAGAACGACGAGTGTGGCGGGGGGAGCTGATAAACTGAAGAACTGAATTGCTGCGGGCCGGGAGGGTGTCTTTAATCCCAACACGTGACTGGCCAAGGCGGAAGCACCGCTGTGAGTTCCAGACCCCTGAGCTGCGGACTGAGACCTTCCCTCCTCCTCTGCAGAGGTGAACCTTGGCACACAGGTACACAGGGAGGATGCCGTGCATTGGTGAGGGTGCACCTCCTGAGGGGTCGGGTAGGTTGGAGAAGCAAAGCAGGTTTTGAAAGACAAATCAGTGCTTCCTGAGGGAGGCCAGACCCAGAGCCTGTCACCACAGAAGGCGCGTGCCGAGGCCTTTAGTTTTCTCACAGTTTCTCTCCTAGATCTCATCTCGTGTTGCATTAATCTAATTTGAGTAATTGGGAAACCTAGCTAGCAACCAACATGTTCTGACACATTTGCTAAAACAATGGTTTAATATAGCCACCGTCAAGATGTGCCTTTGATCAGTGGACTTTTGCCATAAGCAAAGAGGTCCACTGCAGAAACCAGTTCTCAGAGTTTAAAGAAGGGCTGCAGAGCGCTCAGAGGTCATGACCCTGGCTGCTTTTCTAGAGTTTACCTTCAGCTTCCACATTAGGGTGTTTGCAACCTCCTGCAGCTCCGATCTGACACGCCCTCTGCTGCTCTCCTTGGGCACTCACACAGAGGTGGCTTATACTTACACACACACACACACACACACACACACACACACACACACTTTAAAAAAATAATTTAGTCAAAGGCAAATACACAAAGTTGACCTATTTAGAAATGTTTATCCTTCTTTACCCTGAACTAGCTGGTGGCAGTAATGGAATCAAATGGTATTTAAAATTAGCATTTATGATTTATCTGGAAACCATCATGAGCTTCATACCCGGAAAAATAAATATCACCACAGGAAGCAAGTGAAACAGAAAGATTAAAACAGTGGAATGTTACTGTGTCACCTTGGTCATTCCTTCCTACTCCCAAGGCACTGTGACTCTGGGCTCAGGCTCATGAGGGACCCAGGCTCCTTAGACATCTGAGCTACTCTGAAATCTTATTACCATAAGGTCAGCTGAAGGTTAATGTCAGGAGGAAGCTAAGTGCTTTCCAGAACAGTGAAAATAAGAACTCGAATTCCAGATGTATCTGGAAAGCTAGATAAAGATCACAGATTCTGTACTTCTGAAAATGTTACTCCGTTTCTGGTTTTGTGTTTTGCCTGCAAGAAAATCGCCATTCAAGTACCTAGGTCTAAAACTTTAGCAACTGGCCCCAAACGGAAGGAAATGCTCTCTAAAGTATCTGTTTTCCATGAAGGCAAGGTCAGGCCAGTGTTGTAGGAACTCCCATGGTGCCTGGCAATTCACCCAAGAGAGAATGGGCTAACACACATCAGAATGGCGAAGGTCAAAAACTCAAGCAACAACACATGCTGGAGAGGATGTGGAGAAAGGGGAGCCCTTTGCCATTGCTGGTGGGAATGTAGACTTGTACAGCCACTTTGTAAATCAATCTGGTGCTCCCTCAGACAATTAGGAATAGTGCTACCTCAAGATCCAGCAAGACCACTCCTGGGCATATACCCAAAAGAAGCTCCTCCATTCAACAAGGACATTTGCTCAACTATGTTTGTAGCAGCTTTATTTATAATAGCCAGAAACTGGAAAGAACCCAGATGTCCCTCAATTGAGGAATGGATACAGAAATTGTGATGCATCTACACAATGGAATACTACTCAGCAATTAAAAACAAGGAACTCATGAAATTTGCAGGTAAATGGTGGGAACTAGAAAAGATCATCTTGAGGTAGAATGGGTGTCCAGTCCAGACCAATACATGGCCATGACAGGCTGTGTGGAGTGACGGTCCTTTGTCCTTGTGTCTGAGGACTCCAACTGGCTATCTGGCAGGTGGCTGTCATCTCCGCTGTGTGCTCTTCCCTCCTAGGGCTTCAACTCTAAGCTGTATCATCTTCAAGTAGAAAAGACCTTTTGGCTCCTTCAGTGCTCATTACAGGCCCAGATCATAATTATGTCTGTGACCCAGTTCAAGGGAGTCTCTGTTTTGTGTCCTTAGCTCAGAAGAGGGGTCAGAGCAGAAGCACTTTATGAGCTCATCCTTTACCATCTGCCAGGACACTTTTCATCCACCTGACTTGAGTTCTGCAATGTGCCAGTTCCCTTTCTTCTCTTACATTTGCATTTGTGGTTTTATTCCCTGTCCTTCAGCTTCCTCTATTTCCATGTTCCTCTGAATATCTTAGGACATTGCATAGCTGTAAGATGAGAACATTTGTACTTACCCTAAATAGCTGTTCTGAGGATTTAAATCCATGTATGTAAAAGCATGGCACATCTGCTTTCTGGAGAGTGCTATATAGTATGTACACATATAGTCTACAGAAGAGTAATACACACACACATGTGATATATACACGCATATGGACATCTCTTTTTATATAAAATCCTTTTTACTTGCATATCCAGGGGGTGTGGGTATTTCTTCTTTGCAATGAACTCTGGGAAAATTCTGGCAGCATTTCTCCAAACTCGCTATTGACTTGGACTGGCCTAGTTGACCAGGGAGCCCATCAAACGCACTCTTCATTTCAGTTACAGTGTTTTGTTTTTGTTTTTTTTCATTTCCAGCTTTACTGTTTAATTCTTTCTCAAAGTTTCCATCTCTCTAAGTGGAAAGTAGCTTTATATACTTTTTCCATTTCAGCTATTGCATGTCAGTCGTACTTATTTCATATCCCTTGTCTGATGTGTTCAAAAGTTTTGTTTTATATGAAATCTCTAGTAGATTTTTTTTATTCAGGTACTTGTGCTTGTTTGCTAGCATTCCTTACACATATCTAATATATTCAAAATGAATTTAATGCTGGCGAAGAGAAGGTAAACGGGTCCGTCCTGGGGAGTCTGGGGTGAATTTGGCTAGCCTGAAAATCCTTCTTTCTTTCTTTCTTTCTTTCTTTCTTTCTTTCTTTCTTTCTTTCTTCTTTCTTTCTTTCTTTCTTTCTTTCTTTCTTTCTTTCTTTCTTTCTGTAGCTGTACTAAGCCTAAAACATCCAACTCTTTTGTTGGTGTCTTTGTTTTTTCTTCCCTGTTATCTGGATTTTGATTTACACTCTTCCTTATGTAGTAATGGCACCTTTCTAATCTTCCAGCTGTAATCTACTGTTCTGAAGAATCACCATCATGTTTGGGAAGAGGCAAGTTGCTCTACGGTTAAGTCCCAGTCCTTGGATGAACCATGCTGGTGTCATGAATTTTCAGCAGCTTTTCTTGGTGGGGTGAGATGCTGGGCAAGGCTGGAGCAGGGGAACTGCTCTCTCCTCACATCAGGTAAAGCCCTATGTAAGCTGTTTTCTGCCTTATAGAACTTGATTGTGGTGAATATTCCTGCTGTAGTTCAAAATGGTTAATCTTCTTTTGCCCTGATCAAAACACAGATTTTTTTTTCAACTTTTTACCCTGATAACCTGATTAGAGTTCCAAAGGTAAAACCTTGGAAAAAAGGGTTTGCCAATCACCTTCCACAATTGATAAAATGATAACATAAGTTTCCCCAACAAGGATAGCTCCTCTGACTTCTGCTCCCCATTGTGATTTTCTATATTCTCTCCGCTAGACACAGGGCTGACAATGCCGTCTGTGGCTTCCGTAGCCTGAAAGCTTTCTGCTCTCAGGCTTCTGATCTTGCCAGCCATGAGGACAGGGGCAAAGATGCCCATGCTGTTTCCGTGTCACAATTTAGGCAGTGGGAACACAAACACAATAAACACTAAATCTCATCTGGCCCCCTCAGCTTCAGTTCAGTATTTTGGCTTTTAGAGACCACTCTTCAATAAAAGTGTCCCAAGAGGTTCAGTTTAGGGTCTTCTAGGGGCAGAAGGGACAAACAGGTGTGGTGGCCAGAGAGACGGCTCAGAAGCTAAGAGCACTTCCTGCTCTTTCAGAGAACTGGAGTCTGTTTCCCAGAACTCACATTAGGGAACATACAAGCACCTATAGCTCCTGACACATGGGATCCAACACCCCTTTCTGGATTTTGTGAGCACCCACCACACACACATACACATAGATAATAAAATTTAAATGAACAGGCAGGTGTGATCGCACTGTTGTATTTGAGACCCCCAAACCCTGCTCCTATCAATGCCTTCAAGTTTAGAACATCTCTAAAATGTCCTACCATCTCTATCCACTTTGGAGTTTCTTTCCTGTATTTTCAAATCCTGCCTGGGCTTTGGGCTCAACCCAAAGTTTATATACTTAGAAAAGTTGCAATTCTTGAGCCTACAGTGACTGTCCTCTGGATTCTTATCACCTTCTGTCTTTTATGCTTATATAAAAGCACAAAATGAGAACACTTTTAAAACACATGGCCCATGAAGACTCCAATGCTCAGCATTCTACTCTTGCTATGAAAGAACCTGGGGAAGAGCGGGTTGATTTCAGCTCCTTGTCCACAATGGTGAGGCTGGTGTGGCAACAGGAACGTACGGCAGCTGGTCACACCTCGTCCACACCAAAAAGCAGAGAGGGACAAGCCAAGGTGCTTAACTGATTTGTTCAGTCCAGACCCTCAAGCCCAGGGAATAGTGTTGACAACTTTAAGACTGGGACTTCTCACCACAATCAAGTCAATCAAGATAATCCCTCGAAGCAAGGCCAAACTCTACTTCCTGTCCAGGTGACACCACTTTCCTAACAGCCACACAGCTTGTAACAGAGTGGGATACAAGCGGCTGACTGTCCCATTGCCTGTTCTCTTATCGTAAGTGGAACATTTTCTAAAAACACCGAAGAATTGTCTCATCTGTAGTTAGAATTCCTGAAGGAGAGAAGAATTCAATTCAGCAGGTTGTCTTCTGCATGCTGCTGAGCATGGAATAGATGCAGGTAACTTTTGGAGTACATCTGCCCTCTCCACAAGCACCAGGCCCTTGTTTTTGCTTAAATCAAAGTCTGTGCTTATCAGGTGGAATCCCTGTGGAATCCCTCTGCAGTGCCCAGTACGCGCTTTTCTCTGACATGACTGGGCGATATGTGCAAATGTGGCTTGTGTTAGGATCAATCACTTTATTTGTAATACAATTATGCATCTGCACAAAATGACCTCAAGTCTTTCTTGTTAAAAATAACTGCATGTTCCACAGACATTTCTATAAATACACCCAGCATTTCAATGCTTTCCATATATAACCAATGTGCTTTCCACACTATCGACCATACAGACACATATTGCCAGGAAGAGCTCTTGATGAACGTGAGGAATGTCCTTTTTTCCAGAGTCAAACATATGGTTTTGGCACCATTTTCAGGCCAGCCCTATGCTCAGCACAAAGATGGAATGTACTATATTTCCTTGCGTAGAAGCTGCTCACGCAACCCACGTTTCCAAATGCCAAACAGCATTACATCAAGAGCAATCCCTATTCTTCCTGCTCTGGGCATTTGCTAGAGCTGCCATCCCCAAACCATCATGTCTCACAACTTTCTGGGTTACCAGGAAGAACTAATTAATTTACCAAATTTACCAATGATGTCAAATGTCCACACTGATAATCAGGAGAATTATCAGCAAATACTTTAAAAGCTGCAGCAGCTGAGCTCAGCAGCTTCTGTTATTAGATTGTGTTCAGATGTCAAATGGAAAAGACAATTTGAGATCTATGAATGTATACCTATACTACTCTGCTGGATCATTTCGTGTCAACTTGACACAAGCTAGAGACATCAGGGAAGAGGGAACCTCATTAAGAAAATACATTCATAAGACTGGGCTATAGGAAAGCCTGTAGGCCATTTTCTTAATTAGTGATCAACGGAGGAGGGGCCCACCCATTGTGAGTGGTACTATGCCTGGGCTGGTGGTCCTGGGTTGTAAGAGAGGTGGCTGAGCTAATAAACAACACCCCTCCATGGCCTCTGCATTGGCTCCTGCCTCCAGGTTCCTGCCCTGTGTGAGTTCCTGTCCCGGTTTCCTTCACTGATGAACAGTGATATAGAAATGTAAGCTGAACAAATCTTTTCCTCTCCAAGTTGCTTTGGTCATGGTGTTTCATCACAGCAATAGTAACCCTTAAACAAGGTGAAACAAAACTAGAAACAACTCTCCTGCATTAGATTGTAATTGGAGATATTAATATCAACCCATGACTTCTGAGAGAGACAGTCAGACCAATAGCTAGACACGTGAACAATACATAGCAGATAGAGGGTAGGTCAGCAGGTAGTAAACCTAACTAGGACAACAACCAATATGACAGAGATTTCACACTCAAATCCTAATAAAGCTAAACATTTGGCTTATTTTTTATGACACCGCTCAGCTGAGAGTCTGCTACATATCAGTGGTCTCGCATTGCCATTGTTGTCAAGTTTTGTTCACGTCTTAAGTATGTTAGTCCCTGTAGTGTTAAGGACACAGCTATGATGAAACTCATACAAAGAAAGAGCCAAGATGGATAGGGATAATTCTTTTAAATGAAGATATAAAATAATGTGAACCAAAACAATTAAGAAGAAGAGGAGAGCGGCAGACAAAACAACAGCCTAACACAAGTCTGACTCAAATGAGGCAGCGAGTCAGCCAAACAAACATTTCAGAGACGCTCATCCCAGCTAAGAGAGGGGGTGTGCGGAAGTAATGTTGTGACATCAAATGTTAAAGCTCATTCGACCTCTTCAGAGGAGCCATGTAGGTACAGCCAAGCAAGCCAGGACAAAGATGTTAGAAGATCAAAACTATAATGTGGACACCACTCTGCAGATCAATGAGAAGGACTAGGCTCTGGATCAGGCCCAAGGATGATTCTGAGGATATTGACAGACACATTCTTTCAGTCCAGCAGAGCAAAACATAGTTGGCCTCATAGTAAGTGTTTGTTGGGTGAAGAAACAGAAGGGTAAAAAGTCAGCTACGCAGCAGAGGACTTTGGAGTAAGGCTTGGCAGGCAAGGTGACTAGGATCAGCCCATCTTGGTTGTTGCTGTGTTTTCTATGCATGGTCACATGTCTACTCAGGAGGTTGAAGGACAAGGATCTCAAATTTCTGGCCAACCTGGGCTAAACAGTGAGACCCTGTCTAAACACAAACACAAAGTAAATAAGAAAGAGAAAACATATGACTCTCCAGAAATTGCCATCCACAAGAACAGTGTGTTTCAGGATCGCTTGTCTCAGCAGTTCAGCACCTCCTTCTCCATTAGTGTATGTGCCAGATTTCACTCCAGACCAAATATCCCCATGAATGAAAAAGGTGTCATGTCTAGACACAACACTGTTCAAAGGTAAAAAGAAAAGCTGTGTAATATCCCCATAGCCTCAACTTCCTTTGTTTCTCTTTGGTCAGATCTGGTTTGCACATTCTCCCATAAACTAATTCATAGCAATGAGATAGGAACCAAGATTCATCTCAGGGTGTGGTTTTCTCCAGGAATTCCTGAGAATAAGAGGTAGATGTCAGAACAAAACCTGAGCTATGACCTCAAGGAGGAAAGAAGAACAGTATTCGGGGCCTACCACGAATGGCATCTACTGTGGTCGCCCCTCAAGCTACAAAGCGCTTGTGTCATGCTCCAAACACACACATTCTGGAAACTAATTTTTATTTGTTTTGCACACTATCAACTTGGGCAGTGGTCCTACAGCACTTTCCAATCTTTGGATATGTACAAAACAGCCTCATGTTTTTAAGCACTCAAAGAGAACTGAAGATTTCAGAGACCCTCAACCCACATTCATATTCTGAGGGACTTCCTCATAGTCCATGGAGTTGAGTTGGATTTTACACTGGAATGGAGTTCCCATCCTCTAGGACACCAGAAAAATATGGAATGGTCAGGGTAGAAGGAAGATTTTGTCCTTCCTGGCTTGCAATGATATTTCTGCATTTCTAACAGGAAAAGGAAACCATTACATTGTGTTTACTGGCTGCAGCCATGAATGAATTTTATTTTTCTCATACCTGTGTTTGATTTTCATCTTGTTGGTGTTACCATTATAAGACCAGAGGGAAACAGCAGGAGACGAGTTGATATCAACAGGAATCACTTTCTAAGAAGTTGAATGTAGGGGACACTGAAAAGTCACAAAGTCAAGATCAGATTTTTTTGAGCTGAGGGTTTTGAACGGTACCTTCAGCCTACTACGAGGGTACACTTAGCGATGGCTCAAATGTCTCAACCTGAAATTTCCATTCTAGAATCTTTTCTTGAGTTATCAAACTAGATAATGAAAAAAGTATAAGTAAGCAAGGCCAATCTTCCGAAGTCAGAGCAACCCAACTCTTGTTTAGCTCGTTGGGGTCCTTCTCCAGCTTCCAACCCCTTAGTGTCTTTAAAGACTGCTTAGTCATCACCAACCCAAATTTCTTCTCTGCATCTGCTCTATTCGGCTGTGAGGTCTTGAATGTTGCTCATGTGCAGGGCCCTGGGTGAGAAAGGATAATTACAAAGTCAACCCTGGTTATAAAGGCATCTGTGGAGCCTGGTCCACTGGGAGTCAGAAGAGGCCAAAGGCAGGCAGTGGTTGTTGAGAATGTTTTTCCATTCATGGTATAGGATTACAACCCAGCTCATGGTCTCAAGAGACGAGTTCTTTCATTTTAGAGAACAATCCAGAGCTCTAGGCAGTATTCTGGAGTGATGGTGTTATTGGTCCGGGAGAAAAAACTGGTATTGCCTACATCACCAGAGTAAACACACTCACACACACACACAAAACAAGCAAAGACAAAATAAATAAAGGAAGTAGGTAAACCAGACGAACTAGAGTAAGCAGTAAGGTAAAGAACAGATCACAACTAGAAAGAGACATAGAGAGCTGAAGATAATCTAATTAATATTTTAAATTATTTCTTTCAGGATCCAGGGAAAGTCTGGTAGTTTTGAAAAGGTATAAACTCAAGAAAGTAAAATTCATTCAAATCTAGCCGCCTTCTTTGCACTCACAAGTCAGCATGTCAAGGACGCCAGAAGTTTTAAAGCTTCCTGTGCTTGGGGCACATGGGTGATACAGACTCAGCAGTTAGGAGGCACAGGTCCTGTGGCCCTGGCTACTCCTGCCTTTCTATTCTCCTGATTCCTCTCCAAACCTCTTCTGTGACACAACAGTGAGTCTTCCACACACTTCTTTCCTTGACACTTGCATTCACTTCCCAGTACACCCACACAGCTAGAGTTTAGCTCTGCATGTTAAATCCTCTTGTCAAACATCGCCCCTGACCTGTCTCTAGATGCCAACACCATGTCAAGGACTAGTGTCATTCACTGGAGTCAGAATTCCCATATCTCTCTTTCTTTCTGTCTCAGTCACCCTGACCTTGATGTGCCATACATAGTCTTGGGGAATTCTTTTCTCTTTGATCTCCACAGAAGACTCCGTGGAGTCCAAGGCATTGGGCTTCTTCCATCTCCCACATACTTGTTCTCTTCTGTTCTCATAGTTGCTGCCTATGGCCAGATCCTTACCTCTCACATAGTTTAATGTGATCATTATGTCTCTAAACCTGTCTCCTTCTTCCATTTGCTTCTCGGTTCTTTGTGGCCTGCTTTCTAATTGTAAGTGTATTTCTGAACACTACTAAAAAATGATCATCATCTCCATGGGCACTTCCAACTTTCATTTGATTCTCTCCCGGAGAACAGTCATTGTCTACTCACTACCATAGTGACCCTGACTCCAATCAAGGTGCTCATTTATGTCCAGAGTGAGTGATTTCAGAATCAAGTGTAAATACATAGGCTATCTAATGGGCCTCTAAATTTCTTATCATAATTTTAAAGACCTTCCAAGATGTAGGCTCTCTCTCCTTTTACATTTGATTTCATCTCCTGTTATCACTCCTAATCTTCCACAGTCTTTTCTGGGTATAAAACAGAGCTATAACCAACAGCAGACACATCCTTCTTCTTAGCAGACAGGCAGCTCATGGCTCTTCTGTGAGTGCTTAGAGCTCCTGTGTAAACAAACTTGATGCCAGTTCCCATAGGGCAGAAGCCGTGTCCGTTGAAAAGGAAAAGTCTAGTCAGTCATCTGCAGGCATCTTAAGTATCCACATGTTTGACAGCCTGTTGACAAAACATCAAGATGATTGGGAAAGAACTTTTCACTCTTCGGTTGGAATGGGTTTTCGTATCTAGAGGTTATCCAAGCAGCAAACATCCTCAAGTGGCCTTCTGGAGAAAATGACTTCCTGGTGAAACTAGAAATAGCCAAGCAGTAAGGGGGAAGAGAGCTTATGGCCAGTGGATGTGTGGGACTTTGGCTGCAATAAAATTGCCTGAATTGTGGTAGACTGTTGATAGCAATCTGCCTTCGTGGTAGTACCAGCATGAATTATGGCAATGGCTTCCATGTGTAGACTCTTCCATATGAACTATGGCCTGTGTTAGGCAGAACTCCATAGGAATTGCTCTGCCGAGAGTTGAGTGTCTTTTGTGTACAAACCAATACAGTTCCCTAGACGCTCCAGGATTCCCGCAAAGACAGTAGAAGCTAGATGTGAGCACTTACTGATGATGGCAATAATGTTGGTTTTAAGCAATTCAAACAAGAAAAATGAACAGTGATTTGGCTTGCCTGTCAAATTTATAGGAAATCAAGAAGAAATGACCCCAAGTGCTGTAGGGAAGAGATTAAAGCTAGAAATTAGGCTGTGTTGTACAAAAAAACTCACAACTGGGAAGTCAACTGTTAACAGCTCAAAAAAAGCCTTGTGGAGGCACTTTTGTAGGCTATGGGTCTGAATCCACTGGAAATACAGTTTATTAAAAAGCACGTTGGGACAATTCACAACTGGAAGCCTCCAGCGCGCAGGGACAGCTGCTCCTGGCTTAATGATCTGTGGGCAAACGTTTACTGTTAAAGGAGTCAGCTGTACCTGTGTGACTTGGAGAACCTTGGTTAAAATGCCTGCTGTCCCACATGTGTGTTCTCTAGACAATGTGCATGTAATTACCCAGCATGTAAAGCTTCCCTGCAGCATTTATCACCAGTCCATTGAAATCTACAGAGAAAATACTCTTCAGTGAGCAGAAAAGTAACAGGAACATCCTCAAGGTAGGAGGTCAGCAATGCACACAACAGGTAGATTAGCAAATGGAAACAAGGAAGCCTGCGGAATCCAACAGTGAATTTATGAAGACCCATCTCAGAGCACGCCACAGCTGCGAGGAAAAGTTTGTTACTCTTCTTCTGGTCCACAAATGGCTTCTACTGTTAAGCTATAGAAAATGAATATGCTATCTAAGTGAATATGCTATCTTTATTTCTCTGCTATGAAAATCGATCAAGTAGAAGCAGCACTGTGACCATTGCACAAACCGTTTGCAGCTACATCAGCCTTTATCTCTTAGGATTTATTTGGTCAGGATCAAAGACTCCTCAGAAGTCCTCTCAGCTCTGGGTGAGATCCCATGGCAGGACAAGGCCAGGCTTCGTGGGACAGAGTCCTCACTTGTCACCTCAGAACAGATTATGAAGAATTTTGTGGCTTCCAAGGGAGGACATGTGTCCAGTTTCCAGGAGCAGATGAGAGGATTTTACTAGTTTTTAAAAGACATCAACAGTTGAAAGTGTCTTATGGGCATCAGTTATTTCTTAGAAATATGGATATAGCCCAGAGGCTGACTGAGTTCCATATCTACATCTTCCTTTGTTTTTCCTGTACACACACACACACACACACACACATTTACATACATGCGGCCAATTAAATTTTTGAGTGGAAAGTTTTGTGCCACATGGAAAGCAAAGATGATGGTGAGACCAAGTATGTGGAATTCATACTTGCACATTTGGTGATAATTAGCCTAATGTACAGTAAAAATGGACTTGGAGAGTGGGGCTGCGTGCAAACAGTGCTCAGAGTCTTTTAAAGCTCTGTTCTATTATTAAATTCCTACTGCTTTCATATAAAACTTCAATTAAATAGTCTCGTTGGTTCACTGGAGAAGGTTTCTGTATGAAATGAACATCTGTCATCAGAAGCATTTCTAAACAGCTATGGTTTTCCCTGTGTGAAGGCTGCACTACCCAGGCCATCTGGCCATCCAGCATGGCGATCCTTATCCCGGCTTTCACCTGACGCGGTAATTTATGATCTTGATTTCTTCAGAGAGAACTTCTCCATCTTTCACACCTTGTGCAAACAAAGTGTTTATTTCCTTTTGTTTTCAACAGAAATCGAATCAAAAAGGTTTTAGGAGGTAAAGAGACCTTCCTAAAGGGCACCGAATGGCCTGACTACTGGATTTTCATCTTTGCCTTTTGCTAACTGAACCCTGGTAAGAGAGAAGAGGCAGTATTAAAATGACTCTATTTTAATGAAATAGCTTCCCAATGCGGTTTCTGGGGTTCATATGTTTGATTTATTAGCCACCTTGATCTCAGCAACCCTGGCCACTTCTCAAATGATGAAGAAACATTAGCTTTGTTTTTTTTCCAGGGCTTCTCATGCTCACCATGTTCTGCCTTTGAGCAGGCACAGCTCTATAACCATGAAAAGGGGCTGCGTGTGCTTGCCTTAAAACCTCCATTTCTGAGTAGTGTGAAAACCTAAAAGTGTGCATTTAGCTAAATACAAACATTTTTTTATCTATAAATTATCAAATATTTAACCCTGTTATGTTAGTGGTAGGAATTAGAAAAAAAATGGCACATTACTTAGAAGAATAATTGATGATACAGAAAGAACAAAATATTTAAGAATTAAAATATTTAGGCAAAAATCTATGTAACTATTCCTAGTGCATATTAAATTATTATGTATAATATAGAAATTCACATAATTGTTATCATGTTATTCTCAGACTATTTCATAAATTGTTATTTTTAAATAATTTATTCAATATGCAGAGGAGGCAAATATTTGTCCTACGGGATAGAGGACTACTGAAGCTTACAAAGCTCGCTGCAATAATTTAGGCACCAGAATGTTCTAGGATTTTCTGCTGAGCCATCTATTCCATAATAACGTATATTCAACAACAGCCACAAATGGAGGCTACCAGAAAGCACAGAGGGGCATGCATAGTTGCATCTCTTAGAAAAACAAAGCAGCACCTATAAAACACTTCTACTGGAGTGAAAATTGAATGTAACACTGAGAAAGCCAGTCTATCCGACCCCATCTGTCTAACAACTTGCATGAAATGCAGAGTAAAGAAACACAGACAAAATCACACCTAGGGGCCAGGAAACTACAGCAGAAAGCACAATGTCTTCAACTGAGGCTAGAAAAAGAAAAGGGTCGAGACACCCAAGGACTAATATGAGTTTGGGAGATTCATAAAGGACTCCACAGAGAGTTAGGAAATGTGAGCCCAGGGAGAGGGCAGCGCTGAAACGGCGGGGGGAGAGGTTTCTGTGACAATTCTTCACCGCTCTGGATCACTCCCTCCAACCAAGGCTACATCCTGAGATGCCAGAGCAAGGAAATGGCCTGGACCCTCCTCATACTCTTCCAGAATATCCATCAAGGCCCTCAGAGTTCCTCTGTGGTCACTCTACCCATCAGTGGCACCCCAGACCTCTTAGACCCACAGACTGGGAATTGGGTCACAGTTGTAGTAAGGGCCCATGCCCAGGAGACCCCTGTTAGAACGGTCAGCCTCTCTTTCCGTGGTCCTTTCTTTCCAAGCCTCACATCTGGGTCCTGTTGGTTTGTTTTGAGTTCATTTTTAATTGTGTGTACTTGTGTGTCTGTGGGTACGTTTGCACATGTAAGGGCAGGTGCCGCCGAGGTGAGAGGGGTGGCTTCCCTCCCCGCAGATCTGGGGTCACACAGGTGGTTGTGGGGCTCCTGACAAGAGAGCTGGAAACTGAGCGCTCATCCTCTGCTGTTCTCAGTAGCATCAGGAGGTTATCGGTAGTGTCTTCCCCCACAACCCCATCCCCATAACAGGGTTTCTCTGTGTAGCCCTGGCTGTCCTGGAATCTCTTTGTAGACCAGGCTAGCCTCGAACTCACAGAGATCCGCCTGCCTCTGCCTCCCGAGTGCTGGGATTACAGGCGTGTGCCACCGAGCCCAGGGGCAGCAGGTGCTTTTAACAGCTGAACCGTATCTCCAGTCATATCTACTAGCTGAATGCTCATTTTACTGACAATGGAATCAATCCCCCTAAGATGCCAGGTGTACCCCATTATCCTACACTCCAGAGCCTCCCACTGTGGTTCTGTTGTCTGTTTCTGTGCTGTATTGGTCATTTGTCCCACATTCTAGGGTCTCTTCCCTTTGTCCCTAAGCAAGTCTATTGATTTTACCTATTTTTTCCCCTGTGGACTCTGTCTTTGTTCTTCTCCACTCTGTTACCCTGAAGGCTATTTCACATCCTCCTCTGTCATCTCCCTGTGGAGTATGGGACTTGTGGGAGAATTACAGTCTGCATGTATTTAAAGGGTTTTTGTCTTTAAGATAAAATGGGGCAAACCCAAACTAAACCCTCTCTGTTCTGGCCAGCTCCAAGTAAAAAGAACATTAAAGTTAGACTCTTTCAAACCTCAGGTGCCCTTTAAAATAATGTTCGGCTTTTCATCTTCCTTCCTAAGCTATACCTACCCACTTGACAATTTTCACTTTTAAGAAGTTGTTATGTGAAACTCTGTCTCCTCTGAGCTGGGCCAAATTGGCCCCATCCACTCACAGGGCCTTCGACAATGGAATTTCGACTTCCCTCCTTGTGGTAGTATTTCAGCTATCTTACTGCGGCTGTTACCCCTATACTTTCCTGTGAGCTGCGCATTTCCAGTGAAGGAACATGTTTTTAAGATCCTTGCTCTCCTTTCTCCCACGGCCTTTCAGCCGTGTTCCCTCCATCTCCTAGCCACTCCAGAGGCTTCTGACTGGCTGTCCAGGGCTGTCTGTCGTGTCTTAGCTCTGGACTCTGCTCTTAGATGGTTTCTCACAGTCAGTGGTATGTGGGCCTCATAAGCCCAGTGCCTGGTTCCAGCTTCCAACACTGTCATTTGAACTTCTAAACTGAAAAACACGAATAGATTCCACATATCTACACTCCACTCTTAATGTCTGATGTGTGTCTTTCCTTCTCCAAAATGAATCAATAGTACAAGTCCAACTAGAACAGGATGATTAGAATTTGCCTCCTTCCAGATAGACCACATACTTCCAAAAATGTAACCTGTTATTAAAATAGAATATTTTTTGCCAACTGCTCCCATCTGTCACATACACATACACAAATAAATTTTAAAATAAAAGCCAATTATTCTTCATAGAAAACACTCAGACCCCCCTAGCACAGACAAAAGGAGTGTTTGTGTCCTAGGATTGCTGTTTAATCATGTGTGCTGTCCTTGCTTGATCAACCAGACTGTTCTTTAACATCATCTCGGGTTCCAGTACTCCTGCTGGTAGGAGCCATATCTCCCTCACTTCTTTTCTTGGCAAATTCAGAGGATCACTTCCTAAGCTCTTCCTTAACATGCTGACAAAAATGCACATTTATCCATTTGCCCAATGACTGTTGGAAACAAAAGCACTTACTGTAGGTGTTGGGGATATGTTGGTCAGCAAGAGCCCCTGTGAAGCTCATGCTCCAGAGCCATGCTGGCACCAGGACTCATAGGGAAAAGCCTGGAGGGCGAGGCAACACTCACTTGTCACCACCACCACCAGCACCGCCGCCACCACCATTACCATAGCATCACCCCAAAGTTTCTGACTTGCTTAGGTTTGGGGGGCAGGCTTGGCCAGAGGGCAACCTGAGGGAGTTGGTTTTCTCCTTCTATCACAAGGATCCCAGGAGCCAATCCCAGGTTTTCAGGCCTGGGAGCAAGCACCCCTAACCTCTGAGCACCCCTGATATTTTTGTCCAGCCTGTGACTCTTGCTCAGGCCCCAAGCACACTCACCAACACCTGCTCTGGGATAAGACATATGTTTAAACACCAAGGACTTCATTGTAAGTAAATATGGGGTCACAGGACAGGGCACACTATCTTGCTAATAGAATAGTCTGAGGTTATTTTGAGTTACATTTCTAAATACAGCAGAAAATAGGTTGGGTTAATGGCTGTGGTAAGAGATTGTTTACTATATGGGGTGGGGAAGGGCACAGTAACAGAAAATATATCTGCTAAATCAACTAATTGATTCAGTTGAGATTAAGGAGTTAATATAATACTTGAAGTTCCTAGAGTGATTTATTTTTGCTGCATGAGTGATTTAAAAAATAGTAACTAATATATTAGATCATCTCGTATTCACTCCAGATTTAATTCAGGTCCCAGTAAACCTCTAGTGTGCTGACAAACCCAGGAAAGAATCAATCAGTGAGAACTAGAAGTTTAAGTGATTTTCAAAGAAATGACATAGATAAGCAGCAAATCTGAAATGCAATTCAAATATTCCCAGAAGAGTGGAGTCACAATGCAAGGCAATTAAGGCATATGTGAGGCATTTTTATCTGCATCCCAGACATCCACAGCCCACCAGAAGTCAGGACACTTATAGTTAGGAGCACGTCTGACCTCTGACCTCAGTAACTCCCCCAACCAAATTCATAGGATGAAACCTTAGCTCTGAATATGATGGGTTTGAAGATGAGGGCCCTCAGCTTGGCGTTCCTGCCATGGCAAGAATAAACAGAAAGGTGGCAGCTTGTCCTATTTCCTGTCACTGTGCAGGCCCCAGTCACGCTGTGTGACAGACATCTGTAAGACATGACAGCAGCTGCCGTAAGAACTCAGCCTGCCGACAGCTTGCTCTTGGATCTCCATCCTCCAGAGCCAGGAGGGAAAGTAATTATGCTCTCCCTGACACTCTATGTGGGACACATTATACCAACTATCCCATCTAAGACACAGGAAATCAAAGAAAACACCAACATATTAACAGCTGCACTCATAACACCCTTAGAATTTCTCTCTAAGTGATACAGACTCAGCCTGGATTTCTGAAGCTGGATTTGGGGAGAGTGGAGTCCTGTCTGATTATTAATTTGTATTAAATGTCACTGGCAGTATAAACTAAATTAATAACAAGAAGACTTAGGTGACTATTAATTTGGTCTACAAATGTATCAGCAAAGAAGCAAGCAATCAGGGGAAAGCATACATTTCTCTCCCCTTTCCTGCAACGTGATTATGGGAATCTCTGAACTGTGCTAAGGCTTGTAATTGAATCCCTTGAACACACCATTCTTAAGGTACATAACTTGCAATGCTACAATACTCCTTTGAGCAATGGCTGTATCTTAGTTAAACACAGTAAAAAGCCAGGATGTGAGAAATATTGGTGGTGGTGGTAAACTGGCAGGACAAAGGGTGGATTGACAAATCCACCCTTTAAGTCAGCCTGAGTTGAGATTTCCAGTAAACGTTGCAGAGACATTTACCTAAGTGCACTGGCAATCAACTGCCCAAGCAAGTGTCTGCTTTCCAAAGCCGTACTCGTGTACAATCCATAAACAGCTGTCAACGACGTCCTACATCTGGATAACACAGTTGCAGAGTTAATTTTGGTTAGGAAAAAACTACATCCCTGGTTGTAATTTGAATGGAATTTTGATCAGGGAGAAGAATCACAGTATGGGCATTGCTCATGTTCCTATGATGTTTGGAGGGATGGTAGGCGCTGCCAAACATGAAAGAGGCTGCTAAATAAAACAGAGAACTCTAGGAGAGTCTGAACGCAGTGTCTCGGGCAGGGTTTAGCCCACAGACGAGCAAGCAGCAGGGACCCTTGCTATCACCCACATACCTGGGATTCAGGAGCCACTGTAGCTAAATGTTCTCACACTTATTTATCGCCTAGAATTTATATTGGCTGCTACCAAGGGCCTGATGCTCACTGGGTCGTGAAGAAATGTTGAGAATTCTCTAGTGCTTTGGTGGATTGTGGTGAGTTTTGTACTCGCAAAAGGACAGAGAGGGCCAGTAGATGGCACCGTGAATAAAAGCTTTTGCAACACGTGTGGGAGGAGCAGTGTTTGGATCCCAGCACCATGTAAACCTGGGCAGGCATGGCAGCACCGAAAAAGAACCTCAGTCTTAGACTAGGGAAATGGAGACAAGGGGTGATGGCTAGACAACCAGCCAAGTTCAGCCAGTGAGCTGTGAGCTCAAATGAGGGAGTTAATATATAATATAGAGAATATATGTCAATATATAATGTAAAGACTATATAACATATAATATATATTAATACATAATGGAGAGAATGCTCGAGGAGGACACTGTCGACCTCTTGCCTCCACACACAAGCACATACCTTGTGCGTTTGCCTCCATACGTGTGTTTACCTCACACATGCAAATATACATTTATGCATGCACATATGTGTGTACATGTACACACTTAACCCTACAAACCCAAAACACATATGAGCATGCACACATGTACCAGTACCTATACATACTTATTCTCTACACATGAGCACACATATATACATGCAAACACATACGTGCACATCCATAGCCAGGTGTGCACCTGTACACACTTAGTTCTTCCCCTACCCCTCACTCCCAACAGGAATACCAAAGACCAAGAGCCCTTATCTAACAGTCAAGGTCTTCCACCCCCTTCACTTGCTCAACCTGCACAGACATCCACTCCTTCACAGATGCCCACATTATGAAGCCTGTTGAAACTCACTGTCTCCAAGCGATGCCTTCGGAGAACTGTAGGCTTAGAGTTTTCACCAAACCTACTTTATTTAGGGTTCTCAAGCACCTTTACCTCCCTTCCAAACTCCAGCCTTCAGTAGGAGATTAGCAGGGAAAAGGGCTGCAGACCTCTTTTATCTGCTTCCTGCTGATTAGGGTCTTTAGGGGATTACCAAACTCAGTAGTCAGAACAGCAGCAGTCTAGTCCAAAGGCCAACACCAAGCAGCAACATGAAGTCACAAAATCTGCAAGACTCAGTTGGATTACCCAGAAGTTTTCTGAAATGTCTCTTTCTGCGAAGTCAAGTGTTGAAGCATGAAGATCAGCACAGTGATTTTGATCCTTTCCTCAGAGTCTATCTATGGATGTTCTCAGCTGGCCAAAGCCACACCCCTCACATGAGAGAGCAAAATATCACGTGCCCTCTCACAAGCCAACCTCCAGCAAAACATCATGTGCCCAGCTTGTGGCAAAACATCACATGACAAAACTGAGTCTTCAAGGAAACCAGAAGCTCCCACTTCAAAAAACCAAGCATCCCTTCCCATTCCTGTGATCTTCCAGTGAAGACAAACACCTAGGGACAAGTACCTGGCTGTGGAGAGGGAAGAGAGCTGCATGCACAGTGAAAAACATCCAGAGCCACACTGAAGTCAGAGCCTCCTCACTCTCTCAGTCTTTCTCACTCCTTTCCCGACAGGCCATGGTCAGGGTCGCGATACAGCTGCCTTCTGTCCAGCTGCTGCAGTGGACGCTTGATGGCTTCCCTCCACAGTCTGGACCACCTGTGAAGTCTGTGAGCTTCAGTCCATTCCCACCAGATCACAAGAGTCCTAACCTCCTTAAACTCTCATCTGTCAGGTCCATCCCAGGATTCTGTCTCAGGATCTCACGCCAGGATTCTGGCAGAAGAACTTTCTATTTACATATGAATGGCTGAAATGCACTATTAACCTGACCTCCAGATACTGGCCTTGAAGTCTGAATAAAACCAACATTCCTCCCCTCTCAGTGGACTGGGGGAGGGGCTTGGGAGGAGAAGAGGGAGGGAGGGAAGGATAGGAAGGGGATGAGGGAGGGGGCTACAGCTGGGATACAAAGTGAATAAATTGCAATAAATAAAATAAATAAATAAAAATAAAAACAAAACCTATTTTTAATAAAAAGAAAAAATAGTGATTACAAAATATATATCATATGAAAAAAACCAACACACAATTTTCAAGGTTGATTTTTATAAGAGTTGATTTTTATATGAGTTGATTTTTATAAGAGTTAAAAACTTGGCCAAACCACCACAATTACCCAGGTAACAATAATATCCACTATGAATTATAATAGTTTATAGAAATTGCTTATAGAAAATTTTACTTTCAACTGTGTAAGACTACAAAAACACTGCTGTTTATACCAACTTTCCTCACTCTGCATTATTTTGGCCTAATTTATCATTTAAATCAGTCTTGTTCTGATAATCTCCATAATGGATTGCCCCTTTTCAAAAATATATTCCTTTTTATGTGTATGAGTGCTTTGCCTGTATTTGTGTTTGTGCACCATAGGCGCTCCTGTTGTCTGTGGAGGCTGGAGGAGGGCGTCATGTCCTTTGAAACTGCAGTTACGAGCAGTTGTGAGCTGCCTGTGGGTGCAGGACCTGAACCCAGGCCTTCCTTAGAGCAGCAACTGCTCTCGACTGCTGAGCATTTCTCCTGAATTGTGCTTTTCTGAGGGGGCATTCTGACGTGTCTTAGACGGCCTGAGATATGATATGTAGCTGGAGATAACCTTGACTTTCTAATCCTCTCACTCACCTCTCACCGTCACTCCTGGTGCTCATTGTGCTGATGGTAGAATCTAGGGCTTTGTGGGTTCCGGGCCGCACCCAGTCCCCTAAGCTACCGTCAGTTCTGTGGATTGCCCCCAACAGGACCATGGAACGAACGCACTGAGTGAAAGAAGATTGCCCCTGGTTCCCGATTCCAGCAAGTGACTTATGCAAAGTTCTAAACCCCATTTGTACAGTGACTGGGGGCAGGGGCAGGAAGCCATGTATCCACACTAGTATGGGATGATGAGTCAGAGCAGTTGAATTCAGGGACCTCCTTTTGCTGCATTGAGGTGGTTCAGAAGCCATGTCATTTGATTCTGGGCAGCTCTTTTCATAGCGTATTTCCCCAGGAAGACTCACATGGAAAATGGAAGTTTCATAATTATATTGCATTTTTTAATGGCATTTCTCTACCTTTACTGAAGAAGTTTCAAAAACCAGTATCTTCGAAGTTATTTTTTTTCTCATTAAATTTGAGAGGAGAAACTCACTTTTCCCATTTTTGAAACAACCCCAGTAGTCACGGTACCATTTATGCCCTTGTGACAATAAAGAGCACGTGATCCTATGTTTGAGGCCCAGCTGTTTCAGTAAGCGACTGTGACAAAAGGACAAAGTGATTTAAAAATGCTCTGAATGATAGGGAAAACTGTGCTGAAGGAAAACCGTGGCTGAATAACCAATCCACACTGAGGGACGCTGTGTACCCGGAGCCTTGTGGCCCTATCTGGAGTTGCCCCTACCTTGAAGAGTGCATATTGGTGGGGCAGTATCATCCCCAGGAAGTGATGTAGACACAAGCACAGTGATGCAGCTCCTCCAATAGTTCTGCTCCTTGGTGACAAAGCTTTCAAACATGAGAGCCTACAGAAGCCATCTGAAAGGTCTCGGGGCAGGTGGTGGGGGTAGGAGGGTGTAGTCTCTCTCTGACAATTCAGGCTGGGATAAAGAGGACGTTATAAGTGGATCAGCTGTGGTTGTCCTCTCTCTATCCCGTCCATCTTTTATCAGTTCTTCTATGGTGGTAAATATGGCACGGGCCAGAGCAAAGGTTCAGAACCCCATCCCTGGTACCTACGATTCTCAGCATGCACTACTGAAAAACAATGATCCCAAGAGGATCTCAGATTGAGGAATTTGTGAGTGAAGAAGAAGCTTTTTCACTTACTACCTACAAGAGAATTAAAAAGGTTCATGAAGCCAGGAGTAGTATCTCATACTTGTGACCCCCATATTGGGAAGGCTGATGCAGGAGAATTATCATGAGTTCGAGGCCAGCCTGAGCAGCAAAGCAAGCTCCTGTCTTGAAATCAAAACACAAAAAGAAGAGGAAGCTCATGAGCATCTGCATCAAGCACCTGCTGTGTGATGGGAAAAGAGAGCGAAGACTAGAGGACGGAGCAGAGCACCCTTCTGGTTGTCCCTCTGAAATGGCCAATTAGTTCAGCAAATATTCGGAACCTGCGATGTGCTGCTTTGCTGTCAATGTTTGTGTGCAACAGTGAACAGTATGTTCCCTGGGAAACCCTGCCTGGCTTCGCGAGGAAGGAAGATGAGGGACACGAGTCGAGTGCCCTGAGTCCGAGACATTGGGATCCTCAAGGCTGCCAGATGTGGGACCTCTCCGAAAGTGAAGACTGTGAGAGGAGAACCAGCAAAAGCTTGTGCCAGTTACTCAGTCTCAGTCTCCCGGTTCAGACTCATCCTTTGGTCTCTGCTTCATATGCAAGAACTGAACTCTACAGATGGACTCCTACATGGCCAGGTTCAGCTCTGTCAATAAAGGAGGCTGCAGGGCTGCTGGAGAGGCAAGCAGCGTCCCCCTTACTACAGTCTTCTGAGAGCCCTAACCACGGTGGGAGCTTCAGGGCTATTGTCTGCCTCCTCTAGCCTGTGCGTGTGTGTACAGCTGGGTGCACATGCCTAGACCATCACACTTATAACTAGTATGTAACTAGTTCATGGGCCAGGCATGAAGTTGGGAAATACCTGGCTGGGTGCACTCATTAACCTCACGTCATCAGTGGCCACTTAGCGGGCAGAGTTCCCTGGCTCCTCGCTGTTGATGGCGACCTTAATAGTCTCTGGCTTTATTAAGTTATAGCTGACTGATCTATATATTTAGAGTATTCAAGATAAAGTTTTGACATATTTATCCAGGGAGGCCTGCACAATCAAAAGAGATTGTCCATCATCTTAGGGTTTAGGGTCTCAGGTGTGGGCTGGAAGAGCTGAGTCCTCTCAATTATACAACTTCAAGCATATCATATATTATTATCTGCTCTACTGTCACCAACCTGTACACCAGGTCTTGCATTTTCTTTATGTGGATGTTACCAAATGCCCAACACAAATAGTTTGAAAGGGGAATATCCATTTTGGCTCACAGTTGCAGGTCGTTTCAGTCATGACGGCTCGGCCCCAGATGCTTGGACAGAACGTTATGTCACAGAGGAAAGCTGTTCATTTCATAGCTAGCCAGGAAGTAAGCAACGGATGCAGCAGAGTCCTGGGTAGGGTACCTTCTCCACAGGCCCACCTGCCTCTTTCTGATCCCTCGCATCAATACCTGATGATGTGAACCCATCAAAGAGTTGATCCATTGATTATATCAGAGTTTTCATGAGCTAACTGTCTCTAGAAATACCCCACAGACAAACTAAGAGGTGTGTTCTCTCATACCCCAGATGCTTTTTTTAAAAAATGTATGTGGAGCCGGGCATGGTGGCACACACCTGTAACCAGAGGCAGGTGGATCTCTGTGAGTTTGAGGCCAGGCTGGTCTACAAAGTAAGTCCAGGACAGCCAAGGCTACATGACACAGAAAAACCCTGTCTCAGAAAACCAAACCAAAATTAAACAACAACAGTGTGTGTGTGTGTGTGTGTGTGTGTGTGTGTGTGTGTGTGTGCAGTTGCACCTGTGCCCTGGTATGTACATGGATATCAGAGGACAACTTCTAGAAGCCGGAAGTCAGTGCTCCTTTTCTGCCATTTGGATTCTAGGCATAAATCTCAGGTCCTCAGGCTTGCAGAGCAGCCTCTTTATCACTAAGCCATCTCTCCAGCCCTGTATGTGTTTCTTAATCCAATCAAGTTTATAACCAATATTCATAACACATGACACCTGAGCCTTCCCATCGTGTGGCCGAAGGTCAGCTTCCTTTGACTAATCTCACCCAATCACTCCCCCGCATCCCACAAGCTCCTGGGAACCCAGTGTTAGTCCAGTTCTATGAAATTAGATATTTTGAGACTCTACTGCAAGTCAGATTAGATAGCATGCTTTTATGTTTGGTTTATTTCTGTTGACATAATTTCCAGTGTCATCCATTTTGTTGTATGTGTCAGAAGTTCCACTCTTGGAAGGCAGAATTGTAAGAGCTGAATTGCTTATACTTCACAGTTCTTGGGTAATTGCCAATTGATCAATAATCTCTAGGTATGAAATGTATCAACAGTCTACTGACATGAAATTTCCTGTCAAAAGATAAAAAAACAAAAGTGTTCCTGAGTTTTGTAACAGGAAAATCTCTGGCGGCCTGGCAGTCAGAGACATGACCTGGAGGTAGCACAGTGGGGAGTAATGGCTTCTCTCCCAGCTATGCGAATTAATGAATTGAGGCTTTCAAATGAAGTCGGGACCCTGGAGGGAGATGGCGGCCCCAGGCCGGCTGTCTGTTCATCCTGGAAACCCTTTACATCTCCACAAAGAAACTCAAATGCATTTACCAGAGATGTGCCCTGGAGGTGGGGACACCAAGGTGCTTCAGAGACTCCTGGAAACTCTAAGTTCACGGATTCCTACAGTCCTACTCTACTCTCTGCCGATAGAAATGAGGGTCTGTTAAAGACGGGTTGTTGTGCCCAGATCTTCAGGTCCCCAAAGACCACCAGGAGCCAGACCACGCATGCAAAAGCAAAGAGCTTTATTTGGGATTAATCTCGGTCTCTCCACCACCACCAGTGCAGTGGATCAGTGAGGAGAGACCCCAGCAGCTGCACAACAGGTTTTTATTGGGGTTTGAGGAAGGACCGGGAATTTTCAGTTTACCTCAGTTTCAGGATTGGGTGACCAAGAGCAAGCTTGTTACAAAGTGATTGGCTAACTAACATAACATTGAGAGAGCTATCTGCAGACCTCAGGAATGTTAGGTCAGTGGGTTGCCCAGCACAGATGCCCACCCTGAGGTAAGATACCTTCCCAATCTTGTGGTTACCCCCAGGCTCTTCCTTGGGTAGGGAATCTTATGGTTTTCTTTTTCTTGGATTGGTGACCTATGGCCTAGTTCCTGAGATTGATGACTTTTGGGGGAGGGGCTCAGGCCTGGTCCTTTCAAGGTGAGAGAATGTGTCAAAGGTCCAGGCAACTGGACCCTGTGATGGCTTGTGCTGTGGTCATCTTCCCGGTTTCTAAGTATTTCATAGACTGGTGTCCTAGGTATGTTGGGCAGCTGCATTTCCTCATTGTCTTCTGATCTATTCAGAGTCACGAATGTAGAAGGAAACCAATGGCAAGCATTCGAACTTTCTCTTTCTGCTCTGATTGTAGATAAAAGTCCAGAATTAGTGTCACTACCTGAAGGACTCAGAAATTGGTGACGGCTGTAATGTCCCATTTAGGCTGAATGCTCAGCCTGAGTGCAGTGGGAGAATAATTTGAAAATATGAAAATGAATGAGATTGTGGCTCCCATCCAGCGGCTTTGTAGGTGTCATCTCCCTGTTTGCTAGCTTGTTTTTGTTTTGAAGTTTGCTGTTGTTGTTACTGCTTTGTTTTGGTTTGGTTTGGTTTTGACAGAGGGCCTTACTGTTTTTTGTCCCTGACTTCCTTGAAGCTCATCATATAGCTCAGGGACCTCAAACTTATGATGCCCCTGCCTCAGCTCCCTAGTCGCTGGAATTTTAGCAGCATGCAACCACATCCAACTTGTACGTATATGTACATATAACCCAGGACATGAGACAGTGATCATTAACAAGACGGGGGCTGCTTCCTTTGTAGGGATTTGCAAGGACAGCCAGGGGCACGCTTCCGTCCCAACAGGAAGCTTTCCTCAGTACTTGTCCTGTCTCTAGCCCTCTGGCTGAGTGCCCCGCTGAGGTCTTCACGCTCCGCCACACTGTGCAGATCTCGTTTTGTGAAACAGCACATCTGCACGAGGCAACAGGATCTTAGCAGATACTTTCTGATACGTAACTTTAGCATGGAGGACAAACTGGGTAAAATATAATTCACGTCCCTGGGGTCTGGAGGACCCGGCTGTACCCCGCTGAAGTAGTTACTCTATTGCTGGGACAAAGGGAAGGAAGAGTTTACACCGGCCACAGGTGGAGGGTACAATCCGTCATAGTGTGGCTCAGTCACAGCAGCAGGAGCATGATGCAGCTGTCACGTGATGTCTGCAGTCAGGAAGGAAAGATGCTCCACCATCCTCCTCCTTTTAATTCTGTTCAGGAACCCAGCCCATGGGATGGTGCTGCCTATGCTCAGTGGTCATCCCCACACAGTTAAACCAGTGTGGAAACTCTCTCACCCACTCACCCAGGCTTATCTTCCGCTAAATCCTGTTGGGGTGACAATCAAGATTAACCATTGTAGCCCCTGAAAGTGAAAACACACAATGCTGAAAGGTTTTGTTTCTGAGGCAACAGACGGCAAAATGGAACATGCTGTGTTAATATCCTGAAGGATGTTCGGTGAGAGCATCAGAGTTGGAATGGGTTACTGTTTGTTGCAGAGCTGTTCCCTCCTGAAGGGAGGGAAGACATTTCCGAGACTCAAAGCTAGACTGCTCAGGAAGCTCCTGAAAGTTACAAGATTCACAAGACCCCTCCCCCCAGGTTACTGGCACAGTGAGGCCCTCCAGTGAGAGCAGACTCAGAGCTACCTACTGGAGAGCTGAAGACCCAGCTTCCCTAAGCCGCCACTGGTGCAGGCTCCGTGACAAAGGTGCCTTAGGGCCACCATCTTGTTAGAAGAAACTAAATGCAGCCCCAGTACACTAAACTAGCTCTGGATGGAATCATCGTTTTGGTCTACTGTCATTGCCACTTCTGGGATATACAGATGGCTTTAACTTCGCCCCAGGAAAAGTAACAGGGTGGGACTCCATCACTGAGCACAGCAACACCGACTTTCTGGGGTGGTCGGGACTTTCTATACTCACCACCTCTGCTGTCTTTTGCCTTTGCACTTTCTTCACTAGTTAACTTACGTCGCCTTCTCTCTGCTCTTGCATTGTTTCGTGATCAGATGCCTATTCATACAAAGCTTTGGAAGGCCTGCACTGCCTACTGTTAGGATGGGCAGGCGGGCCCTAAAAGGAAAATCAGAGAGATAGAGAGAGCTTACTGGTGACATCGGGAGGGAATGGTGGAGATGCTGTCTGTGAAAGACAGAGCTCTACAGCACTCTGTGGCTGGGCCGGATTTGCAGAGCTTGGCTGCATGGCCTGACATATGAGCCTTGCACAGAAAGCTGCAGGGAAGACCTGACTGCTCCCAGCCCATGCAGAACAGCACCGCTGGGCACCTGCTACTGCAGAAAATAACCAGCAAAGAGTGACAGACCTTAAAGACACAGATGCCTCTGGCGACAGGAAACATAAACAAATTAAAATGAAGGAAGGGGTGATGGCTAGCTCATTTTCCAGACTCACGTTCAGGCTAAACATAGTTAGCAAAAGAGAATCTGTCTGGAAATCTGGGTGTCTGAGATCATGCCGACAATAAAACTGCTGAGGGCCACCAAAATGCCGCAAATGAGTAATTATTTGTGAATGCCTTCAATTAAGGAAAAGCTGTGATACTAGGATAGATTATAACAGTTCATTCTGAATGTCTATCTAATGTGTGATTTTGAATGATTTTAGATTAAGTTATAATCATGCATTCAAATATGGAATAAATATACACAATCAATTTCCTTTCTCTTTGAAGTGGTATTTTAAGAAAACAACAATGGTAATAGCAATGCTATATTTTTAACATCGCCCATGGAGCCTGAGCCGGGAACTTCCCTTGAAGGGGAGCCCTAGTGTGGCTGTCTTTCAGTTTTTAAGAAATTACATGCCGTGGGGTGAGTTCAAGAGAAAAATAGTTTTTTATTAATTCTAAATTCTCTTCAGGAAAGATTTCCCCATATTTTCCTCTAACAAATGTCTTACTGGTGAAGAATTAAAGGAAGGAAGGAAATTTTATCAGAAAGGAAATTTTATGTACATTTCTCTATTCCAAACACACACACACACTTGACCTAAGACTGTCCATCAACACTAGAGAGATGTAAGCAGCTAACGGCAGCAGCTACTCTTCTGGAGGACTGGGTTCAAGTCCTGTCACCTGCATGGCAACTCCCAACCATCTGTGACTTCAGTCCTAGGAAATCTGATGCCCTCTCCAGGCTCTGTGGGCGGCAGGCATACACATAGCACACAAACACGCAGGAAAAAATATCCATGCACATAAAATAAAATTGTAAAGAGTATATTCTTTTTCTTAAACTGTATTTCATTTAGGGTTGCTATAGTTACCACCAGCAATAGTTACCCAGGAAAAACCCAAGAAAAAAACACCCTGATGGCTTGTCTTATATTCAGAGAGGCTGGTAACCCACTCTCCAGCCCCAAGTAGGTCCCCAGCGTTCCCAACTGTACACAATATCCCCAGGAACAGACTCCTTGAAAGTACCTACCGCTCCATTTCCCCAGACTCACACCTTAGTCAGACCCAGTACACGACTGGGCTCCAGTTCAGATGTAAATATGAAAACCAGATTGAGTCCAGGGTGAGTGTAGTCGCAGCCCTCAGTGCAACGAAGCCTTAAGACTGCCAGGGAGCAGTCTTTATCTATAGGATCCACTGCAGAAAACCAGAATGGACCTCAGCACAGAACCCCGGGAAGACCGAACGTAAACCCTCGCTGCTGAGGGCGCACCCTGAGTTGGACTGTGATGTTGAAGGGTCTACATTTCAGATAAACTCATAAAATATCTATAAGTACAGTCAACGAGGCATAGAAAGTAGAGAAGTAAAATTCTTATTATCTTACTAGCATTTAAGTGGCAAGCTAAGCAGTCTTCCACACTTGGTTTTTTATGTTGCTGTTGTAGGACAGCAGTACAAAGTGGGTGAATTCTATAAATTCTCTCACTCATGAGCAGTGCCACCTGCAGTGGAATATTCTGCATGGCTAAGCAACAGTTCCAGACATGTCAGATGAATTAACATGACGTACCTTCCTGGATTCTTGGGATGGTTAAACATCTGCATTTATAAAGCCCTTGGTGGTACCTAGTGCATAAGTACCCTGTAAAACACACAGCTTCCCTCTGTCCACAGACAGGGACAAACAAGCACATCCCAGGCCCCCCAGGCACTTCGTGGGGATCATACCTTTATTAAATTGACCAAAAGAGTGAGACTGTAAAGCCAGAAACTTTGTCTGAAAATGCCTTAAAGTGAGTCTGAAAAACTTTGGAAAGAGAAAGTTTGAATCATGGGAACCTACTCTCTACTTTGTGTGCTGTGGACAATGAGCATCAACACCCTAGAATGTAACTTAAATTTGGATTGTAAATTAAACCATAAGAAAAGTAACAATTAAAATACATTCTCTACAAAGCTGTTAACCTATATGAGTGCGAGTGCCCAGGCTAGTCTCTGCTAGCACACAGATTTTAAATTCAAGCTTACTTTCCCATCAGAACTACTGCACTCACTATAGAGACTAAACATTTCATCACCAACAAAATAGGATTTTTTTTTTTTTTTGCAAATAGGATTTTAGCAAGCAAAACTGAATAGCTTCCACCATTATTCAGTGAGTGTTAAAATTTCTATTCTGTCTTGTTCTAGCTCATGTTTATTCTCAGTCCATCGAACACTTGGGTCCAACAGGGCCTTCATTCTTTGCTGATTCCGTGCTCTAATCTGCTTGTGAGGCACTGCAGTCGGAATTGCCTTGGAGACACCTGAATGGCTACTGCATGGGAAACCAGAGGAACAAATACTCCACTTGTGAGCATGCCAAGCATGCGGAAAGTCTTCTGCAGGAAAGTGACACTTAAGGCATGCCAAAGAATTTAGTCTCCACAGAGCAAAGCGTTCCTCAATGTGGAATGAAGACCCCAAGACCTGCTGTCTTGAATGTTAATGACCAGGGTACCCCAGGTTCTCTTCTCACAGCCTTGAAAGGAAGAACCCTGCTGATGTGAAATGAGTCTGACAATGAGTGTGACTGAGTGTTTCAGCTGGTGGTAGGAGGCACAGCTGCTTGTCACCTCTGCTCAGCTTAGCTCCTCTCCTGTCGGTCTCCTCCCTGTCTGTTTCCACTGTCCACCATGGCTGATGGCCACCCAAGGCTTGAGAGGTTACAAAAGAGGACGCCTTGGCTATGAAGGTCTATTAGTAGCAGAAGCTTGTAGCTTAGATCATCACACCCCAGGACTACCATCACACACGGCAGAAAGCTGTCAGCACACATCTGATGGTGACAGGATAAGGACTAGAACCAACGCAAGGCCATATACCATTCCAACCTGAGGAATTCAAAGGTCAATCTAGGAATCCTTTTCCTGTGCAATATCCACTGTGAGAAATTTTAGCAAAGATTGTCACTAGGACCATTTCTTAGATTAAGGGAAATAATATTTTCTGAAGGGCCCATTCAATTTAATTTAATCCACATTGTTCAAATGTTAGCATTTCCAGCATAATGCTTGTGTCCTGATTTAGGAAATAATTAGTTCTTGCCAATTGAAGAGTCTGGATGTAAGTTTATTGTATGTAAAGACACTGGACTTTTTCTAACATGAAATCTGTGACCTCAAATTACGTTAAAGTATACTTATGCTTCAATCCCTTAAACAGAACATATATATATATATATATATATATATTCCAGCCTGTCAAGGTTCAGAAGTATTCACCAGTTAAAAGGTTAGTAAGACATTAGTTTGCTGAGTGATCAAGGTTTAGCCTTGTGCAAGCATAAAGTGTTTAGACAGATGTCCAACAGGCGGGTCACTTAGATGTTGCATTGATGACCTTTTAAATGTGGAATTAGCTCATTCATATTTTTTGTAGCAGTCCAACATCTACCTATTCTGGCTTCTAATACATCAGAACCCAGGAATGATTTGGGTTGATTACAGTTTCCCTGTAGCCGCAACCAAGGCATATCTGGGGGCCAGGCATTGGGATGAGGAAACAGTGAAATTCAGGAGCAGAGGCACGCGTTCCCTGATGCCCCTGGTATATGTTCTGCCCACAGCACGCATGTGCTCTGGCTACAGAAGGATCTGGCTACTGTAAGCATCAGCGTGATGGACAGGGAGGAACTAGAACTGGAGTGTAAGGAAAGGTCTCAGAGTTCTACACTGAGTCTGGGCTGGAAGATGAGGTAATAAATCCTCCTCCTCAAGTTGTTTTAGTCTTGGTTTTTTTATCATTAGAAATGCTGACCAAGACGAGCTCCTTCTGGGGCAACATGAAACAGATGAAATGAGACATTGTTAGTGCTGAGGGAGGGCCTTGATCCCTGGGATCCACGGTATGGAAGAGAAACAACCTCTACACATGCTCAGCGGCACAGTATGCACACCCATGCACAAGATTCATTCAAAAGTAAATAAAAAGGTAAACATTTTCCAAAGTGTCAGCAGGTTGCTATACATGTTTCTCTTCACACCATAATTTTGGAAAAATTATCTTAATATTTCATTGTTTTTCATACATACACACACATTGAGATTACTAACATATGCTATGCAGTGATTTCATACCTTGTTTACAGAGTATGACTCTCCCTAACAATGGCTCTATAATCATCAGCACACATAAAAACACATGCATGCCATGACCAGTAACATCAGAGTCTGCAGTCATTTCTATTTTTATATATTTGCAATATTTAAAAAGTCAACATTATAAATATTCAAATGATATTTCACTATGTTTTCTGTTACAGTTTATTGAGAATGCCAGTTACTTATAATTGAGACTAATAAAAAATGTAGTGCAAATTCAAACTTGAACCTTGCTGGAAATTCAATGACATCTGGGCATCTCACTGGACAGAAGCAAGGCTGGACTAGAGGTATAGCAACAAAGTCCTGGGACCAGAAAGGGGTAGTGAATATCAGTCCGGTGGTAGCTGCCCTTACAAACACACAGACTGCCAGTGTAGACTCATTTTTGTGTCTGGGGCAAAGGATTACAAGGAAAAGTTACCGTTCTGGTATTGGGATAGACCCTTCATTTACAGCCATCTTACCACCAATGGTGACATGTAACGATATGCAGATACTGAAGACAGCTTGTCAACTAAGAGCAGGGACCATGGCAGGAAATTGGAGAAGGCACAAACTAGTATGGTCAAACCCATCAGGGAACTTACTCATGGTGCTTGGGAGCCTGTCAGCACCACCAACAGGCACCCAAGAGAAGACCATCTTCCAGAAGTGAGGATCCGGTGTGTAATCATCACTGTGGAAGTTGGGGATACAATTAACACATTTTTCCAGTTTCACTTCCTGTTGCTGTGATAATCTACCCTGACAAAAAAGCAACGAAGGGGAGAAGAGAATTTTTTTGGCTTACATTTCCTGGGTGCAGCCCATCACTGCAGGGAAAGTCAGGACAGGAACGCGAGGCAGCCAATCACATCACATTCAAGAGCAGAGAAAGAATAAGTTGTGCTCTGCGCCCTGCCCGGGGAATGGTGCTGGAATGGTCCCACGTCACGTCGGTTAACGACAAACAGATGCCCACCCACAGGCATGCTCCCAGGCTAACAGGGCGGCCCCTCACTGAGACCCCCCTCAGGCCAGCCATGGCAGGGGTGACCTGGCAGTTAACACTAAGCAGCACACAGTAACACTGCACTTGAGTGTTTTCTTTGTCCTTTTGTCAATTACTTGCTCCTTTGAGATAGCTGCACAGAAGTGAGGAGGCTGCAAACTGTAAGGTGATAGTTATGAGTCTTTCGAAAACACATTTTACTTCTGAAGACGATTTACAAGTCAGCTGCGTTAGGAAGGGAGTTAACTGAGCTAGTACCTGTGCCAGTTACCTGTGAATTACTAGTCTTCTCGGCTGAGCTACCCTGAACAGTCTCGGGGAGATGATGTCAAGTATCTCCCTTTTTATTGACCAGAGAAAGAAACCTGGCTTCTAAGTAGATGTAATTGGACACAGTGAAATTATACAAACTTATTTAACATGATTGTATCTGGTCTCACTTAAGAGATATTGGGAAGGTAATGCACTTAAAAACAGTGGAAGACTTCCTAGCTTATTTGGCTTACATTAACAGCATTCCCCAGGCTATTTCAGAATCTTCCTTATCTATCTCTGGGTCACTTCTGTCATGTTGAGGTTTTTTATTTCTGATTTAGTAATCTAGTCTCTTGGGTCTACTCTCACCTCAAAAAAAAAGAAAAAAAAAGAGCAGCCAGTAGAATTGGCCTACATGAAGAAATGATTCTTAGCAGCATAAACAAAGCCTTACAAGGAATTGCAGAAACATCAGACCAAGGGACTTGAAGAGAGTGATTAGGTGGGAGAGATGGCTCAGCAGGTCAAGGTGTTTGCCACCAAGCCCCAACCTGAGTGTGACCTCTGGGACTCCAGAGGAAGGAGTCTTATTTCTTTCCTTACTTGTGGAAGGAAACTTACTCTGGTAAATTGTTCTCTGGCCTCCACACGTGCAATGTGGCCATGCATGCACGCGCGCACACACAAACACAAAGTAATTTTTTTAAAGTGCTTGAGTCCTGTGTTTTCTTTTTTGTGTAATATTACTTTAAGAAAGAGAAGAGGTTTTCTCCTTTCATCTCTGCACCACACTTCAGTGATGACCTTTTGCCTGTGGTACAATGATCCTTTCATTGAAGCCACAATTAATATTTCATGACAACTTGTACATAGAATGAAAATCAAAGAACCACAGCCTCAGGGTGTCTCAGAATTAGCTGCAGTGAAGTTTTCAATTTTTATCACTGCTCTCCCCTCAGGCCATAACAAAGTATTCCCTTTGACACAAATTCACTTCGGATTACAGGGGCTCAGACACAGATCTGTCTGCCGTTAGATTAAGGTGTGGTCAAAATGAGAGTTGGTGAGTCTGAGGTGGTCTGAGAATGAGGGCACAGGTGACCATTTGAGTTTGTTCTGCTGGCTGGCCACCCCCTTTTAGCTGAGGAATCTTTGTATCTTTACCTTCCCTTCCAGGTCAGGCATCTATTCGGCTGTGGGCATGGAGCAGTCAGACAACTTTTGAACAATGACAGCTTGATTGAGGCCTTCGCACTTTTACAGTTGTGTTGGTTACATGTATGTGTGTGTTTATGTGTCCCACACACGTACAGGTGCTCCAGGAAGTAAGATCCACCTGTAGCTGGAGTTGCAGGTGGTTGTGAGCTGCCTGATGGGGTGCTGGGAACCATCCCCAGATCCTCCATAGAAGCAATAACTCTACCACTGAGCCATGCTTCCGGGCATCTCCACTTTTAAATGAATGCATTCTCACTTTTAAGTGGCCTAGATAACTGTATTTGCTTTGGAGTGGGAGGGAAAAAAAAAAAAACAACTGTTTGCAGTGAGACCAACACCATCCCAGTGCCATGGCAGCGTCCTCCACGAAACCCAGTGACCCACTTGGATTCAGGTTGGTTACATTCAGATCCTTCCACGTCACTCCCCAAACACCAGAGACGAGCATGACTTTCTTTGTAGGACTCGGCTTCTGTACATCCAAAGGGTCAAAAAGTACCGTTCTCTAAGGATGCAAGGAATTCAAGAGCCTCAGGGATCCTCCATAATGTGCTATTAACCAAAGGACCTACTTCCCAGGGTAAGGGATGTGGAGCAGCCCGTGCTCATGATTGCGTGGCCCAGTTATATAACATGCTCCGCAGTCCAGGCACAGATGTCTTCACAAGTGTCTAGACAATTATTGAAAAAAATTCTTGTATTTTTTTCAAGAATGAGGTGTTATCCATTAGGGAGGAGGATGTGCATTCAACCAAGACCTCTACGTGTGACTGTGTCCCAACGGGAAGGATCTATGAGTCTAGGAACCAAAAGATGGGAGTCGCGGCTCTGTTTCCTATCGTTTCATATGACTCGTCGGGCAGCCTTCGGCATGTTGCACATGATGCACACCTGCATGCTCCCACAGCAGAGGCGCACATGCCCTCACATGTATGCTGCATGCTCCCACAGCAGAGGCGCACATGCCCTCACATGTATGCTGCATGCTCCCACAGCAGAGGCGCACATGCCCTCACATGTATGCTGCATGCTCCCACAGCAGAGGCGCACATGCCCTCACATGTATGCTGCATGCTCCCACAGCAGAGGCGCACATGCCCTCACATGTATGCTGTGATCAAGCCAGTGACCTTTGCTTGGCATTGGGGCACTTTGACCTCCCTGAATTCAAGGCCCAGTGGGTAAAAACAGGGGACAGCCTGTTGGCAAAGATAATTTACCCTAATCAGCAAGAGGATGCTCGTGCATAAGGGAGCAACAAAAGGCTGTGCGACTCAGGTGACTTCTTGGTGTGTCGCTTGTCATTATCACAAACCTAACTGTTCACAAGCAACGATCCAGTCAGATTAGCAGGAATCTGGTGCCTCCGGGAATAAATGCTAGAATCATTTTCTCCAGAACGTTACTGCCTCCTTGAAGGGAATCAGACGTGAAGAGTGGATTAAAGAGACAAGCACCAGTTGCAGCTCTTATGCCACCTGCAGCTACGGGGCGACAGGTTGTGTTACTAGCCTGATGCTAAGTTCCCTCTGGGGAAGGCATAAGCGTGAGAACCATAGGGAGCTACTGTCTGCATGAGTGGAAGGGCAGACCATCCTGCTCAGGTGTCCCTCTCTCTAGGGAGCACACTGACTGGCAGTCTCTGCTACCCGCATCCCAGCCTCCGTTCAGAACACGCTTCCCCAGGCTTTCACAAGCTACCATCAGAACGTAGTGGGGCTGTTAGAACTGGGTCATTCCCCGTGCGCTTCATTTCCAGATCCTTTGCTGATAAACCCTGGCTTCATCCTCATCGGCCTGGACATAACTCAGCTGTTGCCGTCTGAAGTTCTTCCTACCTCTTTTTTCATCTTCTCCTAATTTACACTGGAGTATATGAGGACTCTCTGTGGAAACGTCTCTTCTTTGGCCTTCTGTATCACACAAGTTTTGTGATAGATTGAATTGTGTCTTGCAGAAATATATGTTGATGTTCCAAACCTCGCTTACCTGCAAATGTGACCTCATTTGGAAATTGGGTCTCGGCAGATATAATCAAAATTAAGAGGACATCATTCATTTGGGACCATAACTACTACTGTCCTTATAAGGGAAATTTTGGAACAGAGCAGGAAGAAGACTTCATGAAGAGAGAATGGTTATCAAATATAATGGAATGCCTGAGTCTCATAGGAGCTGGAAGAGACGAGAAGACCTTTCCCACAGGCAATGCAGGAGGCATTGCTGCCTGGGCTCCTTTTCCTCTGCTATAGTAAAGACGCCCTGATGAAGGTGAGTTGAGGGAGGAAGGGTTTATTCTGGCTCATGGTTCAAGGGTGCAACTTATCATGGCGGATCAAGGAGGCGAAAGCATGTCCCATCCTTCACATTACATCCTCAGTCAGGCAGGAGAAGCAGTGCCCGGGGCTGCTTAGCTCCTAATCTAAGATACCAGCCAGGGAATAGACCCACCCACAGGGAAAGCCTCTTCTCATCTCTGTTAGCACAATCAAGGTAATCCCTCACAGCGCGCCCAGTCCTCCTCTAGTTGTTCCCCATTGCGAAACAGCATGACCGCCTGAGGGAAAGCCAGGGGGGAACTGCCGGGTGACAAGACCTCAGGCAGCTCTGACAAGGACAGACTCTCTGCTGGCAGGCTTCCTTGAGCATCTCATTTAGTTGAGGGGAAGAAAGGCTTTTAAACCATTGGGGACTGGGTAGAGGCTTTCAGGGTGAGCGTATATCATTGTCTGGGGCCAAGGTGCCTTATTTACATGAAGAGGATTTCTAAGTCTCTGAAAGAAAAGCTATTTTAAAAACTGGCAATTGTTATTCAAAACTAATAGAAGATTCTTTAAATTTTATTTTATTATTTTTGATTATGCATCTGTGTGGAGGAGGAGTTAGGCATGTGTAAGTGCCCACAGAGCCCAGAAGAGAGCACTGGATCCCTTGGAGTTGGAGTTACAGGTGGTAGGGAGTATCTAAATGGGAGGTTGAGAACAGAGTAGGCTCCTTTGTAGACCAGCAAACACTTGTAACTGCTGAGCTGTCTCCCTAGCCCAATAGTTGATGTTTTAAATATCATTTATCATTGCACTTAATGCTTTGTCCCTCCAGCAAAATGACATTTTCATTTTCTTTTCAAATAAATGAGGATTGAGTATTTGGGGGATAATAAAGTATATGTTAAAGCCTTTGATGTGATGTGGTCTGTTAGATCCTCTGGGCTGTCCAGTGAGAAATTTATAGTTTGTAAAATAACGTATAGTGTCTGGGGAAGTGGCCTAGTGGTAGGACACAGGCTTACCATGCATTAGGCCCTATATTTAATCCAAACATTGTAAAAATTTTAAAATTATACAAAGAGGAACAATAGAAGGCCTAAGCACTATATAAGACTTGACGCTGAGATGGCTCAGCATTTGAGAACACTTGGCTGCTCTTCCAGAGGTCCTGAGTTCAATTCCCAGCAAACACATGATGGCTCATAACCATCTATATTGAGATCTGATGCTCTCTTCTGGCATGTAGGTGTATATGAAGATAGAGCATTCATAAAATAAATAAAAAATATTTGGAAAAAAAATGAATTGACACTGCATCTGTCTCCTATGACAGATTTGTTGGCACAGAGCTGCTCATATTCTCCCACCCTCTTGTTAATTATTTAGAGCAAACCTGTGAAATGAATTTGAGAGCTCGCCACCCAGAGGCCATGAAGTAGAGGGTGCTCTTTACAAATAGGGACATTTGCTCTGCCATGCTCACAGTGCCCTATCCAGGAGAGCAGCCCCAGCCAGCCAGGGCTCTGTTGTAGGTGGCAATTAATAGTTACTAATACTTATCTTTTATTAATGCTACTGTTAATCCTAAACAGCTATATAACCAAATCACCACACAGAGACTATGATTTATTTAATTAACCTAGAACACAATGCTGGTCAATAATTACTCCCTCTTAAAACTCCAAGCCCTCATAGTTTCCTAATCTTAGGTCTGGTTCATCTCTACCTCATTCCAACATCTGTTCTCCAGCCCTGCTCTCCTAGCTCTATCCTGCCCTTTTTGTCCTCTGGCTCCTTCCTCCCTCTCCGTTTCCTTTCCATTGCGCAACATTGTGGCTGGTTGCTTTATTTTGGCATGTTTACACAAAGTAGAGACAGGTGATGTTTAGAATAAGTATCACAGTGCAATATCCGATTGAAACCAGAGAGTGGGGGTGGGGGGGAGAAATCAGCATTTAAATGAACAAGGCTAAGGTGTAAACCTTTCAAAAGAACATTATACCAACAGGGCTGAGCTGGTGTCCTCGCTCTTTCTGAGTTACGTGCTTACCTGGAAATGGAAGGCTGGCAGCATCTATGTGGGCTTACACAGCACTTGTTATAATTCATGCTGCAGGTAGGTAGCAGTTGCTTCCAGCACTCACAGGACTGGGAATAGGGTCTTCTTTTTTATATTACAAAAACAGAGCTACAGAAGTTAAAAACAGTATTCCTCTGCAAACGTACTTTCTGGTAACAACAACAACAAAAAACGAGGTAGGGAATGGAGGCATGTTTGAATATTTAATATGGCAGAATGTATTTTATTTATAAGGAACAAATATATTCTATTCCTCTGACAGACCGTTTTCTTTCTTTTTTGCAAGATTTGCAACTTTAAAGAATGGAAGAGGGTTATGAATTATCTGAGTAGTTACCTATCAAAATAATCTTGATTATTTGTATCAACATCTGAAATCAAATGTGACATTTCTTAAATATGGAAAAGGCCTTAGATGTTGTTTAAACGGTGCACAGATTTGACAGTTTCTGTATAGCATCAGTTCTTCTCTTTGAATGTAATTTGACTGCATAGCTCACTTTAAGTGCATACAGCTGGGGTGAAACTGGACATCTGTAGATGACAGAAAGACCCAGGGCTCCCTGTTTGTCCTTTCTCAAGCCAGTTGCCATGCCATGACGCCCTCAGACACGCAGAGATCGGCTCACGTAGGCCTCCTTCCCCAGCCACACGGCACACCATCTTTGGGCAGAGTCTCATGCTCAGTTAAGCCTTAACATGATGGCCAATACCTTTACCACAAACCATTAAATGCCAGAGCCGTACCATACAGCACCGCAAGGCACCACAGTGTGCGCACCGCACCACCAAGTCTCCAGATCCTTACAATGTCTGTTTTAAGGTTCTTCACCTTAGGGTAAGTTAACCAGTACAGACTCTTCATGCTGTTCCTGGGGACTGAAATGAAAAATGTTCTTCATGTCCCATGTATATGAATGCTTGGCCCAGACCGTGGTGGTTCTGTTACATAGCCTTAGGAGGCGGAGCCTTGTGGAAGTACATCACAGGCTTTGAGAGCGCAGAGCCCCGCCCATCCCCAGTTCAGACTCCTGCTCTGTGCCTGAGGCTGAAGATACAATTTCTCAGCTTCCTGCTCTGGCCACCTGTTGCCATGCCTCCCCCATCATCACAGGCTCTCCATCTGGGACTGTATGCCAAAATAAAGTCCTCCTTCGGTAAGTGCCCTTGGTCGGTGAACTGTAACTCACTGAATTAGTTATGGCATTTAAGAAGTAAAGATATATTTTAAAAATCGAATCACAAAACATCTTGAAGGTGATGATTCAGTAAAACATTTTTGGGCACAGCTGACATGGAGCGTTGAGACATTATAGTCATACCAGTGAGGAAATAGATGGGCTCCTTATGAATAATCCCAAAGCAATCACTGGCAGACATCCCATAATGCCCTCAGGGGCGAGGTGGGTGCGTAGACAAAATGCTGCCCCACACATTGATCCTTTGGGCAGTTTCCTGAGTGTGGAGAGGTAAGGCCTGAACCAAACTGACAGAGCACTTTATCAGGATCTGATGAAATACATGTCTGTCTGCTAAAAAGACTTTGCCAAAAATAATTCATGAAAGTGGGTGCCCCTTACTGTAGTGGTCATGTCTTGTAGCTCAGCTGTAGAAAGATGGCTGTAATAGTTCAGCATTTACACAACCCAGTACTATCATGAGAAAGCCTCCATAAATTATTAGAAAACGGTTCTCTGTCCCTCCGCCAAAGCTTCAAGAGTCTCATTTGCTGAAGAAAATTGCTACTTGAATTTAGATGCGTTTAAGACCTTTTCAAGGCTACTCCACCATCCCAGCTGACTTTCGTGAGGGACATGTAGGGAAAGGCTCAGAGGACGTTTTCACGCCCTGCAGGTAGAAAGGTCTCTGGGCAAGTGGATTCCTCGGACTCTTGCCTCTGAAATTATGAGCTAACAACAGAGCCCCATGGCCAAAATACTGTAGGAGCCTGCTCAGTGACCACATCTCTTGGTTATTAAAGCTGTCCACAGGGGAGGCAACATGAGGATTTCAAACTATGGTGACTTGAAGGGGACTCAAAGCCCCAGTCCTGCTCAAGGGGACTCTGTGCCAGCACTTTTAAGTTTGCTGCAAGGGAGCCGCAAGCAGCTGAGCCAGCATCCCTTGTGTATCAGTTTCCCTCTCCTGGGTGGCCAAGCCTTGCCTGTGAACCAAGCAATAGATGGACCATCAAGCGATGGTCTGTGTTTTGTGAAGATCTGTCAACCCACTATATAGAATTAGGAATTCATTATTCTTTTCCCAGAGCACACAATTTCCTTGTGGTATTACTAAAGTCTTACTAGAGAATGCACAATTGATTTAGCCCCACTAAAGACATTCAGTGATGTCTGGAAACATCTTTGTTTTCAACAATTGGGAGCACTTCTAATCTGTGATAAGCAGGAAGGAGCCTCTGGTGGTTCCAAACACCCCACCAGGTGTGAGAGAAACGAGTTTAGTTAAAAGTCACCCTACAGTTCTCCACAGTTGTCTGCATTTAGCTGTTAACCACTCTTCCTCAATCACAGGACACTGGTCACTGAGTTTCATTGATTTGGCTGTTTGTGACTGGCTTTCCCAGAATCCTTCACTTCCCAATCACCTCTGAAATAAGTAAGCTAAGGGGAAACGTAAATCTTCCAGACTACCTGCAGCTCACAGAAAACCACATTGGCAGTGTCTTACTTGGTTGACTTCAGTGTCTATGAAGAAACTGTGGACCTCTTAGCCTTGCACTCAGCTGCTCAGTCCGTGCTCACTTTATAATAGTCTGTCTGTGTGTCTTGTTTATCAAAGAAAAACACTATGCAACTTCTGCTGTCTGTTAGAAATCCCCACCAGCATGGGTGAACATTTAGGGACTCCTTCTACCTCCCTGCCTTGACTACTCTCAACAGCAAGGGGCTGAAAGATGGAGGATGCTTCTCTAGAGACAGGCTCAGAAATTTGTGTTTTTTTTTTTTTTTTTTTTTTTTTTTTTTTTTTTTTTTTTATTCACAGAAACCTATAAAACAAATGCATTACAATCCTCCCCATAAGGCTCAGGGACTCGTGTGGAAAGGGGAGTAGAAAGATTGTAGGAGCGTGTGGACTGGAAGGACCAGGGCAAGCTATATTGGCTCAACTCGGCAGGATCAAGTTGTTCTTTGTGAACTCACAGTACAGATTGGTGCCTGGACAAGATTAAACCAGCCAGCATCCTCGTCCTTACCTGAGGAGCTAGTGACAGCTGATGGCTGTTACCTAAACAGAGTGGATCCTGGCAGGCCACCCGTGCTCCCGAGATGCCCTTCCAGGTGTATACTAGACTCCATGGGTTAGTTTTAAAAGATGAGGGTGGGCATTTAGAAGTGGTTAGAAGGTGGAAAGGGGAGGTGAATGGGGGAAGGTATGCGGGGAATATGATCAAAATAGGGTGCAGGCTTGTGGCATTCTCAAAGAATAAAAAGATACTATTATTTGTAATTGTTTAAAGTCTATCAAATGCTAAAGAAAACCCCACAGCTCTGGAAAGTCAGACTTTTACGAAGGCAGAGACCATGAACACATGCATTTGAACCTTGCTGAGGCATGAGAAGAAGTGCTCCCGCTCAGCTTCAACGTGCCATACATAACACGAACACAAGCTCTGTAACGTCGCCCACTGCAACATGTTTTAGGGCCATCGTGGGTGACTCCCAGCCATGACTGTTACCTGAATGAGCTCGGCTAAAGTCTGTGTTACTGAGCTTCTGTCCCCTCTCTGGATATGTTTTCTCATCGTGGCCAGTGCGCTCTAAGCCACTGATAAATATTTGCCTTTGGCTGCCCAGAACCTGAGAGCCGTGTAGGAGTCATCAGGTCCTCACTGTAAAAGGGCTGAATTTTGTCACTTCAGTACCAAGGTACAATGTCTATCGCTTTCCACAAGGCAAAACGCAGGGCCAGGATTCAGGCAAAGATTGAGGGATGTGCATTATGAGAAAGGGCACGAGGAGACAAGAGGGGCCGAGGGAGGCTTAAGAAAGGATGTGGTCTAGGGGGACCCCCCATGGGAAGGCAGAAGTCTCTGCCTTTTCTTAGTCGGTTGTTGCTACGGAGCATCCACACGCGGTGGGCCTGGAGCTGGTTAGCCTGCCATAGGGCGGCTCCTCGTTTCAGAGCCGTGCCGCAGCAGCCTTGACTGTTTCCATCTATCACACGGCAGCTAGTGGCCGGGCTGGTGGCCTATCCACAGCAATTTGCTCAGTCAAAGACAGTCTGTCCTACTGTCGCTTCACCATTTCCAGTGTTTTAATTCCAAACCTTGAGTTCAGTATAATTCTGTCTTTCAAGAAGAAAAGATGTGCTGGGAGTACATATAAAAATTAACAGTGCCAAATACAATGGACAGGGCCAGTGAAACCACACACACACACACACACACACACACACACACGAGCCAATGCACACCTACATGTTCATGCTTTGCTGCTCAAAATCACTGATGGTAAAGACCCTCACAGTAACACACACCACCATGTCAGAGCATGAACGGTGCTTAGTTAAGAACTGAACGCACTCTATGATCTTCAGACTTGCTATGAAATAGACCTATGCCTGAGCCACACATACCATTCAATACGGGGTTCGTATTTAAGGTGTTTATTAATTGCTTCACTTTACTACCTTTGTTTGTTTGTTTAGTGTATGTGTGAGTAAGCACTTGTCACAGCATGTGTGTGGAGGACAGTTTACAGGAGGCAGTTCTAGCCTTCTACCACACCTCCTGGGGATTGAACATATGGACTGTCAGGTTTGCCTACAGGCACTCTTACAAGTTGAGTAATCTCACCAGCCCTTTTAAAAATAAATTGTCTGTCTGTCTGTCTGTCTATGTGTTCTGGTAATTAAATCCTGGGCAAGCACTTTACCACTGAACTGAACTCTTAACCCCTCAGTCATTTTTAAACAGTATTAACTCTGCGGTCTTCAACTGAGTGCCATCAACATGAAGAACCCCTAAACTCTGGGAGTCACACATCCCTTCTTCCAGCTCTCCTCCATCCAGACTCCTGTGAGTACAATAGCTGCCTGTGAGCTTTTGGATGCAAACGCTCTCCATTGGCTCAGGTGGTTTGAGAAGGCTTGGGAACCCTAGTAGAGGAAGTGGCTCACGGAGGAGGAAGGCCTGGAGGCCTACAGCCTGGTTCTGCTTCCTGTCTGATCTCCACTTCCTGTCTGCTCTCCACTTCCTGTCTGCAGGGCTGTGAACTAGCAGTCTCTTGCTCCTGCCACAGCCCAAAGCTCTTTGTGACACCGTGCTTTTCTGCCGTGACGATCTGTACTCTCTATCCCGAGCAAAACAGAAAGCAAACCCTTCTCCTCTGAGGTTTGTCACGTATCTGTCCATGTGTAAGCAATGTAACTTACACATTGCTGGGAAAGAATTTCACTTTGCTAACTCCTCAGGCACCTGTAAGTCACATGTCAGTCTCTCAAGCCTTTTCTCCTCTGTCATGTTTCTAACCTCATTTGAAGGCACTGGGGTCCTCCAGTCTCTCACCCAGGTTCAATTTTGGTTTTACACGTCTGTCTGTCTATCTGTCTATCTATCTATCTATCTATCTATGAGCATGGCCATATCTACTTTGTGCATACATCGTCATCATAAGGGAGACTTTTGCATTTGGCTGACTTTCCTAGAGGCCTTGGTCATGTCAGAGTCAGGGTTCCATGTGTGAGCAAACACCTACCTGGCAAAAAGCAAGATGGCTTAATCAGATGTGTGGCTAGAATCTTCATGATACATTGTCTGACATGAAATACTTGGTAACTGACTGTATTTTAACTTGGACCAGGAAATGTCACTAACTGATGCCTCTTTAAAAATGTTTAATAAACTCCAGAAACATAAGTCTAATGTTAATATGATTTAAAGCTCTAACTTGGTGTTTGCACCAGGATGCTGGACAAAATGATTGACTTATTCTTGTCTCGTAACGTATAAGGAAGAAAAGGTATACCACCTACAAGTTGGCCATGTACTGAGTGAGAAATACTTATTATGAGTTTATTTAAAGATTATACCCTGCAAATGACTAATACTCCCTGTTAGAAATAGCTCAAACGTGCCAGATACTGGACTCACTCCCAGATGGCTTATGCAGTTATTTAAGCATGAAAAAACTCGCCTTTTGTTTGGCAAGGACATAAAGTTTGCATATAACTAACGCCAATAAAAGGCATCCGCTTATTAGTATTAGAAAATATGTTAAGACGTTAATGCCTTGACAGACTTGTAGAATTAAAACTTAATTTTAAATAAAAATAAATTTGTAATTGAAAATCTGGGATAGTAAGCACCAAGAATCAAAAGTAGGAAAGGAAAATAATAAAGCCCTGATCGCTAGGAGAAAGCATGTGTGACGAAAAGCAAATGACAAGTCTCTCATGGAAGAGCTGGGTGGGGTGTGGGGTGGGGTGTGTGTGTGTAGTGTGTGTGTGTGTGTGTGTGTGTGTGTGTGTACCTTCTCAGCATCATTTACTAGTGCTTCTAGAATTGAGACTAGCTGGGATGCCACTGAGCAGGGATCCTTCAAACAATAGCTAAATTCTTGCATTTTTAACCTGCCATTGCTGCTTGGACTTTGTTTTTGGTGCTCCTGATGGAACCCGGGGTCTGTACTTGCTGAGCAAACATTCTACATAGGAGTGAATCTCTAGCTCCTGCATTCCTGTCTTTAATTTTTGCCCCCCCCCCCGTGCGAGTGTGTGTGTGTGTGTGTGTGTGTGTGTACCTAGTAAGTAGGATTTGCTAGCACCTTGGCATAGACTAGTAGACTAAGAGAGATAGCCCACATTCTGGTGATGCCAACAACAATTCAAACTGATGAATGTGTGGCCCCTAGCTAGCTGAGAAGGGTGGACTCAGACAGGGAGTGCCACGGAGGTACTTGGAAGGGCACCCGAGACAGCGACGCTGTAGCCAGGCTCTGACTGAGATGGATGTTTGTAGATTTGTTTGGTGAAAAAACACCAGCAGGTTAAAAACAAGTGGGCACCACTGACCAAGATGGCATATGCACAGGCTCGTGACAGCTGGTGGTGCAGTGGGCTCGGCTGGAGAGAGATGCAGAAGGATGCCAACGAGTCTTGAGAGACAGAATAGAGTAAACCAAAAGAAGTCCTGTGGCCCACGTGAACGATATTGGCCACACTCCCAAAATAATAAAAGCTGGGTAAGAAGTTTGAGCTGGAGATTAATATGATCAAGTCTGCATGCTGAAGAAGCCGCTGCACCAGCACTGACAGGTTTTGACAACACAAAACCAGGGGGAAAAACAGTGATGGCTAAAGCAGCTGGGCACAAACATGAGACATGCCTGGGAGCAAAGGGATGAAGGGATACAGAGATGAGGAAGAGAAGAATGACTTCAAGAATGATTTCCTGGGCCTGGCAGGTAACCCTCTCCAAAGAGATAATACTGGCAGAGGGCCACATCCAGGGAATGTTGAGGGGAGTCTTAGATAGCAGGTACCTTTTACAAGCAGCGATACTCACGGAGTAGCCTGGATGGTTGTGATTCCAGAGAGGAATAAGGTCTAAGAGAGCAAAGTAGACAGAATGATGAAGTACCAGGGAGGTTTAGATGAAGTCAGGAATAATTTAGAGAGAAAAACAAGAACCCCTTTCCCCCAAATATAAATTGAGCCTCTCCTGACAGGATGACAACATTTTACATAGTTCATGCTAGGGAGATAACACATGGTTTCATGAAAGGTGGAAACACAAAATGCCGAGTTTAGTGGAGAAGCAGCGCTGGGTCACAACAACAAAAGCACAGCCATGTTTTGAACCATCCCTGTTAGGCCTTGGGTTGGGTGGGAATGGGAGTCCAAGGGGATAGTGATTACTGGGAAATAGTTTATTACAAGAATTTTTAATGCCATGGACAGACAGAGGGGTAACAGCATAACGGGATCTGAGGAGAGTTCACCCCAAGGCACTGGAGACAGACAGTATGGCAGGGTCTCGACAGAACCAGAGCCCAAGTGGCTCAGGTGAGGGCTGGTCTTCTGGCTGAAGCTAAAGGAGACTTCACAACAGGATCTTGAGGGTGGGCTCTCTGACTCCCGGGAGGCAGGAGGCAGGGGCATGGAAGAAGCAGGATGTGTGTGCTGCTCAACAGAGCCAGTGCCCTCAGGATGTAAACTCATTCCCTAGGGGACGAATCCCAACATGGGGATGTCTGTGGAGGACTCACAGAAAGCAGCTGGATTCTAACATTATGTTCTTAAAATCCCCACCTTTCAGGAGGGAATGGTTGTGTTTCATGTGGGGATGTATTATGAAAGAGACATGAATGTTTGAGGTGGGATGTGGGTAACAGAGACAGGTGGGCCTTATGACAACTCCCACTGTAAAGTAGCATCCTCCTCCTCCAAAGGCCCTGCAGGTAGACAGTCACACTACACTGGAAATGATGCCTGGGCACATCCAGGTCAGTAATGTCACTACAAAATATTTCTGTGAATGCATGTTAACAGAAACTAATATTAATTTTAATAGTTCTGGGACTCAAAGAGACATCTTTATAAACATAGTTATACCCCCACTTTAATAAGAAAATAAAAATTACTATATATTATAAATTTTAATGAGAACAGCAAATATTTAAAGAAATGGGAAAAATAAAACTAAAAACCAAACAATGGATAGCTATCTCAAACCTCCAGTGTATGTAGAATTGAGTTTGGGCATTTCATCTGAAGCTGGTGCCTCTTTAAACATTCAGCCTAGAGAATCAAAACAAATGGTTTACCTGTGACATAGAATTCAGTGGGATTGGTCCCCTTCCATGTTATTTCTTGGAATTTGAGAAAGAGACAAATCCTTGTATATTGTTGCTCACCTTTTTTTTTTTTTTTCTCCTAGAGGCAAGACACATATTTGAGTCCTGTTGGGCATCAGATATGTCACATTGCATAAGAAGAGGGAAGCACAAAAGGGGCCATTGGCACAAACTATGGAATAACAATTAAAAACAAAACCAAAAGTACTCCAAAGGAATCGTTTTCTCCTGAAGCTTCAGGCAAAGAACATCTCCTGCCACCCAGGAGAAGAAGAACCTGGGAAATTCTGACCTTTATTTCAGAGCTAAATTTCTTTTTCCAAATATCCTCCAAAATACAACTTATACTCTTCTTACTGATCCAGAAGAAAAACACCTCCTCTGAAAATCCAAGGTTGTAACAAAATCCTTAGCAGTATTCTTCATAGAAGAATAAACACAACAAAGAAGCTTGGAAAGAGAAAAGTGATGTCCTTGGTGTACTACTTAACCCAGAGGCGATTTCAGTGTATTTGCTTCTTTTACATTGTTGTAAAATACTGTGACCAAAAGCAACTTAGGAGGGAAAGGGTTTGTTTTAGCTTACAGTTCCAGAGTGGTAGAGTCCGTCAGGGCAGGAAGACCTGGCAGCTAGCAGGAAAGGCATGGTGGCAGGGGCAGGAAACCAGCTGGTCACACTTCACCCCCACTCAGGAAGCAGAGCAAGCAAGAAGCAGGGGCAGACTACAGAACCCCCGAGCCCACCCCCAGTGACCGGTGATGTATCTCCTGAAGGTTCCACAACCTTCCCAAGCTGCATCACCAAAATGGTACCAGGTGTTCACAAATACGCATCTATAGGGGCATTTTATATGCAAACCACAGCTGTAGGGACCCGTTTTCAGATCCAAACATGGAATGAATCTGTACATCTGTGCATAGTATTACAGATCTGTAGCTTGCCCAGGAAACTCAGTGTGACCCCATAAGAAAACAGAAAGGGGGCCGGGGCTTTGGTTCTGGGGTAGAACACTTACCTAGCTTGCTCAAGGCCCTAGGTTTAATCCCCAGTACTGAAAAAAGGAAGAAAAGGGAAAAGGAAAAATGATAAGTAGTCAATATGTGGGGCAAAAAGTCTAGAAGATTGGTTGGCAGCTGTCTTCTGAAGCTTCAGCGCTACCCAGATGTTTCATTATTTCTTTTCTACAAATAGTAGCTTTGTCTGTGTTCATTATCCAGACTATGTCAGTGTCAAGGCAAGTTCCAAAAATGATGTTAACACATGCGATAAGTTGTAGCACAAATAATCCAGAGCTTGATGATATTTCGAATACCATCTTCCAAAAGCCACAGTCTATGTTCTTGGGATCAACACTCGCCGAGGAGTGCAGTGAGTGCGGCATTGACAGTCACAAGTACTCATGGAGAAAGGCACACAAGCACACGCCTACAGTTCCAGCACTCTTGAGGGGAGGGACCGGAGTGGCTACTCTGTCTTTAAAAGCTTGGCAAACATGAGCAGTCCGGCCCTTTGCCTTTGATGTGTCTGTGTGCAAGGCCCCAGCCTCAGCCACCACCACAAGCTGCTCCAAACCCTTTCTTGGCTATTGTGACTAAAGAAACAGCAGTAATTAGCAGGAAGACTGCCACCCATCAAATGCTCTGGGGACTGACGTTCTCACAGTACACAGGAGACGTGGAAAGAGCTGATTTTTAAATACAAACTTTATTTGTCCGTCCGGTTCACAGTTTATACGTGGTGCATCCCACCATATCAGTTTTCAGAATGGTTATTGAAGAAACGGGTGTAGCTTTCTTTATAACGGAGCCCGACTTTCTAAAATTTTGGTTAGAACTTTTATAGGTCTATAAAAGTACTCTCTGCAAGCTAACTGGATATTTACATTTTAGCTTAAATTTAAATTTTGGAAAATATGAATCTTTTAGATTTTCTAAACATCCTGGGTTTTATTTCTTAAGACTTTAATCTGAAGGCCAGTTGTTCACGTATGCCCATCCCTCCCCAAGAGGAAAAGAAATCAGTTTTGCGATTACATGTAGAGGAATCATTTTCCTTCTGCACTTTAAAAATTATATATACAGTGTTCAGTAGATATGAGTATGAAAATAAAGGAAAGGGTAGCAGTTTGGTAGATGCAGGTACTGAGATTTTTTTCTGAATCTTGAAACATCCAAAAGAATTATAGGCTATAAATTTAAATTAAATGAATCGTCAGTCTTCTCTTATCTTAAAAAAAAATAACTCTGGGGATTAAATTGTGCTACTCAGCATTTTCTCTCCTGTTAGAGATGGTGTAGGTTGGCAGTCTGCGTCTTTCCACGTGCAAAACTCACAGTGATCCCGAGTCCAGCATCTGTGCTGGAGAGGGACGCTAGGGTGGCTGGGGCTGGCCCCCCACTTAAGGGCATCACCCCATCCTCCACTTTGGCAAGAACCACTCAAGAAAAGTATGTAAGCCTTCTACACCTCGTGGGCTATTCCGAGCTGACAGCGAGCCGCTCGTTAGCAAATACACGTAACACTTGGCTTTGCTATGTTCTTTTCAGCAGAACGAGCGCGTACCAATGGCCTGAAGTCACCTTGCAATACCAGTGTGGACAGCTCTCTCCTATTAGATCACTTAGACTGTAGACGTACGTGCTCGTGTCTTCCGCCTTTAGAAATGACTAGTTAATAGTAAGTGATAAATCCCAAATACTGCCAGGAAAAAAGGGGCTGTGTGGAAGCAGCCAAGGTTGCCGGCCTGGTAGTTATTACTCTGTACATATATATAGATGTACCATTGGTACCCCAGTCAAATAAATACTCAGAGGGGCCTTCCCTGCCTTCCTTCCTCTGCAGTGCCTGTGCCGCCAGAGCTTCTGTGTTGCTTCTGTGCCCGTGGCTGGCATCTGTTTCTTCAAGCTACACATGGCTTCCGGCACAGTAAGGTATGCGGGGAGGGGAGTGGGGGGGTGAGAGATAGCAGGGGCGAGCCCAGGGTGAGGACAGGGCAGGAGAACCACAAGCCCACCAGAGGGGTCTTGTTTCTTCATAAGATAAGGCACTGACAGAAAATTTCTTAGGTAAAAGGCTGCGTAAGAACTTCTTGCCATTTACAGAAAGAAATGTTGTCATCCCTAAGCGGTCAGTATCCAGGCTCAGTTAGGTGAACCCTGAAAAACCAAGGGCTGATCACTACCGAAGCATTCCAATTCTTTTCAGAGGCCTTATGGCACGTCAGGGAAGAGGGGGAGGGGAACAGTCTGGGCACAAAAAGGCATCGGACACTGCCTGTCCATCACTCGCCACCCGGTGGACGGCTGAAGGGGGGCTCCCCAGAGCGCTGCCTCAGAACTCCACGCTCCCTGCAAGCAAGGTGACCAGACGGCTGTACCTAGGTGCTTTCCCCGTGAGCTCATCTCGCACAACGCTTAAAGGCTACCAGCGACAGTCACGGAGAGCCTGGAGACGCCCTCCCCGCGGCTCCCCCAGACTCCTCCGAGAGCGCTACTTCATGTTCTCGATGACGGCTATCTCGTCGCCGGCGCGGTGCGGCGTCAGGCCGTTCAGGTAGATGCTCTCGGCCTTCAGCAGGGGCGGCGGGACGTCCCTCTCGCTGGTCAGGTGGTTCACCGACAGGGTCCTCCGGCAAGGGGTCAGCTCCTGGTGGTGGCTGCCCGCCAGCTCCGCCGACAGCTTCCTCTTCACCGACGTGGCGCGCTGGAACTTGTCGTAGATCTCCACGCTCAGCCGCCTCCTTGTTTCCTTGAACTCAGCCGTGACGTTGGCTGTCCACTCGGCGGCGTGCGCCCTGAACTCTCCCACCTGGAGCACGGAGGCCAAGAAGAGAGAAGCAAGCCGTCAACACCGGGAGCTAGGGCCTGGGCAAGCCTTGTTTTACTTGGGGGATTTATCGAGAAGGCGTCTGCGCGCTAACAGTGACTGTCATAGCCGTACAGACAGTCGAGGTCCCACAGAAATCGCTCTAAAAAATTATGAACATAAACTTGATAAATAAATATATATTTATAAGGCCTTCGGTACACTTATTTTTTGTGCAATAGTTCCCGTCATAAAATAGCAGACACTAAGTCAGGTGCAGTGGAGAATATGTAACTTGTGATCCCAGAACTGGGGAGGCTGAGAAGTTTCTGGTCAGCCAGTTTAACGTGGTTTGAGAGCTCTATCAGTGAGAGACCCTGTGAGTGAGTGAGTGTAGAAGCCACCTGAAGGCCATCTGAAGCTGGCCTGCACACATGTGCATACATGCCTGCACACGTACACAAAGACGTTTCAAATGTTATCAAAAGGAAATCTCCAAACATCTCCCTAAGTCCTTGCGGTGTTGTCTATGACTGTCATCAGCCTGTAGCTTCAAGGACTGTGGTAGCAGGGCTGAGGAAGAGAATGGAGTGTTAGCCCAGGGACCGGGTAGCAAGATCCAACCTCGTTAGGAATCCTCAGCATCTAATTGAGCAAGAAGACACACTCTCTCTGCACTGAGGAGAGTAAACAGGTCGGCTTGATGAATGGTAAGGTTCAAGGCAGTTTCTTCAGTGAGTACCTGTGGGGGGCAGAGAAGCCAGTGCGCCGACCTGGTCCACCCCGGGGTTACACGGGTGTCAGCCTAGAGCGTGGCTGAGAAGCCATGACCTTCACCAGCTTCAAGGACCTGTGCCTCGAGAGTAAGTAAACCTTTTTCTTTTGATGGTCAAACACTTTAAGTTCTAAGCACACACTTTGCTTATCAAAAGTCAACTGTTAGCATCTTCACTGGTTAATTGTCTGTTATTTCTAGCTAGACTATAAGCTGCTGATATACCCCACACACCAGGTACCTGGGCTGTGCCAGAGGTTCGAGAAATGCCTGTTGGGAAATAAACACATCACACAAGGCACATCCTCTCAGCCTGGCATATCGGTGATAAAAACTACTGTCGTGCAGCCCACGTTGCTGGTTTTGGTTTTTCTTTCCCTGTATTTGCTAACCTTATTTTCTTTCTTGTCCATATTTGTAAGGGAAACAAATTGCTTTTGCAATTGGCTATATTTCAAACCCTTCTGGGCCTCTTTCCATGCCAGGGCCTAGTTCCCGTCCTGGTGTCTGTTGGCTGCCTAGCGTTCATCAGCGTGATGGGAGCATCAGGTGTCGATGTGTCCTGTCCCCCACAGGCTCATGGTTTTGAACACTTGGTCCTCAGATGTTGGCACTGTTTGAGAAGGTTGTGGGACCTTAACAGATGGAGCGGGGGGTGGGGGTGGGGAGGACTTAGGCCTTTATAGCCTGATCTCACTTCCAGTCCTCTCTCTGCTTTCTGTCTGCCAGTGCAATACGACCAGCTGGCTGGTATCCTGCTGCCATGCCTGATCCACCATGATACGTATCCCACTTCAACTGTGGTCCCCAAGTAAGCCTTCCTCCCCCCTCGCTTGCCTTCCTCCCCCCTCGCTTGCCTTTCTCCCCCCCCTCGCTTGCCTTCCTCCCCCCTCACTTGCCTTCCTCCCCCCTCGCTTGCCTTTCTCCCCCCTCGCTTGCCTTCCTCCCCCCTCGCTTGCCTTCCTCCCCCCCTCGCTTGCCTTCCTCCCCCCCTCGCTTGCCTTCCTCCCCCCCTCGCTTGCCTTCCTCCCCCCCCTCGCTTGCCTTCCTCCCCCCCTCGCTTGCCTTCCTCCCCCCCTCGCTTGCCTTCCTCCCCCCCTCGCTTGCCTTCCTCCCCCCCTCGCTTGCCTTCCTTTCCTTCCCTTTTTCCTTCCTTCCCTTCCCTTTCCTTCCTTCCTTCCCTTCTTATTCCCTTCCCTCCCCTCTCTTCCCTTCCTCTTCCTTCTCCTTCCTTCCTCTTCCTTTTCTTCCTTCCCTTTCCTTCCTATTCATCCCCTCTCTCCTCCCTCCCCTTCCTCCTCCTTTCCTTTCCTCCTTCCTCCCTTCCTTTCTTCCCTCCCCCTCCCTCCCATTCCCTTTATTCCTCCTTCCTCCCTTCCTTTCTTCCTCCAGCCACTTTGTCATGTATTTTGTCACAGACGACATAGCAAGTTGTGAAGGAACAAACAGGAAGGCCGTGTGTGATAGTGTTTTAGTGGGTACATGGGTGCCGGAGAAGTGGCACCTAGTGAATCCTGCTGGCCCACATCTTTGCTAAAGTTTCTTGGTTGTTACTGTAACTGGGAGCACAAAAAACAGAGACTAGTTTTCATTTTGCAGACACAGGATTTTTTTTTCTCTGATTTTACTAGAGGACCAAACCCCAAGTACGAAACCTCACTCTACCTCCTGGCCACTACTGATCTTTGCTTCTCAATGTCTCTTTAGTATAATGTTCTTTGTGGATTGGAGACAAAAACAGAACCTCCTTATACAGAGTTATAACAATCCAATAGAGCAGAATCCCTGGAGGAGCCACGGTGGGCCAGTGTGCACGCGCACACACACACACACACACACACACACCATATAAACATCCAGGATATGACATGACCCCACCCAGAACAGCATTAATGAAGATCAATAGCTCTTTTTACCAAGTTCTGAGAATTCTTTTCAGGCAGAATTCAGGCAGCCCCACTACCTCCTTTTTTGCATACCCATACACAAACTCTGCCTTTCCACGTCAGAAACTTGTCACATCTCCTCCCCCCAGAAAGCTAAGTACCTCAACTCTGTCTTCATTGCAGCTTGAAAGTGAAGGGGTCCTGAAGGCCTGGGAAGAACACAAAACTCTCCTTGGCCTTTAACTGAATGATCTGAGGATGCAAATTTCACAAAGTCTCCAGGACGTCAGACAGGTTGCTAGTGACAGGGAGAACTCTCTGCAAAGCCAGGAAGTCCTGCAACCAATCAGGAAAATGGCAACAGCGAGGAGGCTTTGTGTCCGAGAGTCCCTGGCTGCTTGTCTCTTATTTAGTTGTACTTGATGTCTGGCATCAGCGAGTATTTCTTCCCACTGTGGGGAATCTGCTTTTCCTAATTTCTATAGGAATCCCTGATGGTAACAAACAATCTATGATTGATAAATATAACGAGGCCAGTCTTGATCTGATGCCCAAAGGGAGCTTCATTATCTATAGTTCTAAGACTAAAAACCTTTCTGAGAAATGCAAGCAATTGACAGTAGAAAGCTACCCTACAGCTGCTGATGTTATTAGGGTGAGTGTATACGGCTTGAATCCCTAAGGGAAGCAATGTATCGACTCATAAAAATACACCCTTGGGCTATCCATGGCACATGCTCTCTCTTGATTGTGACTGTCTTCTCTGTTCTTTATGGTAGTGGGCTCAGGGAACGGAACTGCCAACCTTCATGCTCAAAATATGGAGGAAAAAGAAAACCAAAACATCAAGAACCAAATTAAGGCATGCTCATGAAAAAAATATTATCCCATTCCGTAACAAAAAGAAGAAATTGTTCCCATTTCTTAAGAAAGAAAAAGAAAGTTACTAAACAGTAACTTTATACAAGCCTCACAACATATTCCTTAACCATCAAACAACACAGTGCCCTAAACTGCAGAATCCTTTTAACACCGAGCAACTCATATTCAGGAGGTAAATGTGCTGTATTAAAAAAAAAAAAAAGATTAAAATAAATGTTGGGGTTGGAGAGCTGGCTCACCAGCTAAGAGCACTTGCTGCTCTGGCAGAGAAGGCAGGTTTTGCACTCAGCACCTACATGGGTGCTCACAGCCATCCATAATTCCAGTCCCCTGGGATCTGTGCTCTTATGACCTCTGTAGACACTATGCTTATGTGGTGCATGTACGCACATGCAGACAAAATACCCATACACATAAAAAACATCAAAATGATGTTCCCTAGCACATCAAATAGATAAATGAATTTTCATTGTCTGAAATGTTCATACCTATAGTGTTCTGAAAAATTTAAATGAATCTTCATGTATTAAATTGGTTTTGTTTTATTGGATTAAAAAAAAAATCTTGTAACAGCTTAAATCAGTGGTTCTCAACCTTCCTAATGCTGTGACTCTTTTAAAAAGTTCCTCACGCTGTGGTGACCCCAACCATTAAGTTATTCTCATTGCTACTTTATGACCTTAATTCTGCTATGGTTATAAACCATAACATAAATATCTGATATGCAGGATATCTGATATGTGATCTCTATGAGAGAGTCACTCAAATTCCAAAGGGGTTGTGACCCCAGGTTGAGAATTCTGGCTTAAATAGTATTTCTTCTCCCTTTGACGGAGCGGTGTACTTTGTTTAATGGCAGAGCTGAAGGTCCTGAACCATGATGTTCCTCAGCGTGGGCATTTACTCACAAGCCTTCTCCTGGATTCCATGTGTTCCTAGCTTTCATGTAAGTCTCACGGTATCTGACTGATAACAGCAAGGGCAGTAAGTGGAAGGTTACACCTGGCCCTTTCCTCTCAGACGGTCACTAAATTTACTGGCCCATTCCTCTGTCCTTAACTCACCAGACCCCCACAGGTGCAAATGCCATCGCTGCCTGATCTGCCCCAGTTTCAGTTCTGCATCATCACGGCGGTGTGCTAACAGTTCAGATTAGGGCTTCTGCATCTGCTTTGCTCTTCGTTCATTTTCTCTTTCCCTAACTTGCCTTTGTTCCTTGGGGCCCTGGTCTCTCTCCCTGGGAAGCCATGCCTTTCCATTTGTCAGTGATCATATTCCTGGTGTCTCTTTGGTTTGCATTTCTAGGTCAGATCTTTCCTGGACCCATAGCGTCTAACTGACTGTTCCGTGGGCATCTCACTCCAGATGACGTGATGGCATGGCAAACTCCAGGTCTCCTGGAGACACTGCTGGACTTCTCATGCCTAGCATTTGAAGCTCCACACCATCACAGCATCTGCAGCCATTAAGCCCCCATCTCACCCCTCCCTCTTCCTCTTGCTTGGCCTCGTATCAAAATGCCCACAGTTCTTACAGCTCCTTCACATCAGCCCCCACCCCCATGCTGTCACTGTTTCTTCCAAACCACCCCAGAATCTCCCAGCATCCCCTGCTCCCTCAAACACATTCTCCATGCAGCCACCACGACATTCTGTAATAGACTGTTCTGAGGATCTCATGCAATCAGGGGCTTGCCTATCCCTCCAGACTAAAGTCTAAATGGCCGCCCTCTCTAGAAATACCAGTAGGATCTCTCTGCATATTTCTTTCAGCTATACTTGCTTTGCCTCCTGGATTTGCCAATCCCTTAGTCCAGAGAATAATGTTTCCTTCTCCCTCTGGGATAGTTCCTGTTCACAGGGAACTGAATATCCGCATGAAGCCATTTCCTAATCCCCTAGAATACATTTTGATCATCTCTGTTTGTTCCTGGGCTACTCTGTACACTCTGTCCTTCCCTCCCAGTGCTCTTGGTACAACGTGTTACAATTGTTGGTTTAATTTGCTTATCTGGCTTCATGACAGGAGACAGGTTTTGACTGCTGGATCATGCTGGGCAGTTCCAGCTTCTGGAAGAGTGCATGCATTGAGAATGCAGCCAGTGTCAGGTGCACAAATCAGGTGAATGAATGGTAAAGCAACAATCAGATTCTTTATACATAATCAGGTAAAGGGGGTCTGTTTCCTCAATCTGATAAGATATCTCGGGGCATCTTGTGAGAAGTGTTCCTGCCTAGCCAGGTCTGCATAGTTAAGGTCCAGCACGTTTCCTCAAACCCAGTTTCTAAGTTTCTAGTCCTTAGAATGCCAGGTCTGCACAGAGCCCGCTAACCTGACTGCCTTCTCGCTCTTCCACTTACCAGCCCCCCTGTCCATTTTCATAGCTCCAGCTGCTTTGCATGACCATATCCTGCAAGCAATCCCAGACTCTGGCCTTCCTTGTTTGTGCTGGTTAGTGGTGGGCCCGGCAGGACTTTTCCAGAGAGGGAAGAGTCATTCCGAATGTTGATGGAGCCATCTTATCGTGGGAGGGGGCTTTGGGGACAGACTAAAGACAAGGTAAAAGGCCAAGCCAGATGAGCTCCAGCATGTGTCTTTCTGTGCTTTCTGTGTGTGGCAGCCACAGGCTCCATGCTGTGCCTTCCCCCACCAAACTGAGATCCAAGAAAATGCCATCCCTCCTCAAACTGCCTCTCAGCAGGTATTTTCTCATAGCAGGGAGAAAAGGAACTAACACACTGCTCTTTTCTTTAGCAAGCCAAACCTCTTCCTTGGCAACTATAGGCATTTGCTTAGACTCTAAGGCCTTTCAGGACAGCAAAGCATCCTAATGACAGAGTCCTGGGCTGTTTGCCTCTGCTGCAGTGGTCCAAAGCCTATGCCTTCTGATTCTTTGTGTTATCCTGCCAGGAAGACTAACACTAGGAAGACTCAAAGAACTACAGTAACGTATTTTTAAAAGCAAGCACTTGCAGTATTTTATCATTTTTAGGGTAAGTTTCCTAAATTGCCCGATTGACAGAGTGGACGATGAAGGACAACTCTACAGCTCTTTTGGATGTTTCTTGAACTTAGAAATTCTGTAGAAGGCTTGTCCGTGTTCACAGGGATTAGTTATCACTCTGTCGGCTCCCAGCATCTATGAGGCAGTCTCCTTGAGAGCCAAACGTGCAGCCTTCTGGTTCCGTGAACACTCGGTTGGCAACATCTATGACTGTGCTCGGGAAATAGGAACTCAGAGAAATGCACCCATTCCCCACCTTGACGGGAATGCCTCAGAGGTCGGGAGCATTTCGGAACTAGCAGAAAGCTGTTGCCTGACAGCCTCCGGTGTGAACACCGGGTCCTGCATCCTAAGGTTCACAGCTGCACACCGACCAGCCCAAAGACAAGGTAGCCCAGAAACCTGAGGCGGCATGCAGTTGCTCAGTACATCCTACAAATCAGAACCAATTCTCACAGTGAGAAAATGTTCAAATCCTGTGACAAAGGCCAGTAATTTACAGAAAGCACATTCTGACCAAGAGTTTCTGGCAAAGAAGAAAAAAATAAGCATATAGGAAGCCATACTCCGAACAGAGCGGAGTATGACGTAAGATGTCACTGTTTTCTATTGCCTGTGAGAACTATATTCTACCCCTGTGATGGTGCTAAGAAGGAAATAAAACTGTTTCATAACTCATTATTACCATATACAAAAGTAAATGCATATAAGCAAAAGAATTTAAAGTACATAAAATGGTAACCGGATTCTAAGCATTGGGCGTCTCCTAATACGTCATGTGTCGGGGCTTGTATCGCTCTTTGGAAGGTGTGAGAGGCTCACTACGGTGTTGCTTCCTTTGCAGTCTCCCCTCGGTGCCAGGATCTGTCAGATGAAATACGCTGCAGAGCCTTCACGCAAACCCTGGAAGTGGGGTCCTCAGACACTTTCACTTGCTCAGGACAGCCTCAGCTTCAGAACTGGATACAGTAGGAATCTATCTGACAGGGAATCTCTCCAACCAGGACATCAAGGCGCAAAACCACGGCTTGGTGGAATCTTTAATTTCTAATGTTATAAAGTAAATTTAAAAACGAGTGAAATCTGTCGGAGTCCAGACTTTGGAACCGTAACTCAGCCGTGTTTACTAACGTGCAGTTTATCACCCTTCCACTCTGTGCAGCAAGAACATTCTTTGGCCTGACTTTCATGGCTGTCTAAATGAGTTTGCTTCTCCAAGTCTTGCCTCTCTCCAACCAGTCTTCTCTGGGAGGCAGGAAGCCCAACATGGTTTCAGGGAACTTTCCAGTCATGGAAATCATTTTCAAATTAAGCTTTTGAAAAGTATGCTCTTTGTAAGTGCTTGTTAAAGAGATTCTTTTCTTCCAAAAAGTTCTACAAAGTGCTGGCTGCATATTCCACAAGAGCAGACAAGCAGTTTCTCGGCAGCAGAAAAGAGAATCCATTTTCAAGAGGTAGAAAGTTGAGTATGTTTTTAAGATGTGATGATTCTTTGCCTTCTAACCTAATTTTTTAGCCATGTTGTTATGGAAAGAAAAATTTCCCATCCTGCCTTTTACTTCCCCTTCTGCTTCTCCATTGCTGGGCAGGGACAAGAGAAGCAATTGCTCTAACATGGCCATACCCCCTCATTTTGGTGAGTTTAATGGAAAACTATCTCTCCCCCAGAATGTTCTTCTCACCAGCATGGCCTACCAGCATGCCACTGCTGGACCTCACCCCAGGTGGCTTCCTAGAAGCTCTCCAGTATTTGACAGTGCAGCCTCCTGAGTCCCGTTTGTGATACCATTTAGCAACTAGTCACCAATAAACTACACATGGCTTGGTTTTAGCCCTGCTCTCTGATTCCCCTGTACTAACTTGGGAAACTCATAAAATTTAAAATAGTTCTCAACAAAACAGTATACTTACCTTGATCATGTAACAAACACTTGAGTAATTCAGAGCCAACTTCACATTATGTTTTCAGTGGTTACCTTCTTTGTGTCCACTCAACCACAAAACATTCCAAACCCCCTAACCACATCACAAGAACCACTGTGCTTCCTCCAGAGTTCTCTGCTTCCATGTTCCAGCTGTGCGACACCCTTCCCCAACCTGTCTGCCCCATTTGAGATCCTACAGTCTTTTTGCTTTTTGGTTTCAGTCATGAAGAGGAAAATGCAAATTTACCTTTTTTTTTTTTTTTTGTAGACAGGGTTTGTCTACGTAGCCTTGGCTGTCCTGGACTCACTTTGTAGACTAGGCTGGCTCAAACTCAGAGACCCTCTTGCTTCTGCCTCTCAGAGTGGTGGGATCTCAGGTGTGTGCCACCATGCCTGGCTGATTTGCCAGTATTCTAAACTGGCCCTCTCCTCAAGATGAGCACCTCAGTTCCAGGTCTGCCATAGCCTGTAGCTGGCTTCAGATGGAAGGTGTGGAGTCTTGGAACATGGCAGACATCTTTTATAGCTCCAAATCGGGGAGCAGGGATCCCTTCTTCCTCAGGGTTCTCAGCAGGTGTCCCACTGAGTCACAGCCTTCTCACATTCACCATGTGCAAGGCCGTTCCCTTCCTTCCCTTCCTCCTCTCGTCAGCCTTCCTTCTCACCTTCCTTCGTCTCTCCCTCATCCTCCTCTTTTTCTTCCTTTCTAGTCTTATAATGTTCCTGTAGTCATCTTTTCCTTACACAGCCTACCCTGCCTTACCTAAATTTTATCCTAGTTGGTTTTTGCTTTTGCCTCTCAAATGATCTTCCTGAGTAGCAACCAGCATGTCAGCCAGCCAGTCTCCCTCCCAGACCATCCATGGATGAAGAATTTCTCCCTGTAATTCTTAGGTCTGTTCAGTTACCAGCACCCATTTCAAATACTGGGCAATAGCTGTGGGCATCAGCCCGTTTCTACACTCTGGTCTCCTCTGTTGGTGTGGACATGCTAACACAGAACTTCTCTCCAAAAAGTCCTTACCACCCAACAGTTAGGACTTGGTAATAACCATGAAGGAACCTTCATTATCCAGAATGAGTTGGCCAAGTCTGCCCAGGCCTTGACCAGCATTCTTCCTGTTCCTTTGATGGTGAGATCATAAAATAATGTACTTTTCTCGGCACTCAGCTGCTCACAGACCTTAATGTGTCGAAGAAAGTTAAGGATTAAAAGCAGCCAGCTGGGCTGAAACACATCCCTCTGGTTCAATGTGTAAAAATAATCGGAAGCCTACTTTGCATTCCATTTTCAGAGACTGCCAAGATGTAACTCCTAACAATTAGCTTTATTCAGTTTCTGAAGTATTGACATTTCATTCTATTGCTGAACAGTACTGTTAAAAAGAGCAATTTAAATTGTCTCTTTACCAACCAGGTTAAAAGCCCTCCCAAACCTAAAAGGAAGGCAAAAGTGTCACCTTATTCTGACACAGTGGTATGCAGTTTTAACCCCCACTGGTTCAGGAGAGTTTATGTAATACTCATAGAGTCTCCTTAATACAAACTACCTTTCGTAGTTAGTATTTCCTGAGCTTATTACAATGCATAAGGACTAGGGACAACAGCATGAGTTTTTGTTTTCTAAATATCAAATACCTTTCAAATTCTCCCTGATGCTCTATAATTGGGGTTTCTGTAGTAGCCTGTTTTAGGGAGCCCATCAAACTTATATAACATCTTACTCCATTGTACAAATTGGGACATTGAAATATATAAAACAGTGAAAGCAATTGTGTCCTGTTTATAAAATTCTACATAGTTATACACTGAGTTGTAGAAATTAGATATTTGCTTAACTATCTGTCAATGCCAAAGCTGTGTCAGAACCATGGTGAGCTGGTGGGGGTTGGGATGAAGGGGCAGAGGTAGGGCTCTCCTTACTGTCTGTGTTCTTTTTTTAAATTACAATTTATTCACTTTGTATCCCAACTGTAGTTCCCTCCCTCATCCCCTCCCAAACCTGCCCTCCTTCCCTCTTCTCCTCCCATGCCCCTCTCCAAGTCCACTGATAGGGGAGGTCCTCCTCCCCTTCTATCTGACCATAGTCTATCAGGTCTCATCAGGAGTGGCTGCATTGTTTTCCTTTGTAGTCTGGTAAGGCTGCTCCCCCATCAGGGGAAGGTGATCAAAGAGCCAGCCACTGAGTTCATGACAAAGACAGCCCCTGTTCCCCTTACTAGGAAGCCCATTTGGGCACTGAGCTGCCATGGGCTACATCTTTGCAGGGGTTCTAGATTATCTCCATGCATGGTCCTTGGTTGGAGTATCAGTCTCAGAAAAGACCCCTGTGCCCACATTTTTTGGTTCTGTTGCTCTCCTTGTGGAGCTCCAGACCCCTCCAGATCTTTCATCTCCCCATTCTTTCATAAGATTCCCTGCACTCTGCCCAAAGTTTGGCTAAGTATCTGTTTCAATACCCTACTAGGTAGAGTCTTTCAGTGGCCCTCTGTAGTAGGCTCCTGTCCTTTTCCCTGTTTTCTCCCTCTTCTGATGTCCATCCCATTTCCTTTCTACATGAGGCTTGAGCATCTTACCCAGGGTCCCCCTTCTTGATTAGCTTCTTTAGGTGTACAGATTTTAGTATGTTTAACCTATATTATATGTCTAATATCCACTTATAAGTGAGTATATACCATGTGTGTCTTTCTATTTTTGGGATACTTCACTCAGGATGATCTTTTCTAGTTCCCACCATTTGCCTGCAAATTTCATGATTTTCTTGTTTGTAACTGCTGAGAAGTATTCCGTTGTATAAATGTACCACATTTTCTGTATCCATTCCTCAATTGAGGGACATCTGGGTTTGTCTGTGTTCTTAAAGGCTGGAAGCAAATGCCAAGTAAAAAGTAATGACCCAATGAGGGAGTTGGTTCAAACTTACAGGCATTCATCCTGAAATGAATCCATTCAACATGGATGAAATTGAATATTTAATGCCACCTCAATATACATTCAGAGAACCTAGACTTAATAACAGTTTATCCCTCCTCTCTAAAGAGTGTTTTGTATTCACCACAAGGATGTGGGAAAAGTCCAGGAAACATGTTTTCCTTCTTGTCTTTCTCTTCCCTTCCTACACAGTGTGCCTCAACAGGGAAGCAGAAGAGAATTGGGCAAATGTCAGCGCCCTGGGTTCAGAGAGGCTCCTTTGGCTCCACTGCATAAGCGGAACATCCACCCAAGAGGTCCTGTGCTGGGTTTCAGTCTAAGACAGAACAGGAGCCAGCAGAAAGGATGGGGGACCAAGCAGCATGTGGGCATCCCTGTGAGGAGGGGAAACTGGGGACAATTCAAAAAGAACTGTATACAAAGAGTCTATGCAGTCAGAAGCTGAGAGTTACAGAAACTGGGTATTTTACCCTTGACAAGAACAAGTTACGGATGTTGAAAGGTGGGCGCTGGCTGGTTTTATGTCAACTTGACACAAGCTAAAGTCATCAGGAGGAGGGGGCCACAGTTAAGAAAATGCCTCCATAAGATGGGGTGGTAGGCAGGCCTGTAGGGCGCCTTCTTAATCAGTGATTGATGGGGGAGGGCCCACCCATTGTGAGTGTTATCATCCTTGGGTTGCTGGTCCTGAGCTCAATGAGAAAGCAGGACAATCAAACCATGAGGAACAAGCCCGGAAGCAGCACCCCACCACGGCCTCTGCATCAGCTCCTACCTTCAGGTTCCCAGCCTGCTTGAGCTGCTATCCTGACATTGATGATGAGCAGTGATATGGAAGTGTAGACCAAATAAATCTTTCCTCCCCATGTTGTTTTGGTTATGGTGTTTCACTCCAGCAACTGAAACCCTCAATAAGACAGGGTGGAAACAAAAGAGAAACAGCTCTCATGTATTAGATTGGAATTGGAGGTATTGACATCAACCCATGGCTTCCGAGATAGACAGACAAATCAATGGCTAGACACAGGAGTGATACAGAACAGATGATAGGTAGGTAGGCATATGATAAATGATTAATAGATGATACATGGATAACCAAAAACAAACATGGAGAAATACTATGTATCCATGTGTAAAAATATACTTTACCTTCATCTACAGAGAATGCCTGGGCAGTGCGCAGCTAGCCCAGACAGCAGAGTGTGAGGCTCTCAGAGAAGGCATAGGAACACAAGCGGTCCCATTAGCCAGCAATACCTAAGCCAGTGTCGCTAAGTACCACTACTCCTTTACAGGGAAACGCCTCTCCTTTGAGGAGAGGCATGACTCTGGAGCTGGGCAAAGAAACTCCCCTGGAGTCTGGACCATCTAAAATAAAGTGACGGGACTACGTCTGGAGACAGGCATAGCGAGGTGCTCCCACTGGAAAAGCCTCAGCACCTGGAGCATCATGATTAACGACGGTGACACAGGGCCAATGTACATTCCACATGTCCACGGATGGGAGAAGTAACCTGTGTAGCTGTATTGACCTAACTGACAGAGAGCCATGTATGGTGGCACGTGCCTGTGTTCAAGCACCAAGGAGGCTAAGACAGGAGGAGTTCCATGAATTTTCAAGGGGAACCTGGGCAATGAAGAAGGTAGCGGGCCAGCCTGGTTGACCTAGCAAGAGCTGATTTCAAACCATCAGGCAATGGCTGGAAGGACAGCCCAGTGGTTGAGAGCATGAATCGCTCTTGCAGAAGATGAGTTCCCAGCGTGAGCACCGGTGGCTGCAGCTCCAGGAGATCCAAGACCCTTCGGGCTTCTGAACGTGCCCGACTGCATGCAAATACACACAAACACACACATACACATACACACACATACACCTTAAAAAATAAAAAACAAATTGGTAATTAGATAACCTCCACACAAGGTTCATTATCAATTACACAGGGAAAGGAATAATTTCAGCGAAGAAGTCCAGCAGATGGTGTTGTAGACAACCTAGCTTTGACAGAGGCGGCAGGGAGAGTTGTCTCTGTTAGAAGCACACTAGGGATCTAGGTCTGTCTGCTGTGATACTTGTATTTCGTTGGCACTTACAAGGAGGTCCCTAGAACACACAGAGAAATACCACTGTGTTAAATTTCACACTGTCTCTGTGGCCTTCACAACTATTCAAGCAAAAGGAAGAATATTAGAATTTTACTTAAAATACATATGGACAGAGATGCTTTCAAGACAATATTCTGGGGTTTCATACGCAAATAAATAAATAAATAAAGTTAAGATTACCATCAGGACAACTGCTGTCAAATATAGGGCTGGTGCAAGCAGAAGAAATGTTTCTGCCACTTTATCCATTCCCTGTTCCTGATTCATGGAGAGAAGCCAGGGTCACTTTGTGGAGGGGAACAAATGTGCGCTCATGAGTGTATGTGTGTGTGTGTGTTCATGTGTGTGCATGTGTGTTGTACATATGTGTTCATTAGGGATGTGCGTATGCAGGTGAATGTGCATATGTGTGCAGGCCTGTGAGTGGAGGCCAGAAGTCAGCGCCAGTGTCTCCTGGGGTCTCTCTCCACCTTGACTGAGACAAGGCACACTGGTTAGTTTTATAGCGAGCTGACCCAAGCCCAGCTCATCTGGGAAGAAGGAAGCTCAGCGGACCGTGGCTCCATCAGATTGACCTGTAGGTAAATCTGTGGAGCGTTTTCTTGACCAATGGTTGACGCTGAAGGGTCCAGCCCACTGTGAGGAGCCCAACCACCCTGGGCCAAGTGGTCTTGGGTTGTGTGAGAAGGCAGGCTGAGCAATCCTTGGAGAGGAAGCTGCTCAGCAGCGATCTTCTGTGGTCTGTTTCAGCTCCCGCCTCCAGCTTCCTGCCCTGCTGGAGTTGGTGCCTGACTTCCCTGTTGATGGACTGTGCTGAGGATGGGTTAAGCCAGACAAACCCTTTCCTCTCCAAGCTGCGTTTGGTCATGGTATTTGTTACAAAAACAGACATCTAATGAAAGCACAGGGCCTCTCACCAAACCTGGAGCTCATCAGTTTGCCTTGGCTGCCCAGGTCCCCACCACCTCCACTTCCCCAGTGCTGGCTTTACAGATAAATGCCACCACCATAGCAGGCTTTATGTGACTTCCAGGATCAAACTCAGGTCCTCGTGCATAGAGCACACACCTCTGAGACTCACTCCTTTATTCTCCTCTACCCTAATGTTCTAAGAAGAAAATGTCTGCCTTAGACATAACTGATGTGAGCAGGGACACCAGTCAGAAACCCACATCTTACAGCAGGTATTTGCTATTAGGATTTATGTTTGTGGTTTCCATTGAGGAAGGAAGACCTCAAAAGAGTGTGATGGGTTCCCAAAGAATAGGTGACTCAGTGAAAGTTATGAACCTCTGCCACATATGATAAATTCAACATTGTGGTGTGTGAGTGTGTGTGCCTGTGTGAGGACTGCATTTCTAAAAGGGGAAGAATACACAAAGCAATCTATTGTGAAAGTGTGATTTTTTTATGCACTATGCCCAGCATACTATAAACATTTTGTAGGTGCTTCATAAAATGGGCCAAAGCACTGTCTGTGGCTTGAAATGGACTTTGGAATGCCAAAGAGAGACTGGCTGATGTCAGAGAGGATGGTACGGCCAACGCAGAGTCCTGGGCAGAATGGCATGGCTGTTGAGGAGTTTGCAATTCTGAAACCCACCGGGATGGGTTGTGGGGGAGAGTGCTGCTCTAACGGAGCTCACCATACACTGGACAAGTAATCACACAAAATAACACAAACTGTTGTAAAGTAAGATAAGACAAAGGTAAAGCTGGGGATGGTGGCACGCACCTGAAATCTCAGCACTTGGGAAGTGGAGGCCGGAGAATAATGAGTTTGAGAATCAGCCTGGGCTGTAATATTGAGTGCAAGGCCCATCAGGATCTATCTATCTGTCTGCCGGTATGTCTGTCTGTCTGTCTATGTGACAAAATAAAGACTTCTATGAGTTCCTGAAAGAAGGAAGAGTTTAGGCTGAATTCAGGGATCTCTGCTGTTGGCAGGGATGTGGCACCAGATCTGTGGCCTGAATGATCCAGTCAGCAGGCTAACAATGAGCTCAAGGCCACCACTCCACACTGGAAGGGACAGAACAGATGTGTGAAAAGGACTGGTACATGGTACATTACAGCACTGAGAGAAGGCCCGGGGGAATCCCCTGGGTACACCTACAAGAGGAATCCGAGAACAAACAGAAACTAAAATACGTGAGACTACCGACCATATAAAAGCCTTTCAACTCTGTTCCCAGAGCCACATAGACAAATTTAAAATACAGACTAACATGATCAAATCTGGATTAAAAAAAAAAAAAAAACAAAAAACACTTCTTGAGTTGACAAAATGCCATTGGGCTGTGGAGCAGTAACACCTACTACACCTACAAAGGTGGACTCCAGGAACCCTGCACTCCTCAGAGCAATGGAGAGGGAGCTGCAGAATCCCTAGGTGGAGTGGTGGACAGGACACCCTTGCTTCACTGTTCCATCACAATGACGTATTACAGGCTCTGAGCTATCAGCAATGGGAAACAGAATTCTACACCAAATTCCCATCATGCCAGTGAGGCAGACGTGACCTTGGCCACCTAATGTCCAACGCAATGGCTCTCCAAGGACAGAGCACTTAAAGATCAACTATGCATTTTTTTCTTTAAATTTTATGCTCTGTTCTTTGATGACAAATGATTTTGCAAGATGCTAGATGGTAGATAATTTGCAAGAAAAAAAAAAGTACCACATTTACTCTCTTAAGAGACATGAGATACATGAAACACAGGCTGATGTTTATTTTAAATGTGTACACAGGAGGAGAATATTTTTAAATGAATGTGTGGAAAATGACTACTATATATGTTCCAATATAGGGGGTGAACTTATAAAATCATCCTTAGGAAGCTTGGAAGAAGGGTTTTAGACTGAAAACCTCTCAAAGAAAGCTTTCAACAGATTTGAATGGAACCATCCCTAAAAGCAAGTCTGATACTGGTGGAGACATAAGTTTTTCAGCTCCATTTAGCAAAAGATGCTAGAAACTCAGGGAAATATTTAGGAGACAAGTCACAGACGCCCTTCCTTCATGAATCTGTGTATCGATGGATGTCTGGATTGTCAGATACGACAGCCATTAAGATAAAAATCAACATAAACAGCCCTATAAGCAAAATGAGGGTTTGAAATAACACTGCTAAATCTATATCTAAGAATTAACAGAGTGTGTGAATCACACTGCTATCATTACCAAGCTTTACTGAGATCAACAAAGCTTCTGTATTATGAAACAGTACAATTAAAATATGTGAAAACTAGCTGGTTTTGCAGTATGCATTGTCAACGCGAGTCAACGTGGCTCACCCGTCTAGGAGAGTTTACATAAAGGGTTGAACCAGGGGAGAGGCTGACACTGAGCATGAGCAGCACCATCCCAAGAGTACAAGGGGAGAAAGAGAAAACCAGCAGGGTGCCCAGGAACCTTCATCCCCTTCTTGGACACCCCATACCATCAAGGGATGAGCAAGCAGCCTCCAGTGCCAGCGAGAGGAGCTCATCCTCATGCCCCACTTTCCTTCACGATGGGCCCCTGCCCCTGGATCGTGGGCAAGAACCAATTCTTTTTCCTAAGTTGTTTCTGTCAGGTGTTTTACTGTGGCAGCAAAAAGTAACTAATTCACCTACCAGCATTTGAAACATAATGGAGGCATTAGAGGGATTGCTTTACACGCAAAAGCCGTTATGTGGAGCCTAGTATGCCCTATACATATCTCCCTATACATTAGGGCATTGGAAATTCTATCCCAGGCAAAGCAGGTATGGATTTCCATTTATTTATTTATTTATTTATTTATTTATTTATTATTTTTATTTTTATTTTTGTCTATAGACATCACAGGAAAAGTAACTTCTGCTTTCCTGGAAAAACTAGTCTCAGATCAAGCACGTTAGCAGAACAGTACAGATGCTAACGGCCGAGGCGCAGCTGGCCCTGGACAGTGAAGTGCACGGTAGCATGTGCAGGGAAAGGGGTGCGGGAAGAGCCGTCTCTGCTCTGCTGCGCCCTGGCTGCTGCTTGCAGAGGCTCATGCAGGCATCTCCAAACCAACGCCTTACTGGCTCAGAAATACTTTTTCCGTGTTCTGACTGAACAGAGGCATGCCGAAGAAAATATTCATGAGACCCAGGAAGAAAGATTTTTCCAACTTCTTTTTCAAAGGAGAACTTGCTTCCAGAAACTTCTCTTAAAAGTAAGCTTTCCAGGGACTGAAGATGGCTCAGAGTTTCAAAGCCTTTGGCTGCTCTTTCAGAGGACCTGGGTTCTAGGCCTAGCACCCAGGGAGAGGCTCAGAGAGCCGGGGTAATGTTGCCAGCACCCACACGGAGGCTCACAACCATCCAACTCCAGAGGATCTGATGGTCTCTCTTGGCCTCTGTAGGCACTGTAGGCACATGGTTCACATCTATACATGCAGGAAAAAATACCCAGATACAGTAAAGAAACAAATAAATGAATAATTTCAATTTCAGTAAACAGTTTTGATGACAGTGTTTAGAAACTGATTTATACATGGATGATTTGCATTTGTGCTTTGTAAATTATTTGTGACTACTGGAGATATATAGTTAATATAGCTCCTGCATCCCCTTCTCAGACACCCCGTACCACCAAGGGATGAGCAAGCAGCCTCCAGTGCCAGTGAGAGGAGCTCATCCTCATGCCCACTTTCCTTCATGATGGGCCCCTGCCCCTGGACCATGGGCAAGAACAAATTATATAGAATAATATGTAATCTATGTACCATATGATACAAAACAGCATTAGATATAGTTATATTAATAACATATGCATTATTAGGTACACTATGCATAATTGATAACATTACATAGAGTTGTTTTACATGCAATAATCTATATTATATTGTGTCATAGATGCTGATATATAATGTAACTATTATCTTGTGTATTGCTACATTATGTTACGTTATTAAGCACTGGATCCGAGGTCCTTCTGTCATGATCTTGAATAGGGACGGTGGTGAATCACACTTCTGTCTTTTTATGAACAAGTAGAAAGCTTTCAGAGACAGTCAGGAATACAAATGAATAGTAAAAGTGGATATGCTCTTTCTAAACCCAGCAGTGTTTTCACCCTATTTTACTGAGGGAAGGCAGCAGAGAGGGGCTAAGAAGGCCGAGTGTTCCTGTACACCGTGCAAGCGCTCCCAGCTGCCGTTCACAGCCAAATATAGCATGGAGAAATTAGTCCTCAGAAATACTGCCTGCTGCCGGGATCACTGTGTCTGACAAGCGTGGGGCTCTATTCTCATTGCCTCGGGGAGACACAGGAGGAAAAGGCAGAGAGCAAGCGAGCAAGGGGAAGAGGCAGTGGGGGAGGGGTGTGCAGGGAGGGCTAGCATCTCACCCTAGAGGACTGAGACTGCGCGCACCTGAGCCAGGTGTGCAGCGATCCCTCTTTCCTGGCTGCACCCCTGCAGGCATGAGAACTTAGGGAGAACAGTGACTTCCATCACAAGAAGAAACCAAGACCTCAAGGAGCCCTGATGCTGTGCCTGCCAGTGTCTGGTTGCCAGCGAGGCAACCATGGGCCATCACTTGCCCATGGAGACCAGAGCTGTCCACTGAAGCCACCCACACCGTGTGAAAAGGAAGGACTTCTGTCAAGACAGAAAGGGACGTGGAGCTCCCCACCCCACTGCCACCTTAGCAGGCAGGCTGACGGCCACCATTGGTGCTTACACCATCACGCAGACAACACGGTTTAAGCTGTTTTTGTGCCTATGTTACACAGAGCTGTGCAGCAGGAAGTCTCTGTCATATCTCACTGCGGTAATCTGAAGAGGCCTGTATTACAGAAAGTGCTTACGGAGCAAGGAATACTCTGGAAACTTAGGACAAGCAAGCGGGAGCGATGAAGTATGTACCTCTGTCTCAGGACTTTGTGGGCACATAGTCTCCCCAGGACTATGCAGACACCTTTGCTATTCGTCTTAGGTTGAATAGCATCTCTCTCACAATAAACTGCTGCTTAGAGTGGGTGGATTTGATGGGCATTTTGCCTGTGTTGGATTCTAACGTCTTCAGGGCCTTAAATAAGGCTCAGGGAGGCTCAAGCTACTCTCAAGTTCCCCCTCCACTAAATCCTTTATCTTTTCTGTCAGATGAGTCTGAAAAATGCACATATAATTTGCATAACAGAAAGCAAACACTTCCATGGAAAGATAATGGGAGAGAGGACTGGGCTCACAGATTATCTTTCCTGCAGACTAAGCACTTCATCAAACTACCAGTCTCTCTAGGAGGCCACCAGAGGCATGTGATTGCTTTGTGGTATAAACATACCTGAGCACTTCAGTGCACAGAAGAATCCAATGCTATTCATGGGTAATAGATGGTGACAAGTGGAACATACTTGTGACAGTTCAGAGGCAAAAGATACAGACGTGTAAACCAAACCCTCTTCTGCCTCATTAAGCCATGTCTAGTCAGAAAGGAATGAACTGCAGGAAAAACTAAGCAAACATAGCATTTATAAATAACAATCACATTTGGAACAGTATATCCTGGACTCTTGACACTAAGGTCATTTAAGGCTCCATCCCAGCCCAGTCAGAAAGGCTATCATCCAGAAAACAAAAGACAACAAATGCTGGATGTGAGGAGAGGGATCCTTAGACGCGGACGGTCAGGGTGTAAACTGGTAGAGTTGTCCCTCTGGAAATCAAGCTAAAAACAGAACTACCAATATAACTCACTCTTGATCAAATGCCGTACGAGTGCCATAATACTCCTCCAGCAATATGTACCTGTCCTTAGTCACTGCTGCTCTGTTCACAACAGCTAGCAAGTGGAATCGGCCCAGATGTCCAACAACCAAAAACAGATAAGAAAACTGAGGTACGTATGTACAATGAGATCTTATTTAGGTTAGAAGAAAAATGGAAGTGTGAATTTTTGGGTGAAGGGTGGACCTGGAAAATAGTGAGTGACGTAACCCAGGCCTCAAAAGAGAAACATCACAGGTTCTCGCTTCACCACACATGGCTCTGACCCTAGGGTCATTAGATTTCTGTGTTTGGCTGGGAGTGCTTGCAGAGTTCAGGAAACTAGGTAGGGGCCACAGGGCAGAGGGAAGCGGCTCTGAGTAGGGAGGGAACTAGGAGGAATTCTGGGATGGGAAGGTTTAAGTGGAGATGGAGAAGACGAAGAGGTGGGAAAGAATGTTAACTAAAACTAAGAAAATATGAAAAGCCATATGGAATCCGACTACTTTGTAAGTTAGTAAAAACAGAATTAAGAAAAATAAGTTTGAATTTAAGAAACCTAGATAATGCTGGTCCCAAAAGCCATAGGTCATCAAACCAAAACTTTTGAGACAAGGTCTTACTCTGCAGCCCAGACTGTCCTGGAATTCACATGTAGCCTTGGCTGGCCTAACCTCATTCAAGGCAACCTTCCTGCCTCAGTCACTCCCACCAGTGAACCTGAAGGAGGTAAATACTGACAACTGAACCTAAGCTTGTCAGAGAGGGAGAAACCAAAGCAAACCACAGGCATGAACATGGCACATAAGCTCCGAATTTTCCAAATTCTGGCTACTATTTTAGCTCCTTCCTTGAGCTAGAGACATGACAAGGGAAAGTCCTCTAAAACGGTCGCGATGGGTAGAGGTCCCACAAAATGAGCCCCACCCCAGCCCAGCCTCAGTGGCTTCAGGCAGCAGAGGTTCAGTTCTGACTCCTTCTGGACACCCAGAGGTCAGCAGAGACTCTGGTTGCAGTGGTCACACGGGAACTAGAGTGTCAGCCTCTCTTCCCACCGAGTGACTGTCTGTACCAAGGGCAAGGGAGGCCTCAGGAGGCCACAGGGGCAATTAATTCATCTGATTCGCTCACATCAGTCCTGCCTGCACTCACTGGCCAGCTCTATTTCCGTGACTTACCAGCCACAAGGGAAACAGATGTGACCTTAAAGTGTGTCCAAGAGGGAAGGCACTCGGGAGAACCTCACTGGTCCTGGGACTGATGCCTCCCACTTTTGCTAGCAAAAGAACAGGTGTCTCTTTCCTCTGAGATAAGAGATTGTGTGCAGGAGCTCATGGTGTGCACACATGCCTGCACACGAAATCATTAATCCGCTCAAATTAAATTTGAAGAGGGAAGAGTTAAATTTTCTCACTACAGTTGGGATACCAGCCGATGAACGCTGGACAAACCTCCACACTTCGGTGACAAAAGGTGAGCATATCACTTCAACTGAACACAGAGTCTCTCCTTCTCTTGGCCTCAAACAACCACAAACACTCCCTTGGAAAGAGTCTCCTAGGGAAGAGGGATCAGTGAGTGGCATGTTTACTGTGCAAGCATAATGACTTAAGTCCTATCCCAGCAACTACAGAAAAAGCCAGGACTGGTGGTCCCTGACTACAACCTCGGCACTGGAGAGCTAGAGACAAAGGGATTCATGGTGCTCGCTGGCCAGCTAGTCAATGAGCCAAGTCAGTGAGCTCCAGAGTCGCCATCTTAGCTAGGGTTCCCATTACTTTGAAGAGACACCATGACCACAGCACCTCTTACAAAGGAAAACACTTACTTGGGGCTGGCCTACAGTTTCAGGGGTTAGTCCAATATCATGGTGGGAAGCATGGCAGCATCCAGGCAGACATGGTGCTAGAGAAGGAGATGAGAGTTCTCCACCTTGATTCACAGGCAGCAGAAGGGGACTGCGTCAACAGTGGGTGAGCTTGAGCATCTAAGACCTCAAAGCCCACCCCCATAGTGACACTCTTCCTCTAGGAAGGCCACACCTACTCGACTAAGGCCACAACTCCTAATGCCACTTCCTTTGGGCCAAGCACTTACATGCAGGAGGCCGGGGTGTGTGTGTGAAAGGGGCCATACATATCCAAACCACCACATTCCACTCATTTCTTTTGTAGTCAAAAGAAAAAAAAATCACTTAGAAATTAGACATGCCCGATACCTGTCAGTTACTATTGCCTTCTGGAGTAACTACTGTCTCAGTATTTGCTTTTTAATTCTATTCATTTGCTTTTTTTTTTTTTGAGCATGTGTGTGGTATATACATCCTGTGTATACGCATGTCCACATGTTTGTAGACACAGACACACATTTGCAGGTGCATATGTATGCATTTGAGTGTGGAGGCTGGAAGTTGACAGCAGATGTCTTCGACTTTCATCATCTCCTGTAGTTACTGAGGCTGAGTCTCTCACTGAAGCTGCAGCTTGCTGGCTCCAGCTGGTCTAGCTAGCCAGTTTGCTCTGAGGATCTCTGTCTCTGCCTTCACAGTGCTGGGATTAAGGGGGCAGCCACATCTGTTCTACCTGGGTCTGGGGATCTGAACTCTGGTCCTCATGCTTGCGCACCAATCATTGAATCATCTCCCCAGCTCCTTTGCAATTCCTTATTTGCTCAATAAATAACTCACAGAGCTGAGGCTGGAACAACAGTGAAAAGAAATTGGCGTTGGTACAGTGGCTCAGCATCAAATATCAACCAGCAAGGTATACCAAAGTCTAACCCTCAGATCGTTGCCCTGTGGCATAATGAGAGGCATCCCTAGCCCCATGGGTTGTGAATGCCTGAGGTTTAAAAGTATATTAATGATACCACCTATCTCAATTCCATTTTTAAAATAAGACTTTTAACAATTAAGAATACACTTGATGTATGTAGCTTCATTCATATAAAACTTCAGTAAGGGTCAAAGAAATATCTTTAACATATACATGCACTAAATAAAAATCTGAGAAGTCTTAGGGTCATGATATAGTATGTCTGTAGTCTAACTTTGGCTGGTGATACTTAACTTTGTTATTATCTCAATAGGAGAAAACATCAAAAATATTTTAAATTATACTCACCTGTATTGTCCATCCCCTATAACATTTTAGAAATCAAAGTAAAAACTACAACATCAAACACACAATCTGAAAATGGAGGTGAGACAGTGAAAGAGGGAAGAAGTAAAGCAGGGAGAGAGGAAGAAAGGGAAGCAGGGAGAGAGGGAGGGAGGGAAGCAGGGAGAGAGGGAGGGAGGGAAGCAGGGAGAGAGGGAGGGAGGGAAGCAGGCAGAAATGAGAAGTAAAGCAAAAGAAAAAAGAAAACAGCTATATTAGGAATTGTGTGATGAACCTAGAGGACCACATTAGAATATGCCCAAATGGCCCCACATGCCCATAGGGAGTGACACCAAGAGGAGGTGTGTTAGAGTAGGTGTGACCTTGCTGGAGAAAGTATGTCCCTGAGGGCAGAGGAGGGGTGCAGGCTTTGAGGTTTCAGAAGCTTAACCTAGGCCTAGTGGCTCTCTGTCTCTTCCTGATGATACCTCACCAACATCCAGTCTCTCTGAGTGTGCCATGCTTCCCACCATGACAATAATGGACTTACAGTCCATTATTATTATTGAAAGTCTGAACTGTAAGTCAGCCCCAAGTAAATGCTTTCCTTTCTAAGATTTGCCATGGACATGGTGCCTCTTCACAGTGATGAAACCCTAACTAAGACACCCGCTGTTCTGAAAACCCCATGGAATGATGTTTCCACAGCAAGAAGCATCCAAGCGGCAGCTACCCCATAGGGATGCTTTGTGAAACTTCCTATGATGTTAACTTTCCTGTGATCAGTTTTCTTCTCCACTGTCTTCAGCCAATGCTATCCATCATTTTAACACTCTCCAAAACTTCACCCCCTTGCCTTGTCAACAGCATCTGCCACCATGGGCTTAGTTTAGCCACAGGAGTTTCCACCTTCAGCTTCAGCTCCTTCAATGAATAGTTGTCTCACTGTACAAATATCAATAAAGACATTCATCTATACTCACAACAGTTATCTAAATTCACAGCATCTACTGTTATTTGCATTGTTATGATTCCCCAAACTATCTTCCTAGCCTCCATTTCCCCCACGTACCTAGACATGCAGACTCATCTTTTTAGACTTAAGTTAATCACTTGGACTAATTAAATTAATCCTATTAGTTACTGCCACTTGGGCCCCACTCTGTAAAAATGTCATTCCACAGAGTTTTCAGAACACAGTGGGTGTCTTAGTTACGGTTTCTACCGATGTGAATAGACACCATGACCATGGCAACCCATAAAGGAAAACATTTAATTGGGGCTGACTTACAGTTCAGAGGTTTGGTTTAATTAAATACTTAAGTTGTTAACCAATGAACATATATCAAAAAGCAATTATCCTATTCTTATCATCTGTTCAAACTTCTTAATTTCCTGTGGTAGACACCCCTACTGAAGTTACGATCATGGACACCATCTCCTGTTGTTTGTTTGTTTTTTTCAATTTGTTTTTTGTTTGTTTGTTTGTTTGTTTTCAGCAATTGACCTAAGAGGTAACAAAGTCTATTCCTTCTAGCCACAGACACCAAGTATATTTTGGAATAAATACTTGGACCTCTACTTCACTATGACTGAAGAATCTTTTTTTTTTAAACTTTTATTAGTTACACTTTATTTACTTTGTATCCTCCCATAAACTCCTCCCTCCTCCCCTCCTAATCCCACCTTCCCTCCATCTTCTTCATGCATGTTCCTCCCCAAGTCCACTGATAGGGGAGGTCCCCCTCTCTTTCCTTTTGATCTTAGTCTATCAAATATCATCAGGAGTAGATGCATTGTCATCTTCTGTGGCCTGGTAAGGCTGTTCCCCACTCAGTGGGTGGTGATCAAAGAGCAGGCCAATCAGTTTATGTCAGAGGCAGTCCTCTTCCCATTACTATGTAACCCACTTGGACACTGAACTGCCATGGGCTACATCTGTGCAGGGGTTCTAGGTTATCTCCATGCATGGTACTTGGTTGGAGTATGAGTCTCTGGGAAGACCCCTGTGTTCAAATTTTCTGGTTTTGTTGCTCTCCTTGTGGAGTTCCTGTTCTCTCCAAATCTTACTATTTCCCACTTCTTACATAAGATTCCCTGCACTCTGCCAAAGTTAGCCATAAGTCTCAGCATCTGCATCGATAGTCTGCAGGGCAGAGCCTTTCAGAGGCCCTCTGTGGCAGGTTCCTGTTTTCTTCTTCTTCTGATGTCCATCCTCTTTGCCTTTTGGGATGGGGATGACCAAAGAATCTTTATTCTGTGTTCCTTGGACCAATTCTTCCCAGCTGAGCTCTCCTCTTTCTCGTCAAACTCACCTTTCTCACTCTTGTCCCTAGAATCCTCCAATGACTCCTGAGGCTTTTAGAATGAAGTCAAAGCTGTTGTAAAATGGGACATTAAAGCCTTGTGTGTTAGAAATCACTTCTCCAATTTTGTGGAATACAGGCTTTTGATGTAACCCTAACCCTGAGACCTAATGATTATTTTGATTTCCTCAGTGTCAGTTGTTATGTTCCCCTTTTCATTTCTGGTTTTGTTAATTTGGATACTGTCTCTCTGTCTTTTAGTTAGTTTGGCTAGGGGTTTGTCTATCTTGTTGATTTTCTCAAAGAACCAATGCTTGGTTTCATCAATTCTTTGTGTTGCTCTCTTTGTTTCTGATTTATTGATTTCCCTGCCATCTGTGAGTGTGTTTGCTTCTTTTTTTTTTTTCTAAAGCTGTTAAGTTGCTAACATGGGATCTCTCCAATTTATTTATGAAGGCACTATACTATAGTGCTAGGAACTTTCCTCTCAGCACTGCTTTCCTGGTGTCCCATAAGTTTGGGTAAGTTGTGCCCTCATTTTCATTGAATTCTAGGAACTCTTTAATTTGTTTCTTTATTTCTTCCTTTACCCAATGATCACTGAGCAGAGAGTTGTTCAGTTTTCATGAGTGTATGGGCTTTTTGTTGTTTCTGTTGTTATTGAGGTCTAGTTTTAATTCATGGTGATCTGATAAAGAACTATGGGTTAATTCAATTTTCATGTATCTGTTGAGGTTTGCTTTGTGACCTACTCTATGGTCAACTTTGGAGAAGATTCCATGTGTATATTTTTTTGTGTGTTTTAGGCCTTGTTTCAAATGCCTGTATTCCACAAAATTGGAAAAATCTAAAAATAATGAACAGTTTTCTTGAAAGATTTCACCTAGTAAAGTTAAAGGGAAGGTAAATGGTTTAAACAGCCCTATAGCCCTAAGGAAATAGAAGCAGCCATCAAAAGTCTTCCAATCAAAAAAAGCCAGGACCAGATGGTTTCAGTAAAGAACTCTACCAGACTTTCAAAGAAGAGCTAACACCAATAATCCAAAAACTATTCCACAAAACAGAAACTGAAGAAACATTGCCAAACTCATCCTATGAAGCCATAGTCACCTTTATACCTAAACCACACCAAGACTCAACAAAGAAGGAAAATTTCAGACCAATCTCCCTTATGAACATTGAGGCAAAAATACTCAATAGGATGCTTGCAAACTGAATTCAAGAACACATCAAACACATCATCCACCATGATCAAGTAGGCTTCATCACAGGGATGCAGGGATGGTTCAACATATAAAACTCTATCAAGTAATCCACCATATAAACAAACTGAAAGAAAGAAATCACATGACCATCTCATTAGATGCAGAAAAGCTTTTGACAAAATCCAGCACCTCTTCATGATGAAAGTCTTAAAGAGATCAGGGGTTCAAGGCCCATACATAAATCTAATAAAGGCTATATACATCAAGCTGATAGCCAACATCAAACTAAATGGACAGAGACTCAAAGCAATCTCACTAAAATCTCAAGCAAGGTTGCCCACTCTCTCCATATCTCTTCTTACATAGGAGATACTGATAAGCTTCTATTTTGCAAAACTCCTGTCTCGAGCCAGATTTCTTCTTTAGTTGCCTATCTTTGGAGGTGACAAAGAACCCCTAAGTTATTTCACAGGGTCCCTGCCACCCTGAGCAAACTACAGAGATCCATGATGCCACTATGTGTCCACAGGACAAAACATTTCTCCCCTCATAGTCTAGGGACACCTCATAATCCTGGGACCAGGTCACAGTAATTCAGGGGTTCAGGGCACTAGAGTCCCCAGAGGCTGGTCATTTTAATTCATCAAAGTTGGCATTTCCAATCCACAAAGTGTTTTCAGAGACTGAAAGAATAGTATTTCCAAACATTGTTGCTAGGTCATCCATTCACAGTGCCCCTCCCTCAGAACTGTCATTCCCTGAGGGGGCGCCACTTGCCTACCTCATAGGGACTGTAACTCAGGGTGTACCCAGAAGCCACAGCTTCACCACTCAGAAGTAAACACTAAATGATTAAGCAATGTCTGGGTCAGGGTTCATGCTTCCCTACTTAGTTCCTAAGCAAGGAGAGATTTTATTTTCTGCATGTTATGAGCACACCTTATTTTTATTACACCTGCCTTGGGTATCAGTAATATGAGATCACATCCTGTAGCGAAATGATCCCCACTTCCTAGACGGAAGTATGATGTCCTTATAGAAGAGGGGACATGGGTTAATATGGAACACAATTAGTCTTTAATGCTTACTGTTCACCATTATCTACTTTCTGGTGAAACTTTAAAGAATAACAAAGACCCAAACACTTTTCAGACATGCATATGTTTTCAGGGAAAAAAAGAAGTTTGAGCTTGTTACTGCCTTCCTTGAGGAATGCAGAGCAAGCACAGTTAAGCAATGGCGCTTCTGGATCAATGTCACATTTTTCCAACCACTCACTTCCTCCTCAAGCGCTTCAGATGTATTTGCTATCCTAGCATGCTCACTTCAGCATGCTGGGGGAAAACAACAGTTTTCTTTACTTCCAAACATCTTAATTCCTTTAAAATGAGTCTTCGGCAGAAACAGCATATGGTTTAACATGTCAAATGACATAAGCCTTCATATAGTTATCTATATATGTTCATAGTTTACCAATATGGCTCAGCCATATTTCAAAATATCAATATAATGCTGGGACTTGAGGAACTCAATCTGCTCCTTCTGGTTGTGGGGTGTGTGAGTCGCAGGATTCCGAGCCCATATTTTGGCTTTGCTGGGGTGATACCTTTCACCAGGCTACTTCAAAATTTAAATTATCTATTATCTTCTCATTGTGCTAGATAGTTAAGCATTACTTAATTTATTAATACTTGTTTCCTGATGCCCAAATTAGTTACACTGTGCCTTCTTTCTCTGCTGAGTCTGTGGCCATTTTCTTCATTTCCCTAAATTACATCAAAAATCAGAAAATATACACCTGCTCAAACTAAAATTCATTTTCCATGGTTTCAGCTGGAGCTGCTGAGGCTTACACTGTCTCTGCCCACAGCCTTCCTCCCCTGACTCACTACAGATGCTGTTTCCAGAGAGCACATGCCACTCAGAACATTGGGTATCAGTCCAAAGGGCTGTGCTAAGGGGGAAAAAAAATAGCTTCTTCCTTTAACCTTTTCCATGGTGAATTAGCATAAAAACACACTCCTACTTTTAGCTGAGAGCCAGGGAAATCCTTCATAAATGGGAACATGACCTCACTGTCCACATATAATAAACCCATTTAGTTAAAAATGTAAGTTTATTTGACAAGACAGTGTCATAGTCTGCCTGCTATCCTCCCTAAATGCCCATGCAGAAGCCAGGACCCTCAAGGCAACTGGATCTGGAGACAGGGCTTTTCAAAAGCGATTAAAGGGGTAAAAATAAAATAAAATAAAAGGACCGATGCCCAAATCCAATGAATAAAGAAGAGGTGCTGGCCTGCCTCTTTCTCTCCATGAGTGGTCATAGATAAAAGGACAGGCGAGGATTCGGAGAAAAGAGATAACGTGCAAGCCAGGGAGAGGCCTTACCACAGACCACGCCTGCCAGAAGCTTCTAGAGTTAATGGCCTACATGCCTCAGTGGCACCTGCACCTGCCTGTGACCACGGCAGCATTAGTGAATATGTCAGGTAACAAGGTTTGTCGCACAATAATGTTTTCGTAACCGTCAAAGTTCAAGCTTTAAGAACACTGTGGGTGTGTACATGTGCGGCCGTGTTGGTGCAGCTGAAAGCACTTTTATATGAACACCTCAAGCCCAAGATGTAGGTAGATCCACTCAGGTCCCACTGAAAAGAGGACTTTGACCCAATTTAACAGATTGAACATTCTGCCTTGCTGATTTTCTCACAATAAAAAGGTTTTGGCTTATAGCATAACTGAGACACAGATGAACGTATCTGGACTAAATATATCAAATCCCAATCGGCCAATATGGTACCCGTGGGATGTAGTGTTGGGTAATTCAAATTCTTTCTGGTTACCAAGATACCCTAGGTATCACTAAAAACTGTATGACTTGACATGTTACAAAAACAATAAAGACAAAATTGGTGAAAAAGAATTCAAATTCACTATTTCTTATCTTACTCCATTTCTTTTGGATAGACATTTAAAGAGAGTATGCTTGTAACAGCCAAAGATTTGACCCCAGTGCATCCTGGCCTATGAAGAGCAGATGGTGAAATGGACAGGATAACTAAGAAGGCGACTCACAGATCCACGACTCCCCTAAACAATTAGCAAAGTTTACAAGCCCCACCAGAAAGAAATACTTCATTAAAAAAAATACAACTCAGTCATTCTCCAGCCAATTGTACTTCTGGAGCTATAAACACAAAATCAAAGTTGAACAGCCAAGGAATAAAATTTTAGTATTAACACTTACACATTTAAATTCCCCAAATTTCATGTACCAAAATTCTCAAGGTCATTGCTATCTGTTTTGCTGTAAAACATATGTAAAATTCTAAATGCTGGAAATTTGAAGAGCCACATACAGCTTTCCAGTATGTATGTGCATGTCCAAGCATGAACATGTACACATTTCCATAGATAAACAGGAAGGAAGTGGGAAAAGTAAAATAAATCACAACTACATCAACCACTCAGTATTCATCCTGTGACGCCTGATACATTTCCCCCACTGATGTGAACTGAACTTAGGGCTTTATCTATGCCGGGAAAGTGCTCTACCGTGGAAGTGTGTTCCAGCCCCAAATGTTTTCTTTTATTTTCTTTCTGTTATGGAATAGACTTCACTTCATGCCATTGAACAAAAGAAAGAAAGAACACAAAATAAGAATATAGAATTAACAAAATATGTTAAATTACATTTTTTTCTTTACCAACAAGCGGAATTCCTGCCTAGCTGCTGGCACAAGTACTCAGCAAAAACTGAAATTTACACTCTTTCCTTCTATTGCTCCATCAGCAAGTTTTATGCTCGCATCAATAGCAAGAGTTGAAATTTCTAAATATTTTTAGAAGAATGTAGAGCCACCCCTTTTACCGGATGCTGTTTCCACGCACCCTCACGCTTACCTCTTCCTTCGTCTTCTTGGATATCACCCGCAGCCAGTCCCCGATCATGCTCAGAACAGCCGCAAAGTAAGCAAGCCCAACAAGAATCCAGAACCACACCACAGGCTTGTAGAAGTCCAGATACTCAATGTCTGATCCACCTGCAAGGGAAAAGCAAAGTTGGATACCTCGATTACAGCCCAAAGAGTCAAGCTCTGAGTCCATAACACACTGGCTCAACCATGGCTTAAGGGCATAAATCTGTTAGCCTCTTCCACGAAACCAGGCTCTTCACAGCAGATTTCTCATTTTCACTTAGGCAATTCTCAAGCTTTCAAGGACAAGTTCACACTCTGGTTGGTGCTTCATTCTTGGTGTGCCCCCTTGGGCCCAGGTTAGTTACCTCAGTTGGTCATCTTGTGGAGTAATTGTCCCTGCCAGGGCCCCTATCCCTCCCCCCCACTCCTCCACAAGATTCCACTGGGCTGTGAGGGCCAGGGTCTGCCTCAATCTGCTGCTGGGTGGAGCCCCTCAGAGGACTGCCACGCCAGCCTTCTGTCTGCAAGCAGAGCTACACCAATTGTTCAGGGGTTGGCTCCCATGGGGTGACTCAGGCTGGACCAGCCATTGGTTGGCCATTCCCTCAATCTGCGCTCTGCCTTTATCCCTGCACATTTTATGGGTGTGTGCTCCTGAAGGAGACTTCCTTGCCTTTCCAGTCACGATGACTGTCCACATTTCCTGTTTCTTCTGACACTTATGACTGTCTGACTCTCAGAACTCAACTGATTTTTGTGCACTAAATCTCTCTCTATTCCCACTGAAAAAGTACAAGTCAGAGACTGCTTCTGCCCCACACAGAGAACTGTGTACTTCAGCCCGCTGCAGGTCAACCTGTGCTATCCAATGGGATCTGGACAGGAAGTGGGTGACTCTGGATATGACTATTACTTTAGGGTCATAAGTAGGATGGTCTGGTACCGAACTCGAAACCAGGCAGCCAGGGGTCTGCAGGGACCCAATGGTATATAGAGGCAATGATACCTTCATTATCTCGGAGGAAGTCCCATGATCTCATCAAGTTAAGTCCTAAGTCTCCAGAAAGAGTAAGCAAACAAACCCTTTTTGTTTAAGTGCAATCTGTGTGCTGCCCTCACCGTGCTGTGGGAATCTGCTGTGCACGTTTCCATGTGTTCTTCCATTCGGTGTCCACCAACAGAGGTAAGCATAAAGTGCCAAACACTGAAACCCTAGCTTATTTGCCCAAATACGTAGTCAAGGCCATGTCTTAAGAAATCCAACTTTAACCTGAGAAATCCTCACATCGAGAGGGGAAAGATGCCTTGGTGTGTGGAGTGCTTGCATCAAGTTCAGATCCCCGTGTGAAAGTTCTGTAACAGCTCACCTCTGTAACCACAGGACTCCTCCTCAGACAAGAGTCTCTATCTCAAGAAAAGGTGGAAGATGAGAACTGACACCCGAGTTTGTTCTCCGACATACTTATGTCCACACTCACATAAACAATCACACACACACACACACACACACACACACACACACAGTGTTTAAACAGGAAAGAGAAGCTCACAAAGACAGGTGCTCACAGTAGGTGATAGCAGGACAGATGTTACTTAGCTCTGTGGAGGAACACAGAGGGAAGGAGAAGGTGAGAAGGCAGAGGGGACTCTTAAGTGAGGTGTACCAAGACATTGTGAGAAGGCACACTCTCTTCAAAGAATGCTTGGAGTGGATCAGGCAGCATGTGGATGGGGGCCAGAGAGTGGTCAAGGCCTGTGAGGAGCCTAGGAGAACTAGGTGGTGTGGTGTGATAAAGACTGGGTCCTAACTCCGTGGGAGCTGGCTTATAGTTACAGAGGAGATGGCCTATGTTCATGGTTGACTGGTTGGTCAAAAGGCTCTTATTAGTGGCTGAGGGGGGATGGGTGGTTGGAGGCCCCAAGAGATGTGCAATTTGGGAGCAGCTGGGAACTGCTGTGTTAAATGAGGGCAGGCATGGGAAAGAGAGGTATGGAAGACGTGGAGCGGGGATTGATGAGGCCATGGTGACAGGACTGTTTCCAATGGCCATGGGTCTCTCACTCAGAAGATGACCAGAAACTTCATAAGAGATAGGACATTGACTAAAACTAACATAAATGGTTTAAGTTGGGGCTTGATAGGCTAGACGTGGTTAGAAAACAACATGTCACATCACCCAAAAGAGTTCTTACATGCAGGCCTAATGCATTGTGGGGCAGAGCAGGGGCAAGCGACATAGGACCAGCTGCATAGACACTGAGGGTATGCAAAAATTCTCCATGACCAGGAGAAAGCACATGCACACTACATTCAAATATAAAATATTAATGCAACACTCCTATAAACATAAAATTGATGCCCCACAAAGAGTTTTACATGTTAAAGGAACAGATACAGCAGAAGAGGGCTCCAGCAGGTAAATATTGTGAAGAGACACACAGTCTGAGGACAGCCTAGAGCACACAGTAATATGCCATCTAAGATGGGTACACCAACAAATTCTGTTTCTCCAGTGTTTCCGTTTCACTAAAATCAAAATGACTTCCTTCCCTGTACTTTTTCTTTCACACTACAAAGAAAAAGGAAAGGGAAGGGAAACAGAAACAACCTCCCTCCAACTTCATCCAAATGGTTAGGACTCACCTAACACACAAACTCACAGACACACTGATTTTAGGACAGCCCGCAGGCTAGAGATGACATTTTACATCTTCCTTCTAACTTCCTTCTAAACGGATGTTACAGTAGGAAGGTGGTGAGTCGGCTTAATCACCAAAAGGCCTATGTTTGGGTAAAATGAAATTTTAGTGATTCTGAGCCACAGAAAAAGGTTTTTTTTTCCATTTCCTTAATTACCACTTTTAAAATGAAATACTGGCAGCTAGATGATCTAAGAAGAAAAACACCAAGAGCAAAACCTTTGTCGGACAACTATTCACGCTACTCACTTTCTCAAACCCAAGACTTATGAGTTGATTTGCACATTAATCAGCTCAAATGATGCAAAATCTTCCGTAAGTTAGTATACCTGGTAATGTCAAGATAACCTGATTTGCAGCTCATGGTGACGCACGCCTTTGATCCCAGCACTTGGGAGGCAGAGGCAGGTGGACCTCTGTGAGTTCAACACCAGCATGGTAAGTTATACGACAGAGAGACCCTGTCTCAAAACAAACAGAATAATAAACATAACTTGGTTTAAGGGGGTATTTTAAAATGGGAACTTAATCTTTTTCTTTTTAATTGCATGTATGTATGTGTAGTCATACATGTATGTGCACATGTGTGCAGGTACCTGCTGAGGCCAGAAGGGGGTGTCAGATCTCCCGGAGTTAGCAGCAGTTGTGAGCTGATGCAGGTGCTGGGAACCAAACTCTAGTCCTCTGCAGTAAGAGCAAGTTCTTTTTTTCCCCCTTGACTGTCAGGAGTATTAATTTTCTACCTGCTGCTTAGGAATTTGACCAGCTGTCCCTTATTAAGAATGTAACATTGCTGTGAGGAGCAGATTGCCCCTGTAACCTAGCACTTGAAATGGTGAGATAGGATTGAGAGCCCCAGGCCAGCCTAGAGGACACATGGCAATGACATCTGAAAACCAGAAAGGATCAAGGCACATTGAGTGACTCCTCTGTCCTAGACAGAAGACCTGTACCTTTTCCATGGCCATGTCCACAGTTTCTTTCCCTTCTCTCACTGTTTATGTTGCAGACTGGAGGAAGTTTCGCCCTCCCCTTTCCTTCCTGGGTTCTCCACTGACTTGGGGAACTGTCTTTCCACTTTGTTTTCTCCTTACTGCCATAGAAAATGTGCACATAAGCTCTTTCCATTTTAGGAGCTTTCTGGCTCATCACAAGAGAACATACAGATAGCAATAAAAATACCAGAGAGGGTGGAGGCAGACAGCTTCAGGAACCTCATCAACTTTCCCAAGTAGGCTGAGCTTTCTGAGTCTCTTCTGGCTTGTGTGACAGCCTCTTGTTTCTCTCTCTGTTTGCCTTTCTCTGTGTGTGTGTGTCTCTCTGGACCCCCTCCCTCCCTGACATTTGCAAGAGGAACTCAGCCAGACCTTGATCCAATCTAGCAGATTAAACCACTAAAAATGTAACTCAGGAAGGTTCAGGCTGATGGAAACACTGGGAGGTGGTTCTCGCCACAGCGTGAGTCCCGGAGCACAGCGGCTGGAAAGCTTCCCCATATCAGGCACCGAGAGACCCTTCCTGCCTGCTCCCCAAAAGTCACAGTTCATGGTGGGGGAGGCTGGAGAGCAGCCGCGGGGAAGGGACTTTCCGGCCCTGCATTGCTTGGTCAGTATGCTCACCTCAACTCACTTACGGAATACTCAAAACATCCTGCTGGAGGAGCTGCGTGAGGCCCCAGCCTCATTGGGCACCTTCCATGACTGGCACCACCCCACCCTCAAGCTCTGCAGGTAGATGTCTAGTGAGCTGAGACCCCTGGATTTGGGCCAGGGCATCAATCAGGCCTTGGGCATAGATTTAAGCTTTGTCTCCATCTGCTTTCTCAGTAATAAAGTTGATGATTCAAGTGCCATCAAGTTCAATCTGCCCAGAAATTCAAGGGTGACTGCTAGATCCATGCATCTTTTCTGACTTAAAACAGAGACATTACAGTAGGGAAAATGAAACAGGGCAAGTCACACAAGGACACAGGTGCAGGGCTCAAATGCAAACCCAGCCTTGGGTTGCTCCAAAGCCTGCCGCCTTTCACTGGATGGAGTTGTCTATCACCCAGGGGCCCAGCTCCTAACCATCATCTCATTACCTCTACTTTAGCCCTATAGTCTGTTGTCGAGGGCCTGCTGTCCATACAGGATGCCAGCAACAAACTAAGGTTCAGCTTGGGGAATCAATGGGCCTGCTTAAACAGCAGGAAGGAGGGATTACTTACGAAAGCATAGAGATCCCAAAGTAGCCACAGTACCGAAAAACCTCACCCCAGCCTGGATGGTGACAACTTGCTGCATGTATGGAGTTCATCTGTCAATGAACTGTCCCCAGTCTGTACACTCTAGCACTTCCTGGGACCATGAGTCCAGGTATAATTAAGGCAGAATGACACATAGCTGGTCAAGAGCTACTGAAGGGAGCGGCCTCAATCTAATGACCCTCCATCCCCTCCTTCTAAGATGGAGCACCAGCAGGCAACAAGCCAGACCTCCTGGGCCTCTTGCAAGGAGCAGGAGCTGTTCTGAGAAGGGTGGAGGCCGTCATACTTGTAGGACAGAGCCCTACGGCCCTCGCAGCTCCCGTGGGCTGGGGAGTTAACACGGGAGGATGCTGTTAGGGCCTTCACGCTGCACCATCCCGTGATAGATGGAGGGAAAGGAAGAGAGAACATCAACAGAAGTGTTCCACCCATGCACCATGGAAGACGCTTAGTTAAGGTGAGAGACATCAAGCCTAGCAAGACAGGTGGCCCCCCTGGGCTCAAAGTAGCCTGTGGATTGGAAGACAAGCCCTCTCTTTATTTACCTCCAGGCTCTACTAGTTTCCAGAAGGTGGCGCTATTCTATTCCACAGACCTTGAGTTTGGGATCAGGCAAGTGTTTCCCTGTTTGATTTTTTATTTGTGATTTTATTATAAAACAGTGATTAAAAAAAAAAGAAGAAGAACTTAAGAACACAGTGCTCCCTATCCTTAATTGTGGCTTTTTTTTTTTCTGAATCACAAAATGTTAACAGTGAAAGCCCCTCAGACCCTGGTTTTAAGGAATAGTTATTCTTGACCAAGATAATCAATTCCACAGCCTTTTTCCCCATTTCCTGAAGTGATGTATGTATCATAGGACATAAGCACAGCGTCACTCTATAGAAATCAACGCTTCAGCTTCACATTGCTTCATCAAAATACTTGAAGCAATGCAGCTGCCTCCAAGAGTTCATTCAGCCCCTGCATGGCTCTGGACGGTCCAGCCTGGGGTCAGATGGCCTCATTGACTCGACTCTCTGGAGAAGAGCACAGAGGAGCAACAATGACAAGAGTGTGTTCTGGGACGAGCAGCTGGGAAATAAGAGGCTGTGGCCCTGCATGTCCCTGTGAAAGCACATCTTCCGCACCCAGACGACACCCTATCTCCCCGAGAGTCACAGTGCACATGACCTGTGGGGGGATACGCAGTTAAACAGAAATGGGTATCATTTCTCTGTAAATATTTTCATTTGGATATCAAACGATAACCTTAACTTTTGGCTTTGACTATACTTTTATGAATGATGCTTTATTATGATTATGATGAGGTATTATTTCTGCTTTGTGTGTTTTTCTTTTGTGACCACAAATTGCTCAAGGAATAGCAACATTCTCACTATGGTCAGTCTGGTGACTTCAGTCGTCAACAATAACTGACCTATTAAAACAAACTTACGCCACTGAGGCGGGCAAATGTAAACTAAAGAAGGTAATTAGAGGGCTGGAAAGATGGCTCAGCAGTTAAGAACACCTGCTGTTCCTCCAGAGGACCAGGGTTCAATTCCCAGCACCCACATGACATCTCACAACCTTCTGTGGCTCCAGTTACAGGGGACCCAATGCCCTCTTTTGTCTCTCTTCTGTCCTCTGAGGATAGCAGATAGAGATATTCATACAGGTAAAACATCTATAAATAAAAAGTGAAATTAAAAATTATTTTAAAATGGAGGCAATGAGATCTGCCTAGCATTTGAAGTTAATATTTTTGGATTTTAGAAATCAGCATTCAGATTTAGAAACCGGCCCATTTCCACTTCTGTTCTTTGTAGAAAACCTGCTGTTAGAAGAACAGGAACCTCATGAGTGCAAAGAAAGGGAGATCCACTAGTCCTCACTCACTCTGCAGTGTGTCATTGTCCCTGGAAACGATTTCCACGTCTCCATGGAGAGCAGTTTGGAGTCTCCATTAAGCACCAGCTCTGTCATAACCATCACTCACCGATGCCCTCTCCTTTTCTGTCTCCCCCTGTGTTTCTACAATGCTTCCACTGACCCTTGCAAGGTCACTTCTTTGCTTGCCCCCAGACCCTCACTTCGGTTCTGCTGCTTAATCATATAAAGAGTTGTCAGTTATGGATGAGAAGATTCCTCCTGCTCTGTGCAGCATGGATTCCTGTTCAGTGGCTACTCCTTAATCTCATACACCCATCTGGAGGAGCAGGAACCACAGCCATTGCTACTGTTTGGCGCTGAGCACAGCATCTCATAAGCAATGTGTGTCCACTAAAGATCAGAGTCAATGAATGTGAATTAACGAATGAGTGATGATTGGTGGGTCAAATCACTCGCCATGAAGCCTGGGGGCCCAAGTTCAGATCCCTGGAACCTATGTGACAAGCCAGATGCATCTGCAATCCAGCACTCCTACAGTGAGATGGAAGATGCAGACAGGAAGTTCTCTGGGAAGCTTACGGATCAGCTGACCTTGGCTACACAGAGAGGGAGAAGAGTGACCTGCCTCAAAGCGGGAAAGGAGAAAACTGGCTCTCAAAAGTTTTCCTTTGACTTACACAGTGGCACACTCATGACCATCCTACACACCACACACATAACTATAACACATCTCCCAAGCAGTCACACAAACTTGCCCTTTCTGAGTAACGTGGGCTTGTTTTGTTTGTTTGTCTCTAGCTGCCCTTGGAGCGAAGGGTCACTGTTCTGCAACAGTCCTTCATCCTCATCAAGCACTTGCCCCGGCACCCACTGGATCTCCAGCAACCTCTTTCTCAGCAATCAGCCTAATGGCAGCAATTTCGGTAAGCGCCTCAGAGATAACTGAACAAATCTTAGGACATATCAGGCACTGTACACTAGAGGTCTTCACTAACAATTGTTCTCAGCAACACAAACATCGCCATGGTTTTGTAACAGCTATTGAGATGTTTTCACAGTGACATTCCCTTAGATTAAGTGAGCACTCGCTGCAAGAGTCACGCTTGGGGTGACACAAGAAGGAAATCATCTGCTTATGAAAGGCTGTGCTTCCACTGGTGCTTTATAAAATGCAATTCTAGGAAACATCATTAGGAGACATACAAATATGCCTTCCCACAAGTTAAAAATGCAACGACAAGTGACAACAGGACTTTGAAAACTTACTTTTAACTAGTGGTATAGGTAGTGTGCCGAGGGCCTTGGTGAGAGAGGCGGAACTGGGCTCTGTGCTGAGGGAGCATGTAAAGCACACCTGACCAGGCAGAGAGGCGTTCCTACCTCCTGGGGATGAGTAAGCTCCCAGGATTTAACAGAATGTGCTTTCCAGTGACAAAAATTCCATAAAGTACATTCAGAAGCCTAAACATCGCAGAGGCCAGCAGAGGACACTGAATTCTCAAGCTAGCATGTGTGTGGTTAGAACACTCTCTCTCTCTCTCTCTCTCTCTCTCTCTCTCTCTCTTTCTCTCTGTATGAGCAGTAAAGCACTCATAATTGAAGGATCAGCTACAAAACACCAGTCTTTGTGGTGATGGCCATGAGGTGACTTAGAATCCTTGAGACTGAGGATTAAAGTTTGGGGTCTTCTTAAAAGTGTTAGGGCTGTGAGGAGACCACTTTGCTGAGGTGTCATTGGCTCCAGGCCCTCCCTCATCTGCACCTCTTCTGAACCAACCTAAGCTTTCTTAAAAGGATTTCACCAAGAAGTGTTTGTGGGGGGTTAAATGTCCTCCGTCTGACTGACGGTGTACCTTTAAAAAGCCATCTGCTTTGAAAATGCACTCTAAGTTCTGTTAAACTTGGTAACAAGGCTTTTCTCCAGTCTTCGAGAACAATCATCCACAGGCTCTATGTCATTTTCTCTTGCATGCTTATGGGCTGTGTAGATCAGTTGTGGAAGCAAGCCCAAACAAGAAGATATTTTTAAACACATCGCCAGATGATCAAGGCTAGATTTTAAGAAAGAAAGACTGGAGTCGTCCTCCATCTACAAGGTGAGTGCGGCTGAACATGTTATTCTAGGTATTTAAAGAAATGAAAAGTCAAATCACAGGACAATCAACATTAACTCCCAGAAACGACTTTGCAGCTCGTTTTAACTCACCTCTCCCTACAACTCTGACTATGAACAACACTTTCAAAACTATTTCAACGACACCGGCTACGTCATCTCCCTTCACTGTGGGTCAAGAGTCATTGCACACTCTCCTCTAACCTGCGCAGTTGTGTTATGAGTGTCGTGCAACGCCAAAGCCCAGCCTCCACCCCCCTTCTCAGCCTCAGGACAAAGAGTAAGCATGAGAGGATGGGCTGAGCCAGCTGGGAGGATCAGATGTGAATCACCAAGGTAACTAGCCAGCCATGCAGCACGCCCCGATACAAGCGGAAGCAGAAGTACAAAAAGATGGGTAGAGAGCATCTCGCAGGCTTAGGATGGAGTGTAGCCTCCTGTGCGGTTGATCAGGCTATCACACAGCTGGGGGAAAGGCTACAGAGTGGGTACACAGGGTCTCCCTGCGGAGCCCTGCCCTGGCTCAGCAGCTGGCTGCAGCCGTGAGGTCCCCAGGCTCACACGTGCCGGGCAACCTCTTCACAAGAAGCCTGGAAGATCAACCCCACTTCTGTTTTCTGGAAAGTCTTACAAAGGGCCTTCTCCACACCTGTCCAGAGTGCTTCCTGGCTGTGTGGATTTGGCACACAAAGCTTGCAGCCCTAGGAGCACAGCCTTGTGGCCTCACAAAAATGAGCATAAACCCAGAAGGCAGAAGAATCAACAAACTTCATGGTTTTTCTCTCCCCCCTCTCAGCATTTGTCATTTAAAAAAAAACATTTATTTTATTGTTTTTTTCTTTTATGTGTATGAGTGTTTTGTCTGCATGTCTGTGCATCACATGGGTGGAGAGCCCAAAGGGGCGAGAAGAGGGCGATGGGTCCTGGGGAACTGGAACTACAGCTCATTGTGAGCTCCATGAAGGTGTTTGAACACTGGCCCGCACAAGTACACACATACCTGTACCCACAGACACGTGTGTGCACACACAATGAACACATAGACATGAAAACTGGAGGAGGAACGACACCCCTGAGGAGAGATCTCAGTTGATAAACAACAGGGAAGCAGACAGCAGTCACTATACACAGAGAAGGATGTCAGATCAAATAATGTGAACCATGGAGAGACCACATGACAACCCCCAGTAATCTTTTTAATCAAAGCTAACTTGTGTTACAGCAAGGTGGATTTCTATCTTTAAAAAAAATTCCTTTACAAAATAAAGATAGGATGAAATTAGTGCCCTAGATGTGTATGTGTGTGTGTGTGGCTCAATATTACAAAACACTAATGACAAGAAGATCTGTTTTCCTCATTATTGACTGCACAAATGGTCATTCCTTCTAAAATATCTGTTTTTTAACTTCTGCTAGAGTTCATGTGCACCTGTGTACAGGTGCCCACAGAGGCCAGAAGAGGACATCAGATCCCCTGACGCCGGAGTTACAGGCAGCTGTGAGCCACTGTGTAACCACTGGGAGCACAGCTGGGGTTCTCTGAGAGTATTAAGGACTCAACCGCAAGCCATCTCTCCAGCTCCCCTAGATTCATTCCGTCACCCTATCCTATGACAGGAGGCCAGGACTCAGGGGCCCCACTGGTACCTATGGATGGTTCCCACAAATGCCCTTCCTTAGCAAGAACAACAGCCACAGACATACTCGTGGGAGCTCTTCAGTTTAAGAGTGTTGGCTTCTCCAGGTGAATTTAAAATAAGTGTTTTTAAACATGGTCTCTAAAACCATAAAATAAAAGATGTGGGGTTTTACCCATTCCAAGACACAGAAACTATTATTTTAAGATTCCACCCACATTGGGGGAGCTCGTTAAAATGACCCGTGGAGGGTCATCTACGCGCTTATTGTTGTTACCAATATTTAGGATCGGTGCTGGAAGACCGTAGAATAGCGAAGAGCATGTAGATCTGAGTTAGACCCTCAGCGTCCAGGTGAACAACATCTAACCATGCAGCATGACCTTCATCTCTGCCCTGGCAAAGCTGGCACAGGAGCGCCCATGGCCAAGCTGTTCTGGCTGAATGTATGAACTCCATGTTCAGTGAGTGATTCTGTCTCAGACAATGGAGTGGACAGTGACCAAGGAAGATCTGGCCCGCTCCCATACACACATACCTGTACCCACAGACACGTGTGCGCACATACATGAACACATAGACATGAAGACTGGAGTAGGAACGACACCCCTGAGGAGAGATCTCAGTTGGTAACCCATGGAGAGACCATGTGACACGCTTCAGCTGGGGTCAAAGCTACTGCCCTGTACTGGGAATTAAGCCTTCCAGTGTCATAGGCAAAAGAGCATCTTTGGTGGCCAAGAATAAAATCACCATCTAAAACTGGAAACATTTTGAAAACTAAGGCAAATGAAAGTAAGAGGGATGAAGAGGAGCTGAGCTTTCTTATACCAAAAAAATAAGAGATAGATAATTGGTTTACAGAATTAACCTAGAAGTGCAAAATTCTGTACAGCCAGCCATTTACACTTATTTCACAAAATAAAGCTTAAATGAGTTCAACTTAATCCTTCCATATTCATCGCTGCCGCTGTCAGGGGCTGGAACATGTCCTCTTCAAAGACATGCTGAGGCACCAGCCCTAGGCCCCTCATACCACGGAATGGGAGCGTGTTTCTGAAGTTGTCCTTAGGGAGGCGCTCGTGAAGGAGCAGGATGGGTCCTCAACTCAGTGACGGAGTCCTAAGAGGAAGAGGACTAACTGGACCTAAAAACAATGCAAGGAGACTGCTACGTCTTGTTGAGTCTGCTGAGAAGCAAAAATCACTGGAGGCCTCTGGAGGCCTGGCAGCCTCCCACAGCGACTAGTGAGCGGCAAGGAATCCTACCCAGCCTCAGAGGGATCCAGGCATTCTCTAAAGCCACCGAGCTCTGAGACTTCGGGAATGGCAGCCCAGCCATCTCATACAGTCTTGTGCTCCGTTCTAAACCCACATGAGCCTCAGTAATAGACTTTGGCTAGGCGTGCAGCCACAGCACAGGAAACGCTTACCTGCCACGTAGTCACCGAATCCGATGGTTGTCAGAGTGATGACCACAAAATAGATGGCGTCCAGGGCGCTCCAGCCTTCTATGTGCTTGAATATGACTGCAGGGAGAGCCACAAAGAGGGCACAGCCGAACAGGATGAAGATGATGGTAGAGATTATGCGAATCTTGGTCTGGCTCACATTCCATTTCTGCAGAGACAGAGGTGGGGGGAGAGAGGTTACCCACATGCCCACAGGACCAAGCCACACAGAGCTATTGAGTGAGCACATTGCTTCCCGCCCTTCTGCCCTCCATTTTCAGCTGTCTTTACTCATTAGGGTTGAGTATAATATAAACGATTCAGAATAACGAATGTCAACAAATAACACTACTTTACATAGGCACGGGTTTGCTATTGGTAAAACACTTTTTCAGGCATTTTTATTGGCTGGCTGTCATATACACATCAACAGCTGTAGGTTATAGTCCCGTGAAAACCACTGGATGGGAATGATGAGATGGCTCAGAAGATAAAGGTGCTTGCCACCAAACCTGAAGACATGAGTTCAAGCCTGACACCCACATGGTGGAAGGAGAGCCAACTTCTGAAAGTTGTCTTCTGACCTCTACATAGGCAGCATGGTATATGCACATACAAATAAATAAGTGCAATGAAAACCATTTAATGATAGGGTAAGATCTACCCAGAGATAAACACGTGTAAAACCACAGAATGGATGCAACCACAGAGAGCTCTCTCTTCCCCCATCTTTAACTCAAGTGAGAGACTTGAGGAGACTCATATCTTGAAAGTTGTTCCAAAGCGTTTGGCATCAAGCATCATGTCACGGAGAACGGCACCGCCACGAAGGAAGGCGTAGAGGTTTGTAAATGACTGGCAGGCACATGGTGTCACAAACACTGCAGGATGGGGTGGGCAGTCAAAATGTGGCAGAATGTAGGGACAAGCAATTTCTCATTACCAAGTTCGCACACGGAATCTGCCCTGCTGAGGAGTATAGCTAACTAGAGTCTGAGAGGTAGAAGGAAATGAAACATCCTATTTTGGAATGACCATGCCTCAGCCACTCCAGCAGTGACTATGTTAAAGAGCTAGCTTCGCTCTGAAGTAGGAAAAGTTGCTAATGCTAAAATTGAAATGATGATCCAGGAGTTCGCTTTCACCGGCAGAGCCATAAATACATGCTTCACTGACGCTTATATGAAATGACAAAAGATGACTGAATGATAAACGCAATGCTTTGCAGTACTGGTGAAAGATTCCCAACCCAATGTGCAAATGCAAACATTCTATCCTTCCATGACTTTCTTCAAGAATACAAACTTACTATCATAGACTCTTATTTTTCACTTAAAATTCAATAATAGCATCATTTGGGGTCGGGGGAGCATTGTTTGTCCAACTCTTCCTGTCCAGAAAGTCGCTCTGTAGACCAGGCTGGCCTTAACCCTGCCTCTGCCCCTGCAGTACTGGATTAAAGGCATGTGCACCACCACCACTACCCACCCCAGGGGGCTTCAATGAGAGCATCCTAATTTTCTCCACATTCCTCCTAAATAGAATGTGAGCCCAAACACTCTCATGGTTGCTATGTTAGATTCTTCTGAACTGAGGCATTTTGTAGATAAGTTTTGCTTGACTGAGTTTTACCATTTCAGTATTTGCTAGTTATTATTACAACCTTCCCAAGTGGACCACACAAGATAGCAACACCGACAGCAACCAGGAGAGAGGGGATGGTTATTCAACCCACAGAACCCCCACAACAAAGCTGCCGGTGGCACATGATTGCAATCTCCCTGCTGGAGAGGCAGAAACAAACAGGCCTGGAGAAGCTCACTGGACAATCAGCCAGTGAGAATTCTGGACCAATTAGAGACCTTGTATCAAAAAAGAAACTGAACCATACTTGAGGAATAACACCTGAGATTACCCTCTTACTTCTACACACACACACACACACACACACACACACACACAAACACACACAGAGAGAGAGAGAGAGAGAGAATATAATTAAGACACCATAGAACTTCAAGTGGAATCGAGGAAGGCTATAATGCTGTTTTCTTGTACATATTTTTTAGTTTCTTTCAGTCAAGTATGAAAATAAGTCAAATGCAGCGAGCTTCGTGCTGTGAGGCATAGAAATTATTATGTAAATGACAATAAATTTTCACCCCATCAAAGGTGCTAGAATGGGTAATATATTTAAAATTAGCAGTAAATAAATGCAGTAGGAAGCTTGTGGTACTCACAATAAAGGTATCTTCCACTTTGGCAATTCCTTTTCCAAATATGGTTCCAAGCTGATCGCCAACCCCAGCCAACAAAAAACCAAACAGTGGAATTCCCAGCAAGGCATAGATGATACAGAATATTTTTCCACCTTCAGTTCGTGGGGAGATGTTTCCAAATCCTGAAAAACAAAAATGGAAAAATTCAGTTGTTCACAAATGAGTCATAGTTTGAAACACTTCATTCCAAGTTTAATACAACCAAAAAGCTATTGCAAGACATGAATTGTTTATTTCAACTGGGGAAGTCTCCCTCTATATTACAACTGTAAAAATAAATGCTATTTAAAGCGATTCTTCCAATAAAATATAACATGCGACTAATGTTTGATGAATCTTTGATCAGATGATGAAAAACGAGATATTAATGCATCCAACTGAGTCAATATTTTCATCAATCTACTTCTCTCTCCCAGGCACTGATAATTGCTATCGACTTACAAAACTTTCATTACCATTTATAATGTGCTCAGAAAGATATATTAAAAATATCCAAATACACTCAAATTATCTAAAAAGTAAGGCTATGCTGCAATTGATGTCTTTTTATCCAATTATATTAAAAAAATAGATAAATGCTAAAATTTGAGGCTCTGAAGATTTTGAAGGTTCAAAGATGTGTAGTCATCACAATGTAGGCAGCTCCACTTTGCTGGTTTCCTAATCGCTCAAGTATCATCTATACCTGTTTGATTATGAATCACCCATAATCCCAGAAGCACAGGGAACACAGCTGTGCTGGTTGGTTTTGTGTGTCAACTTGACACAAGCTAGAGTCAACATAGACAAAGGAGCCTCCGCTGAGAGAATGTCTCCGTGAGACCTAGCTGGAAGCCATTTTCCCAGTTAGTGATCAGTGAGGGAGGGCTGGGGGTCCCGGGTTCTATAAGAAAGCAGGATGAGCAGGCCACATGGAGCAAGCCAGTGAGTAGCACCCCTCCACATCCTCTGCATCAGCCTCTGCCTCCAGGTTCCTGCCCTGCTTGAGTTTCTGTCCTGACTTCCTCCAATGATGGATTATGATGTGGAAGTGCAAGCTTAATAAACCTTTTCCTCCCCAACTTGCTTTTTGGTCATGGTGTTTCATTGCAGTAATAGAAATTCTGACTAAGACAACATCTGTGATAGATAATTCTGTCTCCTCCATGGTAAATTAACCCAGAGCTTTTGTTCAAAGTTTCTTTTCCTCAAAACGTAAATGGAAGCCAGGCATGGAAGTTCATGCTTTTAATCCCAGCTCTCAGAGAGGCAGAGGCAACTGGATCTCTGGGGGTTCAAGGCCAGAAGGGTCTACAAAATCCAGGACAGCCAAGACTACCCAGAGAAACTGTCTCAAAACACCAAAAAAAAAAAAAAAAAGTAAATGGATGTTATATTGGGGTTCCTTCTTCTGTTGCTGTTCTTCAGCTGTTTTGTGATGGTAGTCAAAGATCATGGCTACTTTTTTTGTGTTCTATAAATTTTTTTTGTAGTTCTGTTGGACCAGTAATGAGAGCTGCAGAAGCCTCCTCTGTCTTTGTGTCAGAAGAATGCTGTGAGCACACGCTTTCTGAGGAGCTCTGGGCCCCACAGCAGGTACTGGGAACTGAGAAGCAGCAAGGCAGCTCCACACTGGTAACTGCCGCCAAGAATCAGGACTCAGCACTGAATGTCACAGGAAGTGGCGAACTCGGTAAAGTTTGTCAATGTATGACAGCTACCCATCAGACACAGGGATCTTCCAGGTTGCTTCCTTGGCTGCTAAGAGGGTTTGTTGTCGCACATGTCCTCAAGGTGCAATAACTAACTAAAGTACCACACGAAGGTGTTTAGAAAATCCCATCGTACTCCATTGTGCAATAAAGCTCAGCTAATGCAAAACAAAACAAAAACAAAAACAACCACTACTGTTTACCACTAGTTATCAGTTACAGTGCATGCAAGCAAAGACCAGAAAATCAAGGTATTTTGTCTATTGGTATATAACCTAATAACCAAGCAAATGACATTACTATCACACAATGGTCTTCACTGTGTTCTGGAATGCTCCAACCACCCTCGGGTGCCATTTGTCACAAAGCTGACAGGAAAAACAGCACGCACAGCATAAGGCAACTTTTCACGTGGAAGGACTGGGGTGCTCCTCATGAAGGGAAGGAGGCTGTCAGTACAGGGAGGTAAATTCTGGCTGTGGTCACAACACAGAAAATGACTTATTTGGGTGCTTTAAGGCAAAGAACCAAGTGGCATGTTGAAGTCACATGAAGTTACATGTAACGCACACGGGAAGAGTAGCGGGTTACAAGAGGTAGCCCTAAGCCAATCACATGCTGTATTCAGCATTTTGGATGCATGGTCTCCGAGAGCCCTTCTGATTCACCAGGCAAACAGGTAGCTGACGGGAGGAAAGGGCTCTTCTCCATCCATGCTCCTTGGGAGACAGCCCTGAGCACCTGCTATTTGCCCGACTCGGTGATGAGCACTAAGCATGTGGGGGGGGGGCGCTGATGTGCACAGGTGTGAAGGGGTCCCAGGGTCCAGAGAATGTTCTTGGTGCTCATGGACTTAGGAGAATGAGAGAAGCCATACACAAGTGATCCCTAAGTGGTGACCAAAAACTGAATAGAAGTTACTTAGCTTTCAAAAAGAAGGGTGCTCATGACAGAATTGAAGAACCAAAGAAAGAGAATATCAGGGGAAATAATGGAGAAAAAAATGTATCATCTTTGAGAAACTGAGAAAAAAAATGCCTGAGTGCTGAAGAATGTGTGTGTTTCAAGTAGATAAAGGAAGGGGAGTAACAAAGGCCACATTATAAATGCTCTTTTCAGTGTTAAGAGGTTTGCGCTGAAGGAGCTGCTGCCAGGCTTTCAACTGTCTGCAGGAAGGATCCGCTTTGGTACTGTCACTGTCATTTTAGCTCCAAACACAAGGCTGTTCACAAGGAGAAAAATGGAAAATGTGAGGCTTAGATTCTGGCATGGATAACAAGAATGCTTCTTGGAGAGAAAGAAACTGAAAAGTGACCACACTTTGGTAGGGCCAAGGAAGGTGAGTGTTATCTTGTGAGTGTCCAACAAAGATCTGCATGCTGAAGACTAGGTCCTCGGCGAGGCACAAAGTTTGGAGGGGTCTGACTATGTTTTCACAGTTCTGTGATAAAATACCCAGACAGGAACAACTGATGGGAGAGTTTATTTCAGCTCACGGTTTGGGGGTATCCCTCACAGCAGGGAAATCAAGCAGCTGGTGACATTATACCCACAATCGAGAAGTAGAGAACACGGGATGCTTTTGATGTTCAGCGCCCTTTCTCCAAGTATCCAGTCCCAGAGTCCAGCCCGGGAATGAACCTATCAGTGTGTGTGTGTTTGCGGGGGGGGGGTTCCTACCTCAACTAATGTAATGGAGATGAACCTATCATGGATGCCTAGAGGCACATCTCCAGGGATTCTGGATTCTGTCACGTTGACAGTCAATCATCACAGTGGAGCCTCACTGGGAGCTTGCCATGGGAGGAGCCTCAGCAAACTGACCCCTGCCTTCCTGTCTCCTCCATCACAGCGTGGCAGCATCGCTCTGCCCTGCCCCCGGCCCACTCTCCCCTGTGTTCTTTTGTTGTTTCCTTTCATCGAAGAGACACTCTCCCAAATACCTACAGCACAGCTATCAAGCTCGGGCAGGTCCACGTGGACAGGGATTAGTACTGAGCTTACAGTCTACACGCGGGTTTTGGCAGCCGTCCCTTTAACCGTCTTTTGCACGTTTTCCCCACTGCTGGAGTCAAGTCAAGAGCACACACTGCGCTTGACTGGCAAGTCTCCTCATTCTCTCCGATTATCTCCTGCCTCCTCACCTTTCCACCTCTGAAGGGCAGGCGCTTGTTATCCTGTTCCCCAGCTGTACTGTACGTTCGAGCCAGGTTGATGGGAACACCACACCCTTCTCAGCCTGTCGTCCCCGGAAGTCCCATGACATCAGCTTATCCCAGTTTATCCCCATAAAGATGACTTTTCTTTGAGTACTTGGTTAAATATGTCCATCCCATCAACAAGGCTTCCATACTGAAAAAAAAAAAATCCTCTATTCCTTTCCTTTCCAACTGGAGAGACTTGCAGATTACAGTCATATCCTGCTTCTCAAAGTTATACCTACTAGTTGTGATGACAGTGACAAACAAAAATACAAATTGTGCTGAGAAAAAAAAGTGAAAACAAACCAACAACACTGCAAATCACTAATAATCACTTAAAACACCTAAAACATATTGTGTCTACACACATATACGAGGACACTCTTTATTTTAAAAATTCTATCCTAATTGTGCTTTTCTATTTTATGTAATGAAACTGTCTATAACTGTTTTCTTCGGGTTTTGAGGTGATCTCGTGGCAGATGAGAAAATGAGCAGGAGCAAGTGAAGTTCTTGTCCTCCCAGGGCCCTGTCAGTGAGGTGCAGCCTCAGAAGCCTCCTAGAGCTGTAAGGACCCCGGAGTTCACATCTGCTCTGTTCAGAGGGGTGAGAACTGGGAGCCCAGCTAGAATGCCAGAGTCAGGTGAAGAATCCGCCCGGCTCCCAGCGCTAGGAAAACCTCGGAGGGTGCTGATTCCTCACAGTCTGAGCATTGACCTCTCCCAGGCACCCTTGCTTACGAGAGCCCTGTCAAGCACCACAGGAGGAACGCTGCCCAGGGAGGAATGAAAATTGCCCAGGGAGGAATGAGAAGGGCCCAGGGAGCTTACTCCATTTACTATGCAAGAAGAGCAGATGAAACTTTTAAAATACTGATAGTTACAACAGTATCAAAGTAGCCTGGAAAACAGGACCACCTGAAAGAGAGCCGGGGATGCTTAAACAATCCTCTGATGGCTCTACTTTTTTTTTTTTCAATTACAGATTTAATGATTTTTTTTATTGAAAATATTTTATACACTATAGTGTGGTTACAATTCCCTCCTTCCTCATCTCCTCCCAGATCTTCCCCACATCTCCACCATCCAACTCCAGGCCTGGTTTCTCCCTCTCTCTTTAGAAAGCAAATGGGCAATAAACAAACAAAACACAGAATTATTTGTTTAAGAAAAAAAAGGAAAAGCCCGAGGAACGCACACACACACACACACACACACACACACACACACACACACACACACGGACTCCAAACTTCCTTACCACTGGCTATGGACCTGATTAAATGATGATGTATAAGCTTCATATTACAGTTCTCCATTTACTATGCAAGAAGAGCAGATGAAACTTTTAAAATACTGATAGTTACAACAGTTTTGATTTCTGACCTCCTCACATCAGTCAGCAATGCTGACGTCACCTCAGGGTGGACTAGTGCTGTCTTACAAGATGAGATAACCATACAAGCTGTGAATTAGCTTGGCTTGAACCCCTAAAACAAGGAGTTCATACTCAGTGTCACCTTGAAGAAATCAAGGTTTTCAATATGGCTTAGATGTGGCTAACAACACTGACAGGGAACACTCTGATCTGGCTCCAGAATGCTCAGGGAACAAGAAGACTGTGTTTGAGACAATCTCTTGAATACGGTGGCACAGGATCTTGGAAGGCTGGGAGCAGGGCTCTGTGGTACCCAGAGTCAGCCTGGGATGAGAACTTTTAAATTGTCAGGTATTTTCCAAGTCTGCTGAGTTCACCGTGACAGTCTGAAACCATCTCTAGCGGGAATATTTTCATATTTTCATCATAGAAGCTGGCAAACACTGTAACTTGTCTTTTTTTTTTTTCTTTTCATTCTCTGGTGGTTACTATCTACATCTGTCAACCCGATACAATCTGGAATTACCTGAAAAGAGAATCTTAATAGGGGACTTTTTTTTTTTTTAAAGATCCAGTTGGCGTGTGGGTATCTCGTGTGGAATTGTCTTCACTAGGTTAAATGGGGTGGGAAAACCCAACCCACTGTGGTGGCACCATTCCCTGGGCTTAGATCCTGGACTGCATGTGTGTAGACAGGGTGAGCTGAGCAGACATCCATGTCTCTCTGCTCCACTCTCATTGACGTGTTTCAAGACCCTCCAATGATGGACTATAACCTGACAGTGTAAGATAAAATCAACTTTTTCTCCCCCAAACTGCTTTCATAAGGGTATTGTATTGCAGCAAGCAGGACACCACACAGCACTGAATACGACAGTGGAATTCAAGGGGCTTGTGCACCATCTGATGCAGGCTGGGACAGAGGCCAAGCTACCTGTCAGTTACCTTGGAGTATATCATAACTGTTGCCCCTTCTCCATCCTGCAGTCAGGCCTTCCTAGCAGGGCAAGTCCGCCATACCTGGATTGTCTATGAGACCCATGTATGCTACTCTCACTGAGAAGTCCCAAAGGCTTGAGCCATTTTCCTTGCCAGAAGTTATTTCTACTAAAATTAAATAGCCACCTTCCAGAACTGCAGGGCTTTAATCATAACTATTTGCAGCAATAATCCATCTTCTATCACCTGACTTACTTAATAAGAGTACAGACTCCGTTATCACAGAGAAGGGGATGGAGTGATGGAAGAACAGAAGATGAAGGGAATGAATGAGAAAGACAGAGAGAACAATTACAGCCTCAAATCCTTACTAAAGGCCCCATTGGCTCAACTGGGACAAAACTGAAAATCAGGTGACGGCTGACACATAAACACAATCTTATAATACTTTCGAAAGAGAATACAGACCTATGAGTATATGTTTCAAATCCCCAGTCCTCCTGATCTGGACAGTTTTAGCATTGGAGTCATACAGCATGAGGACCTGTCTTAAAGAGCCACAGCATTAGGAAGGCTGAGAACCACTGGCCTAGACTATGATAACCCAAACCTTACTCATCGGGTTGCTTAATAGAGAGCATCCCTGGCCCCTTGCTCAAGCCTTCTGCTATATAAAACCAAAGCCCCTGAAGAACTCTGAAGAGGAACTTGGAGTCACTGGACCTCTTAAGCACCCTGCTTTTCACCGTTCCTTGGCTTCAGTTCCCTTCCTGGGGATGAGTGGGGCGCACCTGGTCCACTGAGCTCCCAGTGCAGAATTTTCTCCTAATAACACCACATACCGAGGACACAAAGATCACAAAGATAAAGAAAGTGCTAGTCTGAGCATTTCAAAGTTTTTTAACCAGCAAACTCTACATACCCTCCCCATCCTTCTTTGAAGCCTTAATAAAGGTATACGGATCAGAGAAGGCTTGCCACATTGAAAATCAAGGGTGTCCATCTGAACATAAAAATAAAAATCTCCCCTTAAAGCACCATACTTAAATAGATGGAACAGAACATTTAGGTCCATGTTTACTTTAATCTGTGAAATGTATGTTAACATAAGCAGAGAGGAAAATGTGTTTCGCATTTCCTCACTGTCAATCATGGTGTGCAAACTTTGACATAAAAGAAGACTCAAGGAAACAGATGTTCAAGAATCACTTTCTATCAATGTCTACAGAATTTATATGATGATATAACCTAATTTCAATAAATATGGAAGTCATATTTATGTAATACCCAAGAAATATTTGGAAAACAAAATGAATGCAGTAGAAAGATTCCTTGTACACAGTACTGAGACTTAGGTGTTAACCATTAAAAGGCAGCGTGATTTATATGACAAAATCCTGAATAGGAAATTAGTTATGGAAACAGAAGGTAATAAGAAATAACAGAGATCTCAGGAACAGACCCATGGCACGACAGCTGCCCTAACCATCAATGAATGAACAGGGGTGACTGTGGCTATGCACCAAGATCGGAACAGGCCTCTCACGTTCTTGAATGTGTCTTATTCAACAGCAATTAAGGAAATGGCAAGTGGTGCTGTTAAAATGAGATGAAGTTGCGTGTGCACCATTGCTCTCTTCAGACACTAGGCATATTTAGAGTATTTCACGATGGTTACGAAGAGACTAGGTGGTTTAAAGATCAAGAAGTCCTAAGCAATGCTGTCTACCAGTCCTCGGAATCCTGTAAAACTAGAGCTCGTGCACTGTAGCTCGTGAGTGTAGCTCTCAGCACCCATAAAAAAGCTGCCTTTGCAGCAGATGGCGAGTACTGCAGAGAGCAGGAACCGGTCAAAATACAGAGAACAAGAGAAGGTGGGATGTCTGACCTCGGCCCATACCTCTACATTACAAACCCTATACCTGAGGCTCAGGGAGAAGCATAGAAGATGGGGTGGAAAAAATGTAAAGCCAGAGAACAGTATCTTAGCGTGTTGTAGGGGATGATGTGACAGGGAACTTTGCACCCATGAAATCTCAGCAAGATGGTACCTAGACAAGACCTGCATAAGGATAATGACGACACCAGTTGAGTTGCTGACATGATGGGAAATCTCACAAAGTCCCTCTCCAAGATAGACAGCCTCAATCAATGGATGCAGAGAGAGGAGAATCAGTTTTATCCAGAGGCAAGCGGACAGACGCTGATGGACTCCATGATTCCAAACAGTCAGCTCTAAACACATATACATATGACCAACACTAAGTGGACTTGGCAGGTATGTGTCTATATACATACACACACACATATATGTATATATATTAAATAAGAAATAGTTAAAGGAAAGGCCATAAGTTTGAGAGGAAATGGGAGACATAAGAGGAGATGAAAGAGGAAGGGGAGCTGGGCGTGGGGATGTACACCTTTAATTCCAGCACTCAGAGAGGCAGAGGCAGGTGGATCACTGTGAAATCAAGGCCGACCTGATCTACAAAGTGAGTCCAGGATAACCAAGGCTACACCGAGAAACCCTGTGTCAAAAAAAAAAAAAAAAAGAAAAAGAGGAAGAGAGAAGTGTGGTAATGATGTAAATACAGTATTCACATATGAATTCCTAAGGATGGATGGATAGATAGATAGATAGATAGATAGATAGATAGATAGATAAAAACTAGAAATAGAAAATGATTGCTTTATCATGAGAAGAGCTATCTATCTCAAAACACTTAATATTATATATAAGATTAAAGAATGTTTATGATTATTAATTTTTATTACTGATTTATCTTTTAGTTAAACTGGTTATTCCTAAACCAGCTGTATACCCAAATCACCACACAGAGACTAGGATTTACTTAACTAATCTAGAGCACAATGCTTGGCAATAATTACTCCATCCTAAACCTCCAAGCCTGCAAAGCTTCCTCCCATTCAGATTCCCCACATTATATTTGCTTCTTAGTCATATCTTGGGTCCAGTTCATCTCTCCTGGTGTTTCCAGATCGTCTCCTTTCGAATCTCTCCTCCCACTTATTTCTTTCTCCTCCCCTCCAGACCAGCATGTCCCACCCTATTCTCTCCATTGCACAACATTGGCTGGTTGTTTTTATTGGCAATACAGAGAAGAAATGGTGGCATGCTTACACAAACTTGACACAGGTGATGCTTAGAATAAGTATCACAATGCAATGTCAGGATTGAAACCAGATAGTGGGGTAAAGAAATCAGCATTTGAATGATCAAGGGTAAATTATATACATTCTGCAAGAACATTATACCAACAGTATAACTTAAGGAATTCCCTTAAAGCCTGGAAAAATGATACTCATTTTACAACTATTATTGAATGTTCTGGCAGCTCTAATGAGAAAAATATTTAAAGAAGTGATTTTTATAAAGAAGATGACAAGCATCTTTGTGGGTGGAATCAAATATCTTGTAGATAAAGGAAACTATTTAAAATTGTTAAATCAGAAAAACTTGTTAAAAAGCTGAATGTATGATAAACACAAATGTACCAACAGCATTTTAGTATTTGAACATTCACTTACAGCTACTGAATAAGATGGAAACATACTTATTTAAAATTAAAAGAATAAATAAATAAATAAAGTTAAAAGAAACACCAAATACCAAGAACTTTAGAGAACAGCTTAAGCTAGGGAAGGGGAGGGAAGCCAAAGAGAAAACAGAACAAGGGTGACACTCAGCGATTTTTAAATGTATCATTAAAATATGCAGGACACATCAGTTGGAAATTGAAAAATTAGTCATTAGTAATTCTGAGGCAATTGGTTACTACTTCAGAGAAAGGAATATCCAACCCGTGTGTTTTCACAGTACCAGGCTAAAACCCATGACAAATCACATTTCCCTATTGGCTCCCTTTATTTCCCTCATTTGCCTTAGATGCATGCTTCCCCGCTGCTCATCACCTGACTTGTACCCACATACTGCCCATTACTTTGGTTCCGTTACTTGGGTTTGACATCAATTCCTCTATAAAGTCATGCCCATACAGTCCCAAGACTAGACTCAACCTGTCCTCTCCTCTCTGCTATTTCACTAGATGGATTGGGAGCTCTGTATAGATAGGGCCCCAACTTAGCTAGCACTCTGGCCCTGTGACCCCCTCCTAGATGTCTACCCAAACACGCCTAACCAAACACGCTTCCCACTTCTCATAGCTGCTGGCCTATCGTTTATGCCTCATTGGCATCCTCTCTTCACGCTACTCCTGTCCTTGTTCTCCTTCTGAGGGTGATGTTTTTGAGAGATTTTTCAGAACTTTGGCCCAAAATGTTCTCACATAGCCATTCTGCCAGGCCTGCTATGGAAATGGATGTGAGGGAAGATGTCACATGAATGGACCTTACCCCCTTCACACACTCGTTACCCCAGACATCTATCTGCTCACAGGTTTTATCTGTGCTTCCAGTTTATTGTCTGCACTTCGTGACTCAAACTTCACCTTTAAAAGTAACCAGACTACATCTGGGTGTGAGGATGCAAGCCTGCAATCACAGACTTGGGGGGTGGAAGCAGAAGGAACAGGAGTTCAGCATTTTACACACACACACACACACACACACACAGCAATTTCAAGGCCAGTCTGGACTAAATGAGAGCTGGATTCAAAAAAACAGAAATCTAAAAAGTCCGACTGGCTCACCTTCCCTTCTTCCCTTCAGTTTTCAGAGTTTTTTGTCCAAGCTGACAGCAGTAAGTACTGTACCCTACTTTGCCATTCTCCGCTGTGACCCTCCTTAAAGGCCCATAGACTGCACGTCAAGCACATTTGTATAGATCACCCCTCTTCTCCAGCCTTACATGTATGGGGAGCAGGCCCCAAACTCTGTGATATGCTGGACCATATCACATGACCAGTGACACTGCTGTGACATGGTCACATCAGTCACACTGTCCAGGGTCATCTAACCTCTCCCATCCCCAAACCTCATGCAATATTGCTTTGTAGGCCTTAGCTGGTTCCAATGGCCTTTCCACTGTGTGATGAGCTCTCCTCTGTCCTTTCTGCCCCCTCACCTGGTAACTTCCAACACACAGCTATGCCCCCTTTCAACTAGCTTGGCTCTTACATTCTTCCAATAAACACACTGTTTTATTTGCTTTTCTTATTGCTGTAGGCAAACACCTGGCTAGAAGCTACACGAAAAACCATTTATTTTGGCTCACAGTTTGAAGGGATACAGTCCATAATCTCAAGGAAGGCATGGATGTGAGAGGGGCTCACGGCTCTAATTGTGGAAGTAGTAGGTGGCTCAGTGTAAGACCTCTGTGGTCAGGAGGCAGAAAGAAGTCAATTAAGCTATCACTCAAGCCAGAACCTTCAAGGCCACTCCTGGCCCCAGGTACCCACTTCCTCCTGCAGAACTCTACCTCTTAAAGGTTCCACAATCTCCCACAACCATGCCAAGCACTGAGGAGCAGGTGTTCACACACGTGAGTCTGCGAGGACATTTCACATCCAAGTTTTAAAACAAAGTTTTATTTGATTCCTTAAGGAACTGTGCATTTAACCCGGTGTTGATGCTTGTGATTTTTAGCACATTGTTTTGGCTTTCTTCTAGTTCACACACTTCCCGGGAGCAGTAACCCAGCTGCAGTTACCCTTCCATATCTATGAGGATATACTCACAGCAGAGTTTCAAGAAAATACTGGGCTGGCTTGAGCTGTCTGTGGATATTCCCAGCACATGTTTAATCACACGGGCATGCTCAGATCCAGGCCATTCTACCACTCTAATTGTTTGCGTTTTTATTTAATGTATTTAAGACTCACAGAAACGGCAAAATTTTGATGAAAGTAAGTTACAGATATCATCTCAAAACAATAATCAAAACACTATTTTAACAGTCATCAATGTAAGCAATTTTAGGTATAGAACAATTTTGATATTATATCAAATGTATTATACTATATGACAAAAATTGTGAACAAATTGGTGGTAAAGTGCATGAGAAGGCAGAAAAATCCAGTAATGCTCCATGAGTAGTGCAGGAAAAGCCAGCTTCTCCAACATCAAAGCCTAATTATGCATGTATATGTATGTATGAGTATATATATGTATTACACATATGCTACATATGTATCACATATGTATTATGTATGTATAAGTATGTATATATTATATATAATATATATGCATCACGTATATATTATATATGTCATATATAACATATATAATATAGATATTATATATCTATATATTATATATCTATTTTAATATAATATATAATATATATTATATATCACATTATATATGCATCACATATGTCTTATGGATGTGTGTATTTCTTCAGAGACAGGATCTCTCTGACTAGCCCAGGCTGACTTTGAACTCAGGTCCCTATTGTCCCTAACTCACAAGTACTGGAATTCTAAGCATGTAACACCAGGTCCACCTACATCTCACCTTTCTTTAAAAAAAAAAAAAGAAAGAAAAGAAAAGAAAAAAAAGCATATTAAATCCAGAATTGAATCAAATGAGGAAAGAACGCAACCGAACATTAAGGCTAACACTGTTGCAGGATATATGGCTACAAGTAAGAACTAGTGTCTTCATAAAAGAACACATTTACTTCTTCACTCTTTGAAAACTGTTCTCACGTTGCTGATTTTTCAACCAGGAATCACACGTGAAACCTTAAATTATCTACCCCACAACAGCCAACTCAATGCATTATAAATTCTTAATATTTAAGAAGTGAGGCTGCTTGTAGTCTTATTACAGGCTCAGGATTTGTAAACCATGGAGAAAGAGGCCTTTGTGGGTGATGGGAGAAAGTCTGGGCCCTAACCTTTATGTTTAACCTCAAGGCAAATTCTCCTCAGTCTGGATCTTTTGTCCCTGAATTGTCTGAATGAGAGCATTCCCTGTCTCAGCCATCACCATACTAGCTATTTGCACATTCCCCAGGACAGAACAGTAAAACAATTCCAGCCCAACAGAGAAGTCATGGGGAACAGCATTATTCAAAGAACACTTTCTCCCTCTCATCTACCACTCATGGCGTGAGTTCATCTACAACCTTAACTTTTTAAGAGGATCTTATGAAGTTTAAGTACATTGACTTACTCCCATCTTCTGACAATAGAAACCGAGCTTTTCCAATGCCCAGTAGCATTCTGAGGATTAGTCTCTAAACATCAAGGCTCAGATTTCTTAGACTACTCACCCAGCTGCTTAGAGAACGGGTATGAAATCAAGGCTGCTGTTGAGGTTCTCCTCACTTACATAACAGAATTTCGACCCACCCAGGTTCACGCCATACAGCACACCTTTCCAAGTGGAAAGGAGTGTACACGTGTCAAAACTTGTGGATTATAGTAACAAAGCCAGAACTTGACTTGATGTTATGTGGGAACTTCATCATCAGCAAATTCCTCTTGGCCCAGGACCCAGATGCCTGTAGTTGGAACAGTATTTCACAATATGGCCCCCTTTGCTAATTCACAACATGTTCCCCTTGGTAGTCTTAGATGCAACTTACATTATTGAATCTACCGCCAGGGCTATCAATTTTGCAAATCTATAAGTTACAGATGTCTCAGGTTGCTTTTACAATGAACTTCTCTTAAACAGCTTTTCCCAACAAAACATATTCACATAACCCACAATTATTTCTAAAGTTAATGGGAGTTACTTCTCAAAAAAATTTGCATTGGTGATGATGGTGGTGCTGATGGTGCTGATGATGGTGGTGATGATGATGTTGATGATGGTGGTGATGATGGTGATGATGGTGATGATGCATGTTGTTTCCTAACTTTCCAATCTGATTTCTTGGCACAGCAGCATTATCTGTGGCTTTTGGTCCTCAGTGTCCCTATACCCTCCACAGTAGCAGCATCTAAATGTTCTACATTTGATTCTCATTGTTAGAAGATAGAGAAGACAGGCACTGTTGATAACATAAGAGCTCTAAGACCAGCCAACTCCTCTTTCTGAATCCAGCCCAATAAACAGAGATCTGTTCAATGTGTAACAAAACAGTATCTCTACCATTGGCTTTCAACTCACCTGCTATTTAAATGCCAGGTGACCTGACTTTCCTCTTATTCCAAGATGAGAGGAACAAATGATCCAATAGCATCAAGGCAATGGGAAAACATTCACTAATATGAAATCTGAATAACAAGTTTTCTCATGTGCAGAGAAAGACATAAATCAGGAATCTGGGTTCTATATAATGGATTGCCTGAAACAGCACATTAAATTAGTCATAGAAAAACGTTTCCTCCAGCAACTCAGCACTATTTGAAGTCATATTCCTAATCTTAGCATCAAGCAATGAGGCATGAAACCAATCAGCAAAGCTAACTCCGTCAGGTAGAGAATGACTGACACACACAATTCCCTTTGCCAACCTGCCCTGGCAATAGTTCAAACACACTCAGTGAGACTTCTTCCCAACCATTCCCGTGTAATGTGGCAAACTGTCAGCCCAAAAGAGGGGTTTTTATTTGCGTCTAAGCTCTGCAACGATCACTGAGAAAGTTGCTTTTCAAAAGCCCCCTGCCTGAGGAAAACAGCATTCACGCAGGGCTCTGCATGAGCACTGCAGGCAGTACAATGGTTCATCCTAAATGAAATTCACCACATCCCAGAGTCTCATCTGGGAAGACAGGAACAACTTTGGAATTATCTAGACCAAGTTGGACGGTGGGTATTTTGGGAAACTGTCTTGATGGTTAATTGGCCCAATCTCTCCACCCTCTTCCTGCTCTACACGCTCACCCTTCTGAGGCATTCCCTACACCGCATCCTGTACTCCATGAGAGGAAACGGGGCTAGCTGTGGCAGCGAGCTGGAAGCATAGGTGCACGTGTTTGTCTCTGCACTTGGCTATGGATGTGACACTGCTTGAGCTCCTGCCGTACTCAGGTGCCACCCCTAACACTCAGGACATGTGTCCTCTGCAAATGAGAATAACACTGGGACTGATGGAGACGCTGCTGATGGCAGGACTTCTCCTTAGAAACGTTTGACGCTTGAGGAAGCATTCTCTTTTTATAGCCGCTAAAATCAAATGATCTACAAAGTGAAGCATGGTTCTCCTTTCGTCCCACAGCAGCTCCCAGAACATCTCATTATCAAGTGGTAAATATAACTGCTATGTTGACAGAGCCACTCTGATTGGGATCTGTCATAAACAGAGAATGGCCAGGTAGGATCTTGTGCGAGACGCCTTATCACCCTGCTGTCCCCAAAAAGGAAGCATCGCGAGCCAATGATGGGAAAGCATCAAAGTGAGGATTTTTAACCTATCACTGCACGAATGCCAAAGTCAGGCTTAAGAAAGCTGAAGTCCCGGTGGTAGTTAGGTACCACAGCTTGAGGAGGCGAGACACAAACTTTCAAGTTCCACCTGCTGACATCTGAAATCAGGGAGCAAGCATGTGTCCTTGCCATAGCTATTATTTTAGGGCTGTTGGAATCAGTAAGCAGGCACTTCTATGGCCAGCCCCAAGGGACCTGATAGACCGGTTATCAGGCTGTTGTGAAGACACCTAGACCACCTGCTGGTCACCTAGAACTACCTGCGCATGTCCCTGGGTCACCTATAAGAGAACTGGGGCCCTCCCCTCTCTCTCTCTCTTCTTCCTCTCTCTCTCTCTGGCTCTGGCCCTCTCCCTGTCTCTCTCTCTGTCCCTCTCTCTGTCTGTCTCTCTCCCTCCCTCCCTCTATCTCCCTCTCTGTAACCCCCTTCCTTTAATAAACCTCCCACGTGGAACCGATCTCATGGTGTGATTTGTGGACCCGCGTGTAACCCTCACATTTCGCACATTTCCTAACAAGGGCTACATGGTAATGCTGCCTCAAAAGTAAGTAAATAATTTAATAAAGTTATTCCTCCTACTCTTGGTCTCTATACCTGGCTTGCCTCCCCCGTCCTCCTCGCAGCTGGATCACTTATTTCTTTAGTCTGTGTCTTACTAGATAGTTATGTCTGTTTTAACCTAGAAAGCTGTCCCATGAATTCAAGATTATTACTATCTGAGAGAATGAACAGCACATCTTTGAAGATGAGATACTGCAGGGCCTAAACATGACTAGAATGACAATGGATGAGAATAAACCATCCTACTGACAGCTCTGAAGTCCAAAGCCAGCAAAAATGGAAATGAGTGGCACCTAAAGCAAAAGCAAAGAGGACTTTGGGTCCAGTCCAGTGGTAGAGCACCTGCCCAGCAAGAAAAAAGTCCTAAGTTTGATTCCTGGCACTACCAAGAAAGAAAGTAAAGAAAAACAGAATAAAAAGATAATATGGGACAAATAATAAATTGAATGTGCAAATGTAAAAATTTAAAATAAGCATTTAAGATAATAAGAATTAGAGGGCAGAACAGAAATGGCAAAAATTCTAGTCAATGCTTCCACTTACAGACACAAAGGTTCTCAAGAATTATAGAAAGTAGACATGAGAAGAATTTTAAGCAAACAAGAGAACTAAGAATAGAAAAGAAGCATAAAAATTGCCAGTGCCACTGAGTATGAAAACCAAAACCGAAATCAGAATGGAATCAACAAATCTACAATTAAGAAGAGTTTTTCTAAAAAATAACTAAATAAATGAGGCAAGTAAAAGTTTAAAGGGGAAGCTATAAAGCAGAATGTGAAAGAGTTGATTTACAGAAAATATCAGAGCTGGAAAGATAATTGGATCAGCAAGGTGATTGTCTTAAAGTAGAAAGATGTGAGTTCAACATCCAGAACCATGTAAAAAGTGGGGTGTGGTTGTCTACACCAGTAATCCCACTGTTGGGTAGAGAGAAACAAGAGCTGCTAGTCAGCCAGCATGCATGCATAACCACAAGTGGACCTACACACAGGAGCACACACGCACACACACATACATACATACATACACACACACACGCCACACCACACCTATATACAAGAAAGGAGATAGGTTACTAACATATTATGCTGGGGAACATCATGATTTCCATACTTAAATTATGTCTCCTACATAAAAGTAAGAAAAAGGCAAGTTCAATTACATGGATGTTCTCTCAGGTAGGTACCTGAGACTAATTACAAGCCTGGAGACTTTGTGGTGAGGTTGTGTCTCCTAGCAACACCAGAAGCTACAACCATCAGGCCATCCAAACATGAATGGAATAAGACACCAACAGGCATGCCAAACTACAAGGAGAAAAGCCGTAAGACCTCAACCCTACGCAAAGAACTATAGGCAACCAAGTAAAGCTCAGAGCAGGATAGTTGGTCCTCCTCAGAAAAGAGCATACCAATTGGTTGTCCAGTACCAAAGCAAGCCTTGAAAAGATACATAAAAGTACCATTATATAATACACACATGAAATATATAATACATACATGAAAACAGGCATACAAGTACCATTATACCATAGCTAACTCGACAGTTTATATTTGTAAATATATAAGAATAAACATATGTGCATGATGAAAACAGAGGACACAAACTTGAGGAAGAGCATGGAGAAGGATATGGGGAGCTTTAGATAGAGGAAGGTAAGGGAGAAATATTATCATTAAAATACAACCTCAAAAATAAAATAAACATGCCTGTAATGAGATTTTCATGCAGCACACAGTTCCCCTCAGTTTAAGTGGAATCTTGATCTTAAACAGTGTGTTACAATTCAGATAATCAAATAACCCTGACATACAGAGCAAATCAATGGAACAGTTCCCTTTACAAAAGTTAAGTGGGGCACTGTAACCACAGGTATATAAAAGGACCAAACAATAAAGGGTTTTTGGTTTTTTTGGTTTTGTTTTGTTTTGTTGGTTTTTTTGTTTGTTTGTTTGTTTGTTTTGTGTTTTTTTGTTTTTGTTTTTGTTTTTGTAGCTTAGAAGCTCACATTGAAAGAATGAAGTCAGTGTTCTATTTTCTAATTGAAAGACTACGAGTCATTCAAGGACAGACATGTCAACCAACTCAGGTTTTCACAGCATCCATAAAGACTGTTGGTTACTTGTCCCACGGCTTTGATCTGAGAAGAAGCAGTTTAAGGGAGGAGGGACACATCCTGGCTTACTGTTTGAGGAAGGGATACACTCCATCACAGTGGAGAAGCCAGAACAGCAGGGTGGGGGGACAGCAGCAGGGTGGGGGGACAGCAGCAGGGTGGGGGGACAGCAGCAGGGTGGGGGGACAGCAGCAGGGTGGGGGGACAGAAGCGGGGGGGGACAGCAGCAGGGGGGACAGCAGCAGAGGGAGGACAGCAGCAGGGTGGGGGACAGCATCAGGGTGGAGGGACAGTAGCAGGGTGGGGGACAGCAGCAGGGTGGGGGACAGAAGCAGGGTGGGGGACAGCAGCAGGGGGGACAGCAGCAGGGTGGGGGGACAGCAGCAGGGGGGACAGCAGCAGGGTGGGGGACAGCAGTGGGGGGGACAGCAGCAGGGGGGGACAGCAGCAGGGTGGGGGACAGCAGTGGGGGTGACAGCAGCAGGGGGGACAGCAGCAGGGGGGGACAGAAGCAGGGTGGGGGACAGCAGCAGGGTGGACAGCAGCAGGGTGGGGGTACAGCAGCAGGGGGGACAGCAGCAGGGTGGGGGGGACAGCAGCAGGGTGGGGGACAGCAGCAGGGTGGGGAGATAGCAGCAGGGTGGGGGACAGCAGCAGGGTGGGGGACAGCAGCAGGGGGGACAGCAGCAGGGTGGGGGACAGCAGCAGGGTGGGGGACAGCAGAAAGCAAACAGGAAGTGGGCATCAGCTACGAAGTCTTGTCTTCCATAGCGTACTTCCTTCAACAAGGTCCCAACACCGCAACCTTCCAAAACAGTGTCACAAGCCTGGGACCAAGTACTCAGCCACATTCATCTACAGGGGACATTTCACCCTCAAATGACAAACACCATCATTATGCATCAGTAAGTCAACAGTTATGGTATGACAGTAACGATGGCAGGCCAACACAGGGAAATGCTCATATATCTGCAACTACAAAAATACTTCATTTAAAATGAGGACACTGTTTCTTACCAGTTTCCAGTGCGGCCACACCAGTGGCTTCCTCTCTGCACTGACAGAGGCAAATGTTTGTCTTAGCTGCCTTGATTTATGCTTCCTAACATTTCCATGAATTTTAAAAAGCAATTAACACTCCATATTTTCAAACCTTCATAAACATTTATGAAAGTCAACCAATAGACAATGGAAGAGACAAAGAATTTCCAGTGTGTGATTTATGATCATCGGGTCTACAAGGCTTTCTGTTTCTATAACTTAGCACCTTTTTATACAACCTTTGCTTTATGGTGGTAAACTTACATAACTCCAAAAGATTAAGTTGCCTTCTTTTTCTGGCAATTAGATTTTCTCTTCTTCCCCCCTCAAATTCTTATTTTATTCTAAGCCAGAATGCCGTGGCTTGGCGTTGGCAGAACTCTGGTTTTCTGAAGCATACACTGCTTTACTGAGACCGGCTAGCACGGAACTTGTTGCGTACATGGTGCCCATGGCATTCCTGAATTGCCCCAGCTCAAGGAAATGAGTCCTTAGGCCATGGCTATCCCTAGAGAATTTATTTTATAAATAGTTATGATAGTGACTGGAGCTATCATCAAATATTCCGAACTTCTGGGTACACAGGACACTTTTGAACTTGGAGATGCCAGTGTTCCGTGAGTAGAGATAACATGTACACGTGTGAAGCCTGGCAGCCTGATCGCACAGTGCTAGAACACTTCCTAACCCAGGGACAGCAAAGGACCTGGAGCTGAACAACGTGATCTGGAAATGTCCCATGTGTGACGAGACGCGGCCTCCTGCCTACACATGGTAGACCTTCACTGTGAAGCAGCAACACTTTCATTGTGAAAAGGCACCAAACCATCAGAGATTGGCTCAGGTAATTGATAATCTTAGCTAATGCAGAGCCACAGACTAGTCTAAAATATGCACAGCACAGTTTTTGGTTGCTAATACTTACAAGCTCATGTTTCCAATTTAATATTAAAATATAGATTTATTAAGTTGTCCATCAAAGTTTTCATTTAAAACTCTATGGGAATTGCTCTGTATGGGAATGGCTTCATGGAGGGACGGCTCAGCAGTGAAGAGCACTTACTGCTTTTGCAGAGGGCCTGGTTTCTACTCCTAGCATCCACACAGTGGTCCTTCCCCATGTATAATTCCAGTTCCAGGGGCATCCGTCACCCTCTGCTGACCTCTACGGGCTTGCATACACATTGTACATACGTTCAGATAGGCAAAACAGTCATACACAGAAAATAAATATTTTAAAACAGCCACTCTTTGCGCAGTAACTGCCTACTTGATGACAACTTATTTCACCACCTTACACAGCACCGTGAGCTGTACCCAATGCATGCTGACTTGGCTTTCTGCTGCTGGTGTCTATAGCACACTTCTAAAGACCTTTGTAGTTTCTTGTACCATAGAGGTGCCCAGAGAAGCTTTGATTCTCTGACGTGGACTCCGGCCTGTGTGGTCGCTGGTTTTAACTGTCAGCGCACCTAGAAGAAGAGCTTCCATATGTCTATGGGGGTTATTGTTGAGTTGGGAGAACATGCCCTGAATGCCGGTGGCACCACTTCATGGACGGGCCCCTGGCCCGGATGGAAAGGAGAATGCTGGTGAGCACCAGCAAGCAGGTGCACGCTCTTAGCTCTCCGTTCTTAGCTGGATGCAATGTGACAACCGCCTCGAGCTTCCCCTCTCATGGATGGACAGCTGGCCCTCGGAGCCATCTCTCCCATCCTCTGGGTCAGTGGGACCAGAAACTGGCACAATCCATAGTGCGTATCTACTGGAGCCATGAAGAAACCTCTGAAATACATGGGTGAGGGCTCAGGGAGCTTCTGGTGGCTTCCTCTTCCGCATGTGCCGGGAGGATGTGATTCTTCATAGGACATAACAGCTTCAGGTCCCTTCTCACACAACTTGCCCCATGTATATGTGACTGTGTGTGTTACCTTTTATACTGTCCTTGATAATAAACTTATAATAAAGTGTAAATTGCTTCCCTGAGTTAGTGAGCAGCTCCAGGCCAAACCCACGGAGAGGCCTGAGATCAAAGCATAGGAGTCTGGACTCACATGAGGGCAATTGTGGATCTAAGTCTGTAGAGTCTGAAGTTAACCCAGGTAGACAGCATCAGAACTAAATTAAATCAGTGTCGGCTGGAGAACGGATTACATGAGAGAAGGAAAATGCATGTGTGGTGTCAGAGTGAGAGTTAAGGGGAGAACGTTTCTTCAGTTTTCCTTTCTACCTTTCTCTCCATTGGCCTACCTTGCTTGCCTTTGGCAATCTCTCTCTCTTTCTCTCTCTCTCTCTCTCTCTCTCTCTCTCTCTCTCTCTCCCTTCCCCCTCCCTCTGTGTTTGTGCGTGATGGTATGTGTGACTCTGCATGGTATGTGTGTTGATATAATGCAGCATGCTGTGCACATTTGATTACATGGATGCATACACAGGCATGCAGAAGAACGTGCATACGTGTCAAATGACAATCTCAGGTAAGGCCTCAGCTCTTGTCGTCTTGTTTAAGATAATGTGGGACTCTGGTTTTGTGGTTTCGTTTTTGTTTTTGTATTTGACGGGCACACCAGGCTGGGAGCGCCCCATCTCTATCTTCCATCTCCCACAGGAGCAGTAGAACTCAGACTGCTTACTGCTACTGAGTCTAGTTTTCTATGGGTTCAAAGGACTTAAACTTGGGTCCTCAGGCTCACACAGCAGTCACTTTTACCCACTGAGCCATATCCATAGCTCAGCAATTGCCTTCCTTGTTAGCATCCTTAGAGGGATATGACAGATGCATCCACTAAACATGGATGTTGTTGTTTTTCATTTCAAAGGAATGTTGGACGTGAGAGGAATTTAAAGCTAGTATACTGGTAAAGTGCATTTCTGATGACTTGAGCTTTCATTGTTCTCACTAGCAGTATTTCTCTGGACAGTTTAGAACCAAGAGCTTCCCAGAATTCCTTTCTACCTACGATAAGTCAAAGCTGCTACACATAAACCACAATGGTAAGCAACAATGTCACCTGGCACAGACTTTTCTGTCGACACCTCGCTATGTGTTAAGTACTACACAACAATGCCAAGTTTCCAAAATAAGACTATGCTATCCAAGATGCCTGCAAGAAAACAGAATGGACAAAAGCAAACGTGTAGTGCAATTAGCAGCTGAAGGTAAGCGAGCCTGGCCAAATGTTACTCTATGCCCTCCTTAGTAAATGACGCACTTGCAAGAACAATGTTCTCGTAGGTATTCTGCCCAGCTTTAGTCACACTCAGAGCCAAGGCTAGCCATGTGCTGGCCTGCCAGATACACAAAACGATTTATACCCTAGGAACAGCGTGCTGTGGAGAAGAGGTGGGAGGGTAGGGGGATTAGAAGACACAGTGAGGCGTTTGTTCGGGGCACGAAAATCCTATGTTTCTAATGGCTTATTTATTTTATTTCATGTATATAAGTGTTTTCCATGCATATAACTGTGTGTACTGTGTTCATAGCTAGTGGCCACTGAGGAGAGAAGAGGGTATTGGATCCCCTGAAGCTGGAGTTACAGGTGGTTGTGAGCCACCATGTTGGTGCTAGGAGCTGAACCTTGGTCCTCTAGTGCCTTTAATTGATAAGTCATCACTCCAGCTCCTTTTTGGGATGATTTCAAGGTCACAAAATTTGATTGTCATTGCTTTCCAGATTAAAAGTGCATTATTGAAAACTACAAAATTATGTACAAATGAGAGAAAATATGTTTTTTTTTTTTTCTGCTGACAAGAAATCTTGATATTGATGTAACACTGGTGGGGGGGGGGAGGCTAATGCTTATGAAATCCCAAAGGATTCCAAATCCCTTTTCATGCAGCACAAGGTATTTGGTGTTCCTGTGCAAGCCTCTTCTTGCCTGGCATGCATGCTGCAATGAGAAGACAGGACTAGTAAGTCAGCTCATCCACCGAGGAGTCTGCAATACTATTCCCAGGGATCCAGGCACATCACCATCCCCACGGTCTAGCTCCATCCGAAGGGCATCTGCTCTGACTGCAGTGGAGGTGGGGGTGGGGTGGGGTTAGCTGCTTCTTGTTCTTGTTCTTGTTCTTGTTCTTGTTCTTGTTCTTGTTGTTGTTCTTCTTCTTCTTTCTCCTCTTCTTCTTTCTCTTCTCCTCCTCCTTCTTTCTTTTTTCTCTTCCTCTTCTTTTTCTTCCTCTTCTTCCTCTCCTTCTTCTCTGCCTTCTCCTTCTTCTCCTCTTCCTTATCCTCTTCTTCCTTCTCCTTATTTCTCCCTCTTCTTCTTTTTCTTCTCTAAATAATACATAAGCTTGCATGCAAGTTTGAATATGAAGAACATATGTTAACATCATGATATGAGGTTTACTTTCATTAATCTCATGTAGGGGTAGAGTCATAGAGTCAGCGACCCAAACAATTTCATTTGCACTTCTGCATTTCAATAGAACAATACCAGCATTTTATGTTTTGAAAATAATAATTCTCTTTAATAAGTTTTTAAAAATATACTGAGTCCAAGTTAGAAGTCACTTTGCAAAATTACTCATCTTCAAGTTGCCTGAAAGAACCTTAACTTAAATTTAAAACAGACTTTAAAAATCCAGCATGCAGCTCTCTCAGAGACTGGTGAAATGCCACAGACACATGAGTGTGCTAAATCAGTAAGTTAGCACTCAACACTCAAAGCTGCAGGAACCTCACCTTCTGAGGAGCCTTTGTGGTAAATTCTACACTCCTGCTTCAGGACCCTCCACTCCATGTACAGACAAAGACTCCTGCACTCACCACATGGGACACAAAACATTGGGACTTTCCCTCAAAGGTACAGGTTTATAGTTTTCCATTCCATGCAAGAGAAAGGGTATCAGCCAAAGCCAGCAAAAGAAAAGGCTTTTCAGCTTACAGTACATTATATATTTTCAAAATACGTTTCATCTTTCTTCTCTTCCTCTAGAACTGCTTATGAAATTACTCCAGACTAATCTTCCTTCTTCCCTTTCTTCCTTCCTCTCTTCCTCTCCTTCTTTTTCCTCCTCTTGCATGCTTTGGTTCTCAGCAGTTACGTGTGATGGCAAACTGATGGAATGCAAGTTTACAGCAAGCCAGGCAAGCTTACAGCAAGCCAGGCATCAGTGTCATAATACCTTCAGCAATTCAAGCCATGTAAAACCAAATGGAAAGACCAAGATTGGTTCAAAGATAAAGGAAAATACAGAAACCACACAAACCATAGGAACTACACAGCTTAACTTGATCTCCGCACTTTGGTGACAGAAACTGAGTGTCTTTTGTGAAGGTGACAGGTATCCCTGAAAGGAAACATTCCCTGCTCAGACCTAAAGGAATGCCAGAATGGTGAATGGAAGAGGACATGGAGTTGGTTCTCCTGTTAGCAGAGCAAGCACTTTACCAACTGAGTTGCCTCCTCTGTATCACCCCTGCTCTTTGGATGAGCTCTTGCAGTGACTCCCCACTCTGCAGAGACCCTTCCCATGACCCCCCTCATCCCTCATGCTCTGCTTATTTGGGAAGCCCCACTGCTTCCTCCTGCTGCCTGTTCTCCCAGACCTCCGGGGTCTGCTCCGTGGCTCATCTGCGTTCCCTGAACGTGCCAGACTCCATCCTACCCAGGATCTGTGCCGTGACCGCGCCCTGTGACTGAACACATCGTTCCACTTGTCTTTACAAGGCTGACTTCTTTCCATCCTTCAGGTTTCAGAAGGATGTCGCCCCCTCAGACATCCTTCTGAGGCAGGCTCCCGAGGCAGCCTCTTTGGAAAAGCCTCCTACTCGCTGCTCTGGTTTCTCCCTGGGCTGGTTCCTCCAACACTCCCTGCAAACACCCATTGTCTTGTTTATTAGTGTTCTCCTTGGTCACTGGTCTTTTCGACCCCAATGCAATGACCAGAAAGTAACCTAACTGAGCCAGCAGAATTAAAGAATAACCGAAAGAAAGAAAGAAAAGTGATGGGGTGCAGGGGGATAAGGCACTAAAAGGAGGCTTCCTAAAATAGCTCAGCATTTAAAACCTTGGCTATTTTTTAATCTTGGTTTTCTGAATAGGATCAGCGAGAGCTCTCGATGAATTACGAGTCTGCCGTCTAAGTACTCACTTCACTTTCCCCAGTCTCACTCCCTTCTTCTTACCCTGTTAGTCATAAGGCGACTGCTTCCCTAGTCTAATTCTGTCAACAGGTTGTCTCCCTCTTGTCCTTCTGCACTGACTCCTGTCATCCCAGGGAATGGGTGCTCCTGTGGCTCTTCACTTCTTAATCATCCTAAACTTCCTGTCTCACTGTCCTAACCTTGTTGTTCTGTCCACTGAGCTGTTTCTACTCATCTTTCTCCTGAAAGATGTATCCTAATGTCACTGTCACATCTTATTTAGTAGTTTAAAAAAAAATCCTCAAATATCAGTTTACATTCAACCGCCTTTTTCCTCCACCTCCAGCATTTCCTGCTACCCCCGGAAGTGATCCTCTGGTCTATATAAATGTTTACCTGTCCATCCCCAAACCAAGTCAGGTTCATGCTATATCTGGGTTTTAGCTTGATCCCACCATAGGCTGGGCGTTTCCCTTCCGCCAGCAATGTTTTCTTAAAGCACACTTCCAGCTCACACCCAACTTAGATCTATCTGTCTTCAGCTCTGGCCCACACTCTCTCCTTTCCCACTTGAACCACATTGCAAGCCCAGCCCCATTTGATTGTTGATACCTACAATCCTTTCCATGTGTAAACTTTATCTCCACAACAAGACTGCAAGCATTGTCTGTGTCCTTGCTTCCTTAAGCTCCAATGTAAACGAGTTAGACTGGGACCAAGTCATCCTCAGGAAGGGGGGAGGGGGGCAACAGCAGCTCCACATGATCCGCAGACTCCTGAAGAATTCACCTTTATCTCTTCCCCTGAGCTCACTCTGCCTGGAATTCTCTCCATATGTATTTGTCTTGAAGATCACTAACTCTTTTTCCGGTCTTGGACCAACACCTACTAACCAGAGGTGAAGATGCTTCCCCCTCCCCCCCACTAACCTTAAAAGTTTTAAAGTGCTCCATGGGTTCTGTTAAACGCTCTTAGCTAACAGCACCCGGCAGTCTTAATTGTGCTTATCTGCCCACCAGCCTCCCTGACTCTTTGCTGTGCAAGTTGGGGTCAAGTACTTTGACTCTTGGCAGCAGAGAAAGGGTGCTTACTATCCACTGAATAAATCAGCACACACCTAAGCAAGCTGCTGATGAGATGTGTTGAACAAGCCCTGAGTATAGTATCATAGCTATCAATTTAGTGTCAAGTAACATCCGCTGATACCACCTAAATGCCCATTTGTTTTCAGTTGTAAGATTCATTCTTTTAAAATAACCTGTTTATGTATGTGGACATGTGTATGTCTGTGTGGTTTTATGGGCATCACATGTGTACAGGTGCCTGTGGATTCCAGCAAAGGGCAATGGAGCTCCTGAAACCACTTACAGGGGTTGTGAGTTGCCCAAGCTTTGCCAACCCGTGTCCTCTGAAAGAGCGGCAAGTGTTCTTAACCACTGAGCCACTTCCCCCGCTCCCCACACATTAATTCTTAAGCACCCACTAGATCTCAGAAATTGGGAGTTTTGGTAGGAAGAATCAAACTGATAAAACCCCCTGACATGGCAGACCTGGCATCCTACTAGCAGCGACAGGCACAGGGCTGTGTGGGGTTCTTTTTGTTTGTTTGTCTGTTCGGTTTTGGTTTTGGTTTTGGTGAGTGGGTTGGAAACACAGGGAGCTTCTGAGCAGGCCTCATCAATAATAGTGAAGTGAAGTGACATTGGTTAATCAGTAGCAGCTAGAAAGGTGATCAGTCAAATCTGGGTTTCCTTTAAAAGCCGGGCCAACTCTGTGAGCTGATGGGCTAGAAGTAGGGTATAAAAAAAAAATAAAATAAAAGACTGATCATGGATAGACTTCAGTGTGTGCAGCTGTGGGGTAGAATTTGGAGAAGCTGAAGGGATCTGATTTTAGAAACGGTGAGCAATTTGGAAGCAATTCCTTAAATTTGGGTCTTAAAGTTTAACATGCCACATTAACTAGCCTTCCCTTAACATTTCTCCGACATATAAGCTGGCTCGTGCTTGCATCCTAAACTGATAAAGGGAACTAGAAATGCCATGCACATCAGAAGCCCACATGGCTTCACGGAGCTCCACCTTCACAGGACCCTTCACAAGAGACACTGCGGGTCGCCTGCTCACTCTCCCAAGTTTTCATTCCAGAAGGAGCCGTGCAGGGAGAGGCAGGGCTCAGCCCTCGTGGCTGAGAAAGACTCAGTGCTCACGGGAGCAGTCGAATCAGTGACACACACATTTCTTCTTTGAATTGCACAGATTCAAAATCTGGGTGTCACATGGACACTGTGCTAACTGTTCATCTAGTCCAAGGTCGCAGAAGATGGCCTTGACCCAGGAATGAGAAAGACCAACTGTGAAGTAAAAGCTCCCAAAGGGGTGACTCCGAGTGGCTTGAGCACCTAAGGCATCAGCAAGAGACAGGGCTCCCAGGCAGCTGACTAAGGAGCCCAAATAACCAGCTACTGTGTTCAAGGGCTGTAATTTGGGAGTAAAGCTGGGAACAGTGGTTTATTTCTTTTCATGCACTGAAGTATATGTCTGTGAAACTTACTGAATTTGGGGATTCAAAGAACAACCAAAAAAAAAAAAAACCAAACAAACAAACCAACCAACCCCGAGACTGTTTATAAATGCAGTAGTAAGGGCATACAGTGATTGTGGCTCCAGCAAAATAATTTAGCAATACAATGAATTATGACGTGATCTTCAGAGTTATCCTTAGACAGGAACAAACCATTCCCATTCTGTCTGTGAGCCTTTATTTTTTTTTTCTCCTTTTGTCCTCCCTTATAGACTCTAAGTAATTTACAAAATAAATAGCTATTTCCACGGCAGAAATGGCCAACATGTCTAAGCCTCAAGCAGAGTCTGTTATTATGGTTAAGAATCAAGGCTGCCATTCTTCCAGAGTTTCACAGCCACCCAACCTTTTGACCCCGCTGACAGAATGTCAGAGTGACATTTCCTCCAGAGAAAGAAAGGCATGTCAATGTCGGGGGTTGGGAAGTAAGATTTATAAACTGAGGTCGGTAACACTGAATAAGCATATTAAAATCAAAACCAGATTCAAATCCTGTTCTGCCATACAGAAGACGAGAGACAGGGGAAAAACTGCATTTATAAAGAAACTGTCATTTCAAACCAATCTTGACATATTACGATATATTATCACTTATCAAATGTCTGCTGCTGAGTTTTATAGGTACAAACTTTAAACTCTACATTCTGAACTGATGGCAAGTTTGCGGGTTCTCTCAGTTCAAACATTTAATTCAGAACTCTGTGTGTCATCGCCTGGTTTTCTATCTCAGACAACTTTGACCAACTATGTAAAGAGAATTTGAACAGATGAATGTCAAGTCACAAACTATACCAAAAAGAAAAGAGAAAGCAAGCCGTCTCCTACCTATGGTTGTGATAACAGTACCAGCAAAGAAGAAAGAGCTTCCGAGGTCCCAGTGACTAACTTGATTGGAGGTGTTTCCTAAGGGGATAATCCCTGCATTTATTGCTGCCACTATTTGCTGCAAGTTTAAAAAGAAACTCATCAGTAACATGTCAATCACACAGGGGCATCAAACATCTCAACTCCCACCCCAGGAGTGACAAGTCATGCAAATGGGATCAAATTTTAAGACCTTGATTTTTTTTTTCATTTAAAAAGTGTTAAAGGATCAAAACTTTATCCTGAACAATGTAATACCACTTAAATCATGAGGACTTTACATTTTACACCACGCGGGTGGGTTGCTTCCGATGGTGCAAATGTACAGCATCCCCACTGGCATGCTTAGTAACACGTGTGAATCAGCACCCAAGTGTTCTCTAGTAAACAACATGGATCGTCCATATATTTAAATAGCAGATTGCAGACTACATTTAAATAATGCATGACAGTTTCATTAATGTGCTTAGGATTTCAGATGTTAATGGTAATACCCAAGACTGGGCTTTCAGTAAGAGCTGAGAGCATATTTCAAAGGATCTAATAAAACAGACTAAGGTGAGAAGAAAAAGACCACTGTGACCTGTTGCTAAGCTTCATCTGTTCTGTTAGATCTGGATGCCTTGACTTTCTACAGATTCTAGTGAATTCTTGAAGAATGAGAATCACCTAGACCATCATAAACAGCGTTCATGGGAACCGTGGATCTGTGCGCTCCTTGTGCATGCCACATATAAGAGTTGGACTGGATGACGGCAGGACGATGCCCTTTGGAAGTACAAATGATGTGGATTGCACCAGAAGAAAATATGTAGCCAAGAGCACTGTGACGGCCAGATGACGCGTCCCTGAGGGGCTTGGCGAAAGCTCTATGGCTTCACTTTCAGATTTTAGAATAGGGACTAGGATCATCTGATAGGTGAGGGAAAGGTCAAGACAGCAAGGCTTTTGTTACGTTGGCATCACAGTTCCAAGCAAAGTGAACACAAAGCATGCACTGGCTGACAAGAGAGCAGAGAGGGAGCAACCAAGACAGGGAGCAGAATTCAAATTTCATGCCACAGCTGCTCACAATGGCAGCCAATCTATAGATTAAAATGTCAGTGTTAGTGTGCAAAGTCAACTGGATCATACTGTGTTTATTTACCTGACAAGACATGTTCATTGTAAAAGCAAAATTAGGAAAATGCTAAAAAGATGATAAAGTATCCACTATCTCAGAACACAGACACATCACTGTTAATGTTCTGATGTGTATACTCATGATAGCTTTTTTCATTATTTTTTTCTCTGTGATAGGGTCTTGCTATGCAGCACAGGCTAGCCTCAAACTCACACTCATTCTGCCTCAGCTTCCCAACTTGCTGTGATTACAGACAGGTACCAACCCCCACATCTGATTGAATATACTTTTTATAGAGTTAGATTCATAACCTCTGTTAAATGTTGAACTCTCTATGTTTAGTTAATTATAACTTGGTAATGACCAAGAAAAACTGTGTAATGACTAATACTAACTATTAGTAACTTATTTAATAAAGCCCTTGCTAGTAATATTAGCCCACTTGATTCTATTTGCTATTCTCATACTTATATAGGACACATAGACTCCAGCTGTTATAAAGTATACTTCATTCTGGGCACAGGGGTCTTTTCTGAAACTGATACTCTAGCCAAGGACCACTCATGGAGATGGCCTGGAATCCATGCACAGAGGTGGCCTATGGCAGTTCAGTTTCCAAGTGGCCTCCATAATAATGGGGACAGGGACTGTCTCTGACATGAACTGATTGGCCTGCTCTTTGATCACCTCCCCCCGATGGGGGGGAAGAGCCTTACCAGGCCACAGAAGAAGACAATGCAGCCAGTCCTGATGAGACCTTGATAGACTAGGATCAGAGGGAAGGGGAGAAGGACCTTCCCTATCAGTGGACTAGGAGAGGGACATGGGTGGGGAAGAGGGAGGGTGGGATTGGGAAGGGAGGAGGGAGGGCGGTACAGGGGGCATACTAAGTGAATAAACTATAATTAATAAAAAGAAAAAAAGAAAAAATACTTCATTATAAAATACTCTTTTGTGAATATATTTGTGTATAAATACTCCTGTTTCTAAATGTTTCCTCAGGGGAAATTACGAGAAATAAATTAGGCACATTAAAGATTATTAATAGTTCATAATACTGGATGGAAAATAGTCATTATCCATCCAGAAGACTTTGTTTACAATTGTTGCTCAATGTATGAAGGCTTAGCAGTCATTCTGATATTAATAACATTTTATCTTCACTACACTGATAACAAATATTTAGAATATATTCTTTATTGTAAATAACATTGAATACTAGTGTTTCACATTTCACAAACAAAAAAAGATTCACGTGCAAACATGCACAGCATGTGATGAAGCTAGTTCTGAGAAAGTTAATTCTGCTTTCTGACTCCGTGTTCTTAGTGCCAGATAATGTAGGCTTCCCTTCATTACTAATCTTTTAGAACTTGCTCTGCCCGTATCTTGGCTACTCCAAGGGCTAAGCCAGGAGGGTTAGGGAATTCAAGGCTTGCCTGAGCTACAGAGTGAGTTCAAAGCCAACCTGGATAAGTTAGCAAGACATTGCCTCAAAACTACAAAAAAAAAAAAGAAGAAGAAGGAGGAGGAGGGGGAAGAAGAGAGGGAGGAGATGGGGAGGGGAGGAGGACCAGAAGAGAGAAAGAAGGACTGAGTCTGTAGCTAGGTAGTATAGCACTTACAGGGCATAAACTAAGCCTGGGCTCCATACCCAGCTGTAAGCACAAACAAAATTAAAGACAAAAATCATGCTCTTTGTAGTTTTATGCAAATTTTCATTTCCATGGGTCCAATATATTATTTAAAATGTTAGCCAAGCGGAGGCAGGAGGATTGAGAGCTCAAGGGTAAGCTACATAAAAAGACCTTGACTCTTGTTCTCTCCTGCTGCATTATACTATTCTATTCTATTCTCTCCTCTCTCTCTCTCTCTCCATCCTCTCCCTCTCTTTCCATCCTTTTCTTTCTCTGTCCATCCTCTCCCTCTCTCTCCATCCTTTTCTCTCTCCCTCTCTCTATCTCTGCCTTCCTTTCTCCCTCTCTTCCTTTTTCCCTTTCTTTCCCTTTCTCCTCCTCACTCTCTTTCTCTCTCCCTTGCTCCCTCTTCCCTCCCTCTCCTTTTTTCTCTCTCTCCCTCTCTTCCTCTCTATCTCTCTTCTGCAAGACTCTCAGCACACACAAATCAGTCACATACATGCATGAAATCTATAAAAGGGAAGATGAACAGTCTTATAAAAGTCTAAACTTCCTACCATGGCCACAGCTTAAATCTTACTGCATCCCAGGCCAAACACTGGGGGTGTTGGTTCATATCTCACACAACTTTTAGAGAATTTACTTTTTTCTGTTTTAAATTAAAAATTATTTACCAGTGCTGAAGACACAAATTTATATTTCTTATCTTTTGAGTTATCAGTTCTGAAATGTTTTTAGTCCAGAACCTCTTTATAGTCTCATCACTTACTGAAGAAATCAATAAGCTTTTACTTTATATGTTTAAACTACAAATATTGATTTTTACTGCAATATGTAGTAAGGAGAGAAGCAGTTTTACAATTTCATAAATATCTTTAACATCTGGATCAGTAGAAGACAGCAGTATCCTAGTACACACTTCCACAGTCAATCTGTTGGGGCAGCCCATCATATAATCTTCAGAAAACCGTACCGTATGTGAATAAAACAGAACATAAAAGACAAAACACCGTCATTGCACTAAAAAAAAATTGCTTTGGGGATTGGAGAGATGGCCCAGTGGTTAAGGCCATGTCAGGCTCTTGCAGAGGACATGGGTTTGGTTTGCCATCACACAGGGAGGCTCACAACTTTCTGTAACTCCTGTCCAGATGATCCAACACCCCCTGCTGGCCTCCTCATGCACCTGCACCCATACGCATATACCCACAGGAACATTCCAGACATATCTCCTGCTACAGTGGCCTGGAAAGTTGGTGACTATGCTGTGCAGCAATGCTGGGAGTCCTGCTCAGAATCTGAACTGGTGGCAGCAACTGTCACTTGGCACTGACCTACCCCTTGGTGATAACTGCTTCCTCCTCAACTGAGCTAAACGAGTCTTTAAAATAATTTAAGATAGGAGTATAACACTGGGTGAATATAACAAATAAAGAAATAACTGAGATTCTAACCAAACGTGAATCAAGTTAAGTTATTGCTCCATATGACTTTGATTCTAGTGGATTCATATGCTGGATGGCTTAAAACTACCAAGACATTCAAACTGGAGGGATTGTTCTAGAGGACCTGGGTTCGATTCCCAGCACCCACGTGACAGCTCATGATCATCTGCAACTCAAGTCCCAGGGGATCCAACACCGTCTTCTAGCCTCCTCCAGCAGTAGGCATGCAGGAAAAACACCTGAACCCATAGAAAATACTAAGAGATCATAGATACAAATGAATTGCTGCTGCTATAGTTTTGCAACAGCGTCTCTTGTAGCTCAGACATCATTTGCTATGCACCTGAGCTTGGCCTTGAACCCCCCAAGTACTGGGATTATAATGAAATGGCATTTTAGGATGGCCTAGGTCCCAGCAGCTGGGAGGGACAGCCTCACTGTTATTAGCCATGGGTGTCACACTGATTCCTGAGCTCACAACACTGGATGCAGAGACACAAGACCTGCCTGTTTTTGCAACCCCTAGGGCAACATTTCCAGTGAGCATCAGGAAAAGAAGGTTTTAGAAAGAATACAGCTGTGTCCGAGTTACGTGTTTACATTTTATAGACATTTCTTCTGCATGCCCATTATTCAGAGAACAAGTGTCAGTTTGTCACACAAATCGGTGAGGAAGCACCAGACAATGCTGAAGGACGCCAGGCCAGGGGACTTCAGTCTTCACGCAGGCACTGTGACGAGCTAACCCCTGCAGCAGCTGCTCAGCAGGGCCCTGAAGCCCACCCTGTCGTTTCATTTGTTCTTTTCCATGCCTATGATGAGGAGAAATGTCAGTCGAACTCTTGGACGAAGTCCACGGATTATTTAAATTCAAAAGACACAAAGGGGGGCTATAATCAGAATCGGCGGTGCCTGATCATGTGGGGACTGTAAATACGCACCAGAGGGCTGTGCTTTGAAGCAGAGGCTCATGACTAAACTAAAAATCCCAGATGAGTTTGCTGGGAGGGCTTCCCAGCAACTCCCGTAAACTTACTCTACACACTGGCTGCAAACCTCTTAGTCGTCAGCCCCAAGATGCTGATGCTCTCCGCTAGGCACAGACACAGATCTCCACACCCGGGACCACATTCTCAGCTTAGCTCAAAAGGGAACTCAATGAAGGCCTTCGGGAGAACTCTTTCCAGTTACGCATGCATATAACTGAAGCGACGGGACTGCTTTGTGGGAGGCAAACATTTGCCTTTTAGGGGCTGGAGCATTGGCTCAGCAGGTAAAGAGCTTGCTGGGTGAGCATGAGAACATGAATTGTGCCCATGTGGGAAAGTAGGCATGGCAGCAGCCTCCCATAATCTTGGATCTGGACGGCAGGAGGACCCCAGGGGCTCACTGCCCAGACATTCTTGCTGAACCTGTGATCTTCAGCTTCACTGAGAGACCCTGTCTCAAAGTACAAGATGGACAGTGATCAAGGCAGACACCCAGTGTCGACCTCTGGCCTCCACACGTTTGCACACACATGGGGGTATGCACACATGCACACACATATGAAAATATAAGCTTAAAATCCTCACTTTTCTACTAAGACTAAGTCTGTGAAATATCAAATGGCATTGGTAATTTATAAGTGGGCTCAAGTGTCTGGATGAAGACGAGAATACAGCACATGTATTTATCCTAAGACATACTTCTGTGCAAGGTTAATTAAGAACAGTCTTCCAAGTTTAAGACACAAAAACAAAAAGTAACAATCACTGTGGGTTCATACTGATGTTTGCTACTCAGTTCTCAGAAGACTGTGCACCAAAGAGGCTATGGGTAAGGGACAGCTGGCAGACAGCTGACAGCTTAGCTTTCACGAAGCTCTGGGTTCCTCCACCAGCACCTCATGAGTGGAGTGTGAGGTCTGGGGTGTGGTGGTGCACACCTGTTATCCCAGCACTCAGGAGACAGAGGCTGGAGGCCCAGCAGTTCAAGGCCAACCTCCACTACCTGGTATACAAGAGATTATCTCAACAAAACAGATAAAGAAGAAAAGAAAAAAAAGTATGTTCCATGAACAGAAGTTGAGCACATGGCTCCAGCCCAGACACTTAGTTCAAAGAATAACAGGGTCATTTACTCACAAAGGTGACAACAGAAAATCTCCCTCTCTGTGACAAACACTGGCTTTAGAATCAACGTCCTTGGTTACACTGTGGATGTGTTCATTCTTGAGCTGTAAAAAGTGAATGCAGCAACGCCATCTGCCATATCAGAACTCTATCTGGCCTCAGACACTGGTGAGACACATGGCTCTTCTCCGTATCCACAGGGTAGAACGTCCTTAGACTGCAGGGGAAAACTGGTAGTCAGAAACATGCTTCCCGGAGTGTGATGGCGGGGATGGACTTTTTATGTCACAAAGTTCCTAATGTATCTATTCTTGGAAATACCGGAAGGATGCATTGTCTGTAAATGTAGACATAAAAGTGCTTATCAAATCTGGTTGCACTTTGTTTTTCTTTTGCATTATTGCAGGTGTGCCCCACTATGCCAACGCATGCGAAGGTCAGAGAAGGGCCTCGGGTCCTGCAGGATCATTGTCCACCTCTTTCTCTTGAGATGGAGCCTCACATTGAACCTGGAGTTCACCAGTTTTGGCCAGCACCAGGGATCTTCCCATCTCTGCCCCAAACAGCTCTGGGGGTAGAGGCTGCAAGGCTGTGCTCAGCTTTTACATGGGAATCCAAACTCAGTTCCTCATGCTTGCTCAGCAAGGGTTCTCACCCACTGAGCCATTTCCCCAGGCCCCAGTTTCACTTTTTCTCCCAAAACTCAGACTGTCACATCCCTCAGAACAATGTAGAATGTCCTGATGCTTCCTACAAAGTCCTGTAAATATCATAGTATTTCATTTAGCCAGCACCATGCCTAAAATCCTAAACATAGGGCTGTGATAATAATTTAAACATTTTTAAAAACTTAAAAAAGTTTTACTTATGTGTATGTGTGTCAGTGTGAGTTTATGAGCGACATTTGTGTGCTGGCGCCCACGGAGGCCAGAGAAGGTGCTGGATCCCCTAGAACTGGAATTTTGGGCAGTTGTGAGCCACCTAATTTGGTGCTGAGAACCAAAGTCCTCCGCAAGAGCTGCGAGTATTCAGGCCTAACCACTGAGCCCCCCGACCTTTCCAACCCCAAAGGGAGAATTTTTAATTAAAAAGTCTGTGACCCCAAGTTGTTAGTAAGGTACATCAATGATACACAGAAAATAGGTTCAACAGACACCTCTCTTAACTGGGTATTCAGGAATGGTCTCATCTATTCCTTCTTTTATAAAAAGGATATTATTTCTAATGACCTGCTACAATGGTAAAGACATTTATAATGGCATCTGTATAGTTACTGAGTCCCTTAGAGAACATACGCATTCCCCCACTGGATTGCTGTAATATATAATTATAGAATTTTACCTGCAACCACTCCCTCACAGGGAACTGTTTCTACCTTAGGAGGTTTGTCTTTAGCGGAGTAAAGTTACATGCTACATGTTACATGTTTACAGTACCAGATCTGACTGCTTCAGCCACACGAGCAACGCTGCTTTGAAAACCCTGAAGGAAACCGAAACTTGAAGGAAATAAATGGCCTTGTACTGTCCGTGACTTAGGGAGAAGGCAACGGTGCGTGCCATTGTGATTTATTGTTGCAGCATAAAAGTAATCACAGTTCCTCAGTTCTACACGGTCACATGTAGACACTGGCCAGAGGCTCCAGGACCTTGGCCTTTCACTTCTGGCCTGACTGTAGATGATGGCAACTATTTTGAAGTTTCTCATTAGCAAAATCATTTCATACACTGTATTCTGATTATATTCCTCCCTGTCTTCCAACTCCCACCTCCCTACTCTACACAACTTTATGATTTTTTTCTCTCAAAAAAGAAAAGAAAATGAATAACAAAAAAAAACTCAATAAGACAGAAAGAAAGAAAGAAAGAAAGAAAGAAAGAAAGAAAGAAAGAAAGAAAGAAAAAAGATCCTTAAAAAAAAATCAAAACAGCATGGAGTCTGCTTGCGTTGGCCAACTGCTTTTGGGCAGGAGCCTGCCTTGGAGTGTGGCTTATGTACTCAATGATACTCTGTTGGAGAAAACTCCTCTTCCCTTTCCCAGCAGATGTCAACTACCAATCACTTCTCAGCTAGGGGTGGGGCTTTGTGTCCACTCTCCCTCCCCCTTCTCCATGCTGGACTTTGTCTGCTTTGGACCCTTTCAGGCCCCATGCCTGCTGTCATAGGCCCTGCTGTGTGTCCTGGTGTGGCGAAGACACTCTTTTCTTGGCTCTTCATGTTAATGGTCATTCTTGATATTTATATCAAATATCTTCTTTAAGATTTATTTTGCATGAGTGTGAGTATTTTGCCTGTTTACATTAAAGTGTATTGAGTGTGACCCTGGTATCCCAAGACCCCAGAAGAGGGTACTCCTCAGTCTCCTAGAAATGAAATTAAGGAAGGCTGTAAGCTGCCATGTGAGTGCTGAAAACCAAACCTGGGTCCTCTGCAAAAGGAGCGAGCGCCCTTAACCACTGAGTCTTCTCTCAGCCACACACACTTCCGACAAACATGTCTTTAATAGGCGCTGTCTCTTCTCACACTGGTTGATGCTGACTACCCTGGATGTGAAAGCCAAGGACCTGGATTCACTTGGGTTGAAGTCCCCAAGACAGTAAGAGACCTGGATGGCTGCAGACAAGCAGGTGGACTTCCGGCTCCATGCCCCAGCTGCTGGCAAATCTACCCCAAGCCCTGTCTGTCACAGCACTGAGAATAACTCAGGAGCTGGACCCACATTCCCCTTTTGTCCTTTCATGGTGTTCTGATGTTCACAGGGCCTGGGCTACCTGGGTGGGGCGATCTTCCCACCAAAGTACCCAACACACTGAAGATTCACCAGGGGAGCAGACAGGACCAAAGCACTCCTCACCACAAGAAAACCCACAGGGAGCAGACGGCAGGCGGATGCAACATGGCACCAGCAGCATGCCATAGAATGTTCTTAAAGAACATTCTACCTGTGAACTGACAGTCTCAGGCACGGGGCTACATCTGAGCTAAAGAGTCTATGAGGCTGACTCGTTTGTTAAAGTTCTTGCCCGTGCAGAGTCGGGATGCTGCAGATCCAGAGTCAAGTTGTCCCAGGCTGCCTGTGGTCCCTCTGGCAACCATTTACTGCCTCTGTGTCTGATCCCGCATCGTTTCAACTACTGGCCAAAAGGCCTTTGAAATGTGTTCACTTGTCAGCCCTCCAGCTTCCACCAATCCAGACTCTTCAGATGGTACCGGAGACCTGTTATGTTAAACTTCTCTTTTTGTTTTAAACTGCCTACCTCATGCTCCCATGACTTTCCTCTGTTCTGTAACTATTTAAAAAAAGACATAAAAGCTACTTACGCTTCAGAACATATTAACATATTAACGTATGTTAACATATTATCTGAGGAACCTGAAACTGGGTTCCTGCCAGCGAGCACGCATAAATGATTCTAGAACACGCCCTCTCTCTCTCATCCCCTTTGAAATGAAAGCTGAGCGCTGCATTGACAATAAGCGGTTAAAAGACATAAAATGATTTGTGGCATGTAAGATGGCAGCTTAATGCTGGCATTAAGAAGAATGGAGCTGGCACTTCAACGTGCAGAGTGTGGAAACGTAAGGCCTGACACTGCAGTAGGGTGCCCACCACTGCGCAATTAAAGCTAATTCAAGCTAACCCTCCCGCCTCCGGGAAAGCGATCCCCTGAAATTCTGACTGACTACTGAATTCTGCTTAGAAACTCAAACTGCGTCCAATTTTTGCACAGATCTGACAAATCGTGCTACATTAGGTATTTAAGACAATTACTGACCTTAAAATTGTAGATTCATGACTTGATCAAACATTCCATCCTAAATCATATGTTCTAGCCTCTACTGGTAGACGTGCGCTTGCAGACCACTGCGTGAAACCTTGCTTTTCAGAAGTTGCATGGCTGCGCGGGCCTTGTCAGCTCCTCCCACCTTAGAACCCAGGGGGGAAATGAGGTACATACGCAATTTTAAAAGAGAAATAGAAACGCCAGTGTTATGGCCCACAATCAAATTATCTGCTCTAGGTACTGATGAACAGTACAGCTTCTAAATCTATAAACAATTGCCTTTTTCTTTTATAAAATGCACTTACGATATTGTGTATAAGTAAATGGAATTACTTTTACATTTTGAATGCAAAACATGGGTGATTAAGTCACACTATATTTAAAGATTAGAAAAATGTGCATTCTCAAGGTTTCCCCAGAGTATATTTTGTATGTAGGGTAATACAAATAATCTTTGAATTTATTGACCACTATCAGAAACATTTGAGCTAAAATATATTTCATATTTTGTTTTCAAAATGGGAATTTTAAGGAAGACCCAGGTTTAATCTTGTATTAGAAATGCAGCCCTACCCCTGGAACTTGACAAGAACAGCCTCTGTGGGGGGAGGAGAACTCTCCCAGACTCGGCAGCTGAAACCCAGCCACCTTCCACATCTTCCCTCTGGTTAGGGACTGTGTGGTTCTCATCAAAGCTGTTTTCATGCTGCTCAGGCACAGCTTGTTCATCGCACTTGTCAAAGTCTAAGCTGAATTCCTAGGGGGAGAAACAACTTTAAAACCCAAAGTAGGGACACATGACAGGCACCACCAAAGGGCCAGAAAGAAACCATTGCACTGCTGGGTGTTTGAGCTGACTCTTCCAGTCATAGGCACTTAAGAGTTTTATTCATGGAACTAATATTGAGTTGACCGAATGTTCAGAAATAGAGTGCTGGGCTACAGCCATTACCATGCTGAATGCCCTGATTGCAGAAGCTAAGCAGGGTCAGGCCTGGTTAGTACTTGGATGGGAGAAATTAGAATGCTGAAAGGAAAAACAAACAAACAAACAAAAAACTCCTATCCCTAAAGCAGAACTGAGTGGGTTTGGCACATACACATATTTATTCTTTAGTATCTGTGTCCCTTAGTCATTCCTTATCTGCTGTCACACAGCATAAGCATATTCTCAGCATTCTGAAGTCTTCAGAGCTACTCTCTTTTAAACAGTTTTTTTTTTTTTTTCTGTATCTGAGTGATGTCCCTGCCTGTGTGTCTGTGTGCCGCACATGGATACCTGGTGCCCACGGAGGCCAGAAAAGAGCATCAGATCCCTGTAGTGCTGTGCATTGAACCCAGGTCCCCTGGAGTCACAGCCAGTGCTCTTTACCTCCGAGTCATCTTGCCAGCTCCTACCTCTTTTGTTGAGACAGATCTCACAGTTGTACCTCTGGCTGCCATGGAACTCACTATATAGAAGAGGGTGGCCTGGAACTCACAGGGTTCTGCCTGCCTCTGCCTCTGGAGACCCGGGATTCTAGGAGTATGCTGCCTACTTCAATACTGTCGGCATCTCCCAGTTAGCTGCAGTAATATATTGACACTGAATATTTGCAGATATATTGATTCAGTTGGTACCTGAGTGCCAGGGGTGGATGAAAAAGTTGCTACTTATAAAGCAAGAGCTGAACTTGAACCACTCAACAAAATGAACACGATGAAACGAGAAAATAAAGCATGGTCAAGTCCTTGCAAACCCGGAGGACTCAGACGAGCACACAGGAAGCAGAGGCACCCTGACGTGTGTTCCCCCGCTCTGCCCAGATGCCAGATCACTAGGAGGCTAATAACACTTATGGAAATGTTAGACACTATCTTCCTGGTCACTTTCCAGCCCTGTCAGTGTGTGTGTGTTGGGGGTAAGGGTTTAACAGAAAAAAAGAAAAATGTGGAGAGAGGAGAAGGTAGAAGAAGGGAACAGAAAACCAAAGAATATGCAGAAGGAAAGCAGCCAGAGGCTGTTTAAAAATCAAGGAGGAGAAGGTTCTAGAAGAAGAAACAAGACAAGCTATAGTCATGTATTAATCTAGGAGATTCCTTTAAAACACCGTCTTCACAACGGGATTTGGACAGGCAGGGAAATGAAACTGGGTGGCAGCAGCTAAGAACATATTTTTACAGTATTTTGCCTACAGGGTGCTGCAATAATCAATCTATATATACATGTTACAACTCTAAAGTCTCGGTTTATAACCTGATAAAATAAACAAATAAACTAGCTAAGCCAGGTGTGGTGACGCATGCCTGCAATCCCAGTGCTTAGTGGGTGCAGCCAGGATTCTCAAAGGCCAACATCAGCTACATTGTAAATTCCAGACTTGCTGGGCTACATGAAACCCTGTCTCAAAATAAAATAAAGAGAAAAAGAATTAATTAACTTTGCCAGCCAACTACATGCCCAACCTTCTCAAATTAGGAAAATTATATTTGCTTTTTCCAACAGAAAGTCATTGATCTCTACTCACTAAACTTTCTAATACCTTTTAGTCTGTGTATCTACAACAGACTAAACTTAAACAAAAGAGCTGTCCAGTATCTATAAAAAGCTTATCACGAGAAAGACTTAAAGAATATATTTAAGTTTCTGCAAAACAGTATTTTCGGCTTTCCTGTATCCTTCTTGAACACTTAACTAAAAGGTCACAGCAGAGGTAGAGAATCTGGGCTGTAATAGAAACAAGGAGACCTGTTAACAAAATCTACATTTGAATCAACAAAATTCCTACAAGCCAAATTAGTCATCAGTAAAATCCAAACCCTACCCTAGCAGAGAAAAAGCTAGGGCTGCTTGGCAGTCTTGTTTCAGGCCAGGGAGAGCATCTGTGCCATCTCTGGGCTGACTCATGGCTGTTACCAAGTAGCTGTGCTTTTGGATCCCAGGTACTGCTTCTTAACACACCAAAGAGGACTTTCCCAGTGACTCGCTAACGCTGTGCAGAGCACAGGGAGCCTGGGAAACTCTTTCCTGTGCTTACATTTCCAGGCTCAGTGTCACAAAATCAAGACAGCAAAAATAATACGACATCCCCTAACACTGTAATTCAGCTCTTTACCTTCTCTCCAGGTGTCCTGGCTTTTCTCTAACACACACCCATCATGAAAATACTACACTGGTTAAAGCAACCCCAGTGAAACTCATAGGTCTCTGTGTGTGTATGTGTCTGTTTGCCTCTGTTTCTCTCTCTCTCTCTCTCTCTCTCTCTCTCTCTCTCTCTCTCTCTCTCTCTCACATGCACGCACGCATATATGCACATGACATGAAAGCAGAAGGGGAACTCACAGAGAAGATGAGGATCAGCAGAAGGAAGGGACCAAGAGAACTAATGGGGATGAACACATACTATTTGCCCTATACTCTATGTGCAGCCTATACACTGTACACACACGATCTACATGCATGAGATGGTTACTATACAGCCCATCCTTACGAATAATTAACATGTGCTAACATAAAGCATGTTTTGACGTAAGGGTTCCATTTTGTGGAGAGACAAGGACCTAACAGAGCTGCTCGCACTTTCTCAGGGCCTCGGGCACAGAGATACTCTTGTCACCTGTCTGGGAGTTGTTGCACAAACATGCAATTAAACCCTCCCCTCAGGCAGCACTCTGGCTGACTGGAGAGTGTCACCTGCAGCCATCAGGGCAGCAAACAAGCCTGACGCCTCTGCTCACGCACTGCGCTTGCGCCCCTCCCGCATGCCTCTGCTTCCTCATTCACATGAGGACACCAAGTTCAGGAGCATTTCAGACCACAGTGACCCAGTGAAGAGGTGATGCAGACAAGCAGGAGCTGTGGAAGTCCCCTTGCTAAAGCCCTTGATAGATCTGATACACTCGCCTTCCCCAGGCAGCTCAGCAACCTTCGCCTTCCCTCTCACCACAAAACCGAATAGTCTTCTCATGCTGGTGAGAAGGGAGATAGAAAACTACACGGGAGAGCCGCCCAAGCCTGTCTCAGCTCAGCGTGGTCCTCAGCAGTTACTCACTTCCCACTGATGAACAGTCTTTCATCCACGAGGTTGTTGGCCCTCCCAGATCCCTCAGCCCCCCACTTCTCCAGAGTTCCAAGCTATAAATGGAAGCCCCACCTAAGGGGGTAAAACGTTAACAACTGTCTTTTCCTCCTTTGTCTTCAATTTCCAGAGTCTAGAACTCTGGTGACCTTTAAAAGTCCTGCTTGGTCTTCAGTTCTCTGTACCACCAAACCCAAAGCTTGTCCACTCCAGGAGCTGACTACAAGGTGCTGGGGTCCAAGCTGATGTTCAGATCTGAGTCAAGGTTTTTAAATTCCCTGATCTCCTGACCAGCCATTTTAATTACCATAAACAGTGACTACCCCAAATTTATTTTTCAAGACACCTAAAATGATTTGAAATTGTCTTATGTATTTCTGCCCAGAAATATACCTATTTGTTGTTTCTATAATAATGATGATGATGATGATTATAATAATAATCATAAATTGTCACCTGAGTTGATAGTGGCTTTACAACCCTAAACTTGAAGGGAGATGACATCAGCGAGTCTGTGGCACAGGAAGGAGCCCCTCCCCACCCCACTTCTTCATTCTCTCACTGAAATCTGAATTCAATAAACACATCCATTCCCTTTGTGGGAAGACAGGAGCTATGTAAGAGTCTCCTGTATCCTGGGAAACCATGAAACCTGATGATCAAAGAAGAAAATTAGGATGAAAATTCATAGTTCTGGCTTGCCATGGTCTACCAGACACAACCCCTAGACCAGCTCTGGCCTATGAAAAAATTTCCCATTTCCCTTCTGCTCCATGGGGAGGGAGTCACATATAGGTTGAGATGGTGATTTTTCCAGGGGCTGACCAAAGAGCTGCTTCCTGTCACATCTAACACAGAGCAATGAGTCTAAAAGCCTGGATACCTCTGAGAATTGGGGGTGGGGGATGGGACAGGAGCTTCCTGTAATTCTGTAGACAGACACTAGAGGGGGTAAGAGACTAGAAGCTTTGGTTGGAGAGGTGAGTCCATTTCTAGCTAATAATTTACAGTGAAGAGCACCCATTATGATTTCAGGAGCTCTGGCTGAGGAGAGGAAGTCTGCCCATGTAAGAACCAGCAAGGCGGGGTGGGGGTGGGGTTGGGGAAGACACAGACTATTTTTTTCAAGTGTGTATGGGGCCATCACGAAAGTTACAAAATACAAATAAATAAATAAATAAATAAACATGACCCAATCAAAACTGAGAGAGCTATAAATAACCAGATGTTGATTACTCAAGAAACAGATAGATATCAATAAAGATAAAGATATAAAAACATCCACAAAAAGCTCTTTAAGAATACCCTGGAAATGTGAATTAAATAAAGACATCAGCAAAAAGACTTAAAGCTATGAAACAAAAGGAGGCTTTCACTGAGTTGGGAAGCTCCCTGGAGATTTCCCGAGGTAGACTTGATCAAGGTTGCACACACGGGTGAGCTCAAGACAGCATGTATGTCATCATCCAGCCAAAGAAGGAAGAGAGAAAGAAGGAAAGAAGAGAGAAAGCCTTGAAGCTTTATGAGACGCTATCAGCTGGATGGATCGATGCAACATACAGAAGCTTTGATAAAGTGTGAAAATACATTAAAAGGTCAAAAAGGCCTTTCCACTAAAATAAGGAACGAGGCAAGGAGACCCATGCTCACCCACTGTGTTCAAATAGTGCTAGAAATCCCATCTACCAAAATTAGGGTAGAAAAAGAAAGAAAACACCTAAATCAGAGGGGAAGTAGTAAAGTTGCCAATGTCCGTTGATTACATCAGCTCTTCTGTAGAAAACCCCAAAACTGGGGCTGGCAAGATGGCTCCATAAGTCAGGTGCCTTCCATGAAAGTTTGGGTACCTGAGTTCTGACGCCAGGCACCCACAGAAAAGCTGGGAGGTGGAGACAGCCCCATCACACCTCGTCAGGCAGTCAGTCAGACCAACTGGTGAGCCTTATTTTCAGTCAGAGGCCTTTGTCAACAAATTAGATGGACAGTCATAGGTAAGGACACAAATGTCAGCCTCTGGCCTCCCTCCCCCACCAGACACACACACACACACACACACACACACACACACACCAAACAAACAACGAAAGTCAGTCCCAGTGGCTTCCAGAGGTTCTGGGGCACAGAGAGGTGAGGACGTCTGCAGAACATGGAGGGCTTCCAGGGTGGTGACTACCCTGCCTAATGCCACCACGGTATACAAATGGCACCACATGTGTGTTGGAATCACGGTGCACACCAGGGTCAGCCCAAGTCTGGACACTGAACCTTTCATGGTGAGAATGTATTGATATGGGGTCATCAACAGTCAATGGATGTGTCATGAAGAAGACACCAGCAGCACACAGGAAGCCTGGGACACACACACAGGCAGCACTGCCTCCTGTTCTGCTTTGCTGTAAACCTAGCGCTTCATAACCCGGGTCTGTTGTACAGTAAAATAAGAAAAGAACTTAGGGATAAGAAATGAAAAAGACATTTTCCAAGCAAAACACACCACAGGGGACTGACAGGGAGACATATGCACCACTGAAACAGATGCCTTCATAGTCCCTCACTTACGTAGTTTAATGATCTTTGAGAAGGTATCAAAGGAGAGGCCAGTCTCTTCAACAAGATGCCCATACATGAAGAATGCAGCTAGACCCTTGGTTTACACTATACCTAAACCACAACTCCAGGTATCATATACCCAGACCCCCAAAATGATAAAGCTGGATAATATCAAATGGCAGAGTTACTTCCAGAAGCTAGGAAGCTAGCTCAGTGTGTAAACATTTGCTGGCTTCTATTCACATACACAGGTGCAGGTATGCACACACGTGCACACACACACACACAGTGGAAGGAACAGCCAACAAAATAAAAAAGCAATCTCCAGAGTGAGAGAAAACATTCTCAACTCGTGTTTGATAAACAGTGATGTCTAAAGGAGAAACTCATACAACTCAATAGCAAAACAAATTTAATGGGCAAGATAATTAAATAAAGAGTTCCTCAGAGGGCAAGGTAAACAAATTAGTAGTTCCACAGAGCAGACATACAAGTCTACAAAATGTTCTGTTTGTTTTATTATAAGGCAGGGTCTTGTATGTGTAGGCTAGCCTCTTTATACATGCTGGCACTCAAACCTAGGGCATCGTCTATGCAAACACTCTACCAACTGAGCCACAACCCAGCCAGAATGGAGCGTGCTCACCTCCACTATCAGAAAACCACAAATCCAAATCACCGTGACAGTGCGTCATGTACTCCCTTTGGGAAAGCTGCCATCAAAACAGCAGGAAATCCGTGTTGATGAGCACGAGGAGTGTCCAAGCCTGTGAGGGGCGTAAACAGCACAGCTTCCACAGAAGTGAGAATGTGTGATAGAACAATCTCATGTCTGTTTATTGCTTTAGAAAACCTAGAATCTCAAGGAAGCAAGAAGTATGTCCAGGGCAGCATAACTCAGAACTGTCAAATTAGGTGGAAGAAACACAAATGTCCACTCACAGATAACAGATTAAGGAAACTGGGCACATACATGGAACATACATTGAGTACTGACTGGGCCTTAGAAAAAGGAAAGCCTGTTACATGCTACCCTACTGATGTCACATAGGGCCAGTGTTTCCATGTATAGGAGCATCTAAAATGATCAAAGACATACAAGCAGATAGCTGAATGGTAGGATCTAGGGTTTAGGGCATGGAGAAAGTGGAGGGCATGTTGACTGATAGGCACAGAGTTCCAGTCATACATGATGAGAAATTTCTAGAGATCTGCCAGGTAATGATGCCCAGGTAATCAACAATACCTACATGATCAACAATGCCATGTAATCAATAATGCCCACATAACCAATAATCCCCTTGTGATCAACAATGCCCATGTAATCAATAATCCCCGCATGATCAATAATGCCCAGGTAATCCACAAAGCCCATATAATCAATAATGCCCACATAATCAGCAATGTTGAACTATACACTCAACAATTAACAAGTTAAATATCATATTATGTTTTTATACCACAAGTGAAAAAAATATATGAAAAGTCTAAGCAGGAAAATCATTTAAAAAATTACAGTACCTCTATTAAATAATATATATAATATATAGCAAGGCTATCTAAAACATAAATCTATGGGAAAGGTTTGGATGTATATTCATAATATATTGCAAGTTGAGTCAATCATGTTATGAAATAATATGTATAATAAAATATAATTTATAAAAAGGGAAAATGTGATTGTCCTATAAAAATTGGAACTAAGAATATAGTAGTCAGTCAGTAAGTATATACAATTTTTCCTTCCACTGCTGGGGTTCAGTTGAATCTGGAGCTTTGGGCACACTACACAAATGCTCTAAGATATATATATATATATATACTTGTATATATATATATATATATACTTGTGCGTTTTTATACAAGGGCTCAGCGTGTATCTCAGGCTGCTCTGACCTCACTCTGCAGCCCAGACTGTCCTCCTGCCTCAGCTTCCCAATGGCTGGAATGGCAAGAATACACCATTATGCTAACAGTATTTTTAACTTCATGGAGCTTTGTTCATGTAGCAAACAAAAGTTAAATCTAAGTATTCTTACTACTCTACTAGTGTGTGTTGATTTACCATGCTTAATTTATTAAATCATTTGAAAGTCAAATCCTGTTTCTAGCTTTATTTGGTGGTGGGGGAATGAGAGCTTTAATAAAGATGCTCCTGATGCTACTGTTTTTTTGGACTTAGGTTTCCCCAGAATGCTATGTGCTTGGAATTTTCCTTTACCCATGTACTCGGTGATACCTAGACGACAGTAAGCGGCCAGCAGAACAGGCTGAGATGATGAATTCAGGACAAAGCGTGACAAGCGGAAGAGGTCAGGGCAGACTGCCTCTCAGGGTGCGGAGTACAATATACGGATTACTTTCTTCAAGGAAATATACATGTCAGGATGGCTACCTCTGCTCCGGGAGAGCTGGTGCTATTCAGAAAAGATCAGTGAACACAGTGATGGGGTCGGGGTCAGAAGCCCAGAGTTGGTCACTACTACTGTGCTCTTAGAAAAACGGTCAAACTCCTCATTTTCTCAACTCAGAAAGGGCAGGGTTGATGAGGCAACAGCTACTTTAATCCCAAGTCCCCAGGTACCCCTTTATGTCCAGTTAATCTAAGATGTGTTCTAACCACGTTTGATGACAAACTTTGCTTTTCTTACACACTCCACCTTTCAGATTCAGTCGCTATCTTTGCTTGAATCCTGCCCTTCCTTCCACACTAACGGCCCAGGCCTCGGTTTAGCACACAGGTGAGATTAGCTCCCATTACTTCCCCATTGTAACGCTTATCTAAAGGGTCTAACATTACATCAGGGAAGACCCACAGCAACTGAGACAGATACACCCACACAGGAATGCACACAGCAGCTGCCTGTGTCTCAGGAGTCCTGAGAGACCACAACCTCAGTTCCCGTCCTGCCAAAATAATAATAATAATAGTAATAATAATAATAATATTAATAATAATACAGAATAGCATAATAGTACCTCACAGCTGCTCCAGAAGAAAGGGCCTCGGGAATGGTAGCATTATTACAAAATAACATCCTTTATGGCATTAATTAAGCAAAATTATTTAAAATTACCCTCAGGAAATGGACTTTTAGGCCTGCTCAAATAATGAGGTAAATGTCACAGTCGATCAAACACCTTCCAGAAATGAATACTGGGGTGAGGATTTGGAGCATGCCCAACAGAGGAGATGTCTATATATCTTAAAGATAGTCTCCTTGCTGGCGTGTCAGTGGGAACAAGCCCAGAAGTGTCCATCCTGCAGGAATTTAAGTAACAGTATTCTAAAAGTAAAATCTAGATACGTTGTTTATCTCAAATAGACGTTGGAATTTAGTCTGAGAAAATAAAAACTGAAGAGGGGACTCTAACACATGGACCTCAGCAGAACTTTCTTTCCCAGAAATATTCCTATTACCTCAGTATCTCCTCCAGAAACATTATTCACCTCCTGTTAACTTAAAACTTGTCTGCCTCTCTCATCCCAGTCCTTCAAACTTCTTACAAAACCAACGCTCATTACAAAACTAGTATCTCTAGTTTAATTCTATCCAATCCAAAATTGGCCAAGACTTGCTCAACAGATACAATCATGATGTAATCATCTGTTCTTCTCTGACAGTATCTGCGTGTTCACTTTCATTGTCATTAAACCCAAGCCAAGGTGACCAAGGTATGCGGGGCTGTGGCTGTCCCCTCTCCTCATCTGCTAGGCCACCCTGGTTACAATGCTGGCCTGACCACAGCAGCGGTATGTGTGAACAGGTCCCAGAACAAGACGAAGGTGCCCCAGCCTGGCCACGCCCACCTGAGACACTCCACAAGTGTCCACACAGCTCACTCTTTCTCAGGCAAGTCTCCTCTCAAATGATACTCTGGACAGAAGTATTTAGAGGGTGACCTGCACAAAGGAAGCCCTCCTCTACCTTCCTATCCCTTCAGACGACTGTCTGGTCTTCATGACATTAGCAGGCCATGAAATCATCTCGTCCAGTGGCAATGTGCTGACCTTTACCAGCTTTTTTGTGACAGAGCAGCCGCCCAGGCATGAGTTTTGACTCTCAGCTATTCCACTCTGTGGTTAAAAGACAGCTTTCAAAAACTCAGAACTGCTCCATGAATGAATGAATGAATGCGTGAATGAGTAAATGAATGAATGTGTATCTTCCTTCTTGATTTCGATAAGAAAATGGTTGCAGATCCCACCATTTACCTGCAAATTTCATGATTCCCTTGATTTTAATTGCTGAGTAATATTCCATTGTGTAGATGTACCACAATTTGTGCATCCGTTCCTCCACTGAGGGGCATCTGGGCTGTTTCCAGGTTCTGGCTATTACAAATAAGGCTGCTACAAACATGGTTGAGCAAATGTCCTTATTATGTACTTGGGACTCTTTTGGGTATATGCCTAGAAGTGGTATGGCTGGATCTTGAGGAAGCGCTATTCCTAGTTGTCTGAGAAAGCGCCAGATTGCTTTCCAGAGTGGTTGTACAAGTTTACATTCCCACCAGCAGTGGAGGAGGGTTCCCTTTTCTCCACAACCTCTCCAGCATGTGTTGTCTCTTGAGTTTTTGATCTTAGCCATTCTGATGGGTGTAAGGTGAAATCTTAGGGTCCTTTTTGATTTGCATTTCCCTGATGGCTAATGAGGTTGACCATTTCTTTAAGTGTTTCTCTGCCATTCGATATTCCTCTATTGAGAATTCTGTTTCGCTCTGTACCCCATTTTTTAATTGGATTACTTGATTTTTTGCTGTTTAATTTCCTGAGTTCTTAATATAAACTGGATATTAGTCCTCTGTCAGATATAGGGTTGGTGAAGATCCTTTCCCAATCTGTAGGCTGTCATTTTGTTCTGACGAGAGTGTCCTTTGCTTTACAGAAGCTTTTCAGTTTCATGAGGTCCCATTTATTGACTGTTGCTCTTAAAGCCTGTGCTGTGCTGTTGGTGTTTTGTTGAGGAAGTTGTCTCCTGTGCCAATGAGTTCAAGGCTCTTCCCCACTTTTTCTTCTAAGCGGTTTAGTGTGTCTGGTTTTGTGTTGAGGTCTTTGATCCACTTGGACTTTAGTTTTGTGCAGGGTGATAAGTATGGATCTATTTGCATTTTTCTACATGTAGACATCCAGTTAGACCAGCACCATTTATTGAAGATGCCAAAGCAGAAAGATGCACAAGGTATATACTCACTCATATAGACATATAATATAGGCTAAACCTACTAAAATTTGTACACCTAGAGAAACTAATCAAGAGGGAGGACTCTTGCTAAAATGGTCAATTCCTATCCAGAAAGGCAAAGAGGATGGACATCAGAAGAAGGAGAAAAGAGGGAACAAGTCAGGAGCCTGACACAGAGGACCTCTGAAAGGCTCTGCCCTGCAGACTATCAATGTAGATGCGGAGACTTATGGGCAATCTTTGGGCAGAGTGTAGGGAACCTTATGAAAGAAGTGGGAAACAGTAAGTTCTGGAGAGGACAGGAACTCCACAAGGAGAGCAACAGAACCAAAAAATCTGAGCACAGAGGTCTTTCCTGAGACTGATACTCCAGCCAAGGACTATGCACGGAGATAACCTAAGACCCCTGCACAGATGTAGCCCATGGCAGTTCAGTATCCAAGTGGGTTCCATTGTAATAGCAACAGGGACTGTCTCTGACATGAACTGATTGGCCTGCTCTTTAATTACCTCCCCCCAACTGAGGGGGGAGCAGCATTACCAGGCCACAGAAAAAGACAATGCAGCCACTCCTGAAGAGACCTAATTGACTACAGTAAGAAGAAAAAGAAGACCTCCCCTATCAGTGGACTTGGGGAGGGGCATGCATGCAGAGGGTGGAGGAAGGGAGGGATTGGGACAGGAGGAGGGGGGGAACCACAGGGAGGTTACAAAGTAAATAAAGTGTAATTAATAAAGAATTAAAAAAAGAAAAGAAAAAATAAGAAAATGGTTGCAACAAACATCTTAGGTCTCTATTACAGCTAATCTGCTCTCAGAACATGATACATAAATGCAAAAATATTGTTGAACAAGGGTTTAGGAAGAGAATTCAGAATGTTCAATGTGTCTTTAAATGTCCAAATAATCTAGATTCACAAAGCAATGATATAAATTACTCCCCTTCTTTCTTGTAGGAATGATGTTCATACAAGACCAAAGGTCTATGGCCAGCCATACTGCCCAGATGTGCCCAATCTCATATGAATGTCACTTTGAGCAACCACTCATTGTACCTTTGACCTATACAATTTTATTTAGCAATGGCCAGATACACTTACCTCTAGCTTGTGCAGGTGATGGCTTATGCATAAGTTGGGAGAAAAGGAACCAGTGGTCCCCACCTCACCTTCTGAGAAGCAGAATAACCAGATGCCCTCAAAGACTATCACCAGCCTCCAGCAAACAAGAAGTTGGAATTATACCCAAAGCCTCTCCATTTCAATGTGAATTGCTACAGTTCAAACGTGTTTGTTTGTTTTGCTTTGTTTTTTTTTTTAATACAAGAATGAGAATCTCTAAAACCACCAACAAAGTCAAGGCCCCTGAAGTGATGTTCTAAGGACGCCTGGCGCCATTGCTGAACACAGTTTTCAAGCTTCTGTCTGGCGATTTTGAAGAAAAGACAAGACTTTCCAAGACCTTTTTCTATCAATGGAAAATAAAAATATAGAGATGTTAGAGCATCTAATAACTCAAGTTTTCCTTTCTTGTTCGCTTGGTGTGTGGGGCCTAAGCACACTGCCTCTGTGTTGGGATACACCACACCAAAGACTCTTGCTTTGGGGATTCCAGAGTTAACAGGACTGCAGTTTCTCAAGGAGAAGGAGGGTGTCTGCTCTCTGTGCCATTACCAAGATGTCTGAATAGGTGCACAGGACTCCACCTTTTCTTGTGAATCTCAGAATCCACTTCCCTGGGGCCAGCGAAACCACACAACCTCAAAGGAAAGGCACACTTGCTTTACTGTCAGTGAACACCCTCAACTTACTCTTCATCTGAAAGAGCAGGAAAGATGTTTTCATCTGCTCAAAAGGAAAATGGTCTGTTTTTAGCAATTATGAGTTATTGATGAATCCTACGGAAGAGCTTCAGAAAACTTGGAAGAACATATGTGTCACTGGAGAAGTTCAAAGCAGCTCAGAAACCATGTTGGGACTGTAAAAACAGACAGCATGAGAATGAAGATGCTTTTCCTACAATGCGTTCTAGCACAATGCATGTGCTCATGAGGGCATAGCGTATCTACCTAAGTTCCAAGTGATCTACTTCCGGTGGCTTCCCCTCACTGCCAAAGAACTACCATACATTATACTTACATAAACGTCTAGTAAATTCTGACTCCTTAGATGCATCTCAAAAAATAAGAAATACAAACTTCTGCACCTAGCAGACTTTAAAATAATGGCCCCGCTTCATACCTCTGCAGACTGTGAGCTAGAACTGTCCACCTTAGAGCACAAGGCATTGTAAGGAAATCTGATTCTATGGAGAAAACCTAAAGCACAGCCCAGTGAAACCACAGATGCTTTGAACAGCTGGGAGTCTGACTGGTCACAGGGCAATGGACAATTCTGCATAGAAGAGGCTCATCCACCAATCAGGGACAGGCGCAGGTGACCTGGCACAGGGACAGCAGCCAATCTGCAAAGGAAGAGTGGCCGTGAAGAGACACCCCGCCACCTGACAAGTGACTACATCATGTAAGTACACGTGGCTGTGAGCTGACCGAGACTGGTCATAGTGGTTAAGATAATGGTGTGGCTCAATGGCAGCTGCACACATGGCTTATGCAACCCCGAGTCCTGTGCCCAGCACTAGAAAGGGAAAACAAGGCAACACGGGGAAATGCACTTTAGTGCACTCGGTGCAAACATGTATGTGAAGGGAGAGGTGTGTGTCCGAACACCTGTCTGTGAAATTTTCAATTAAAATTGAGATGAAGAAATATCAAAGTCTCCAGACACCCATGTGATCTCTGAAACCGCAGAATACCCAACATTATATTAAATGTCTAAACTCTCACAGGCCAAAGGAAAGACAATCATAAATGACAGCAGAGTTCCATCCTGCCTGGGTAAGAGACTAGTAGATTTCAGACACAGTAAGCCAGGCTACTCTATTACACAATCATTTCAGCAGTGTAGAAGAGAAAACTAGGCTCCATGAACATGCCGAGGATAAGTGCTCAGCAATGCCAACGCACACTACATAAGGCGAGACTGAAGAGAGAAGAGAAAGAACACAGTTGGTTTTGGGAAGGGGAGGAGGTTGAAGACCTGGCCTAGTGGGAAAGGCGCTGGCCACCAAGCCCAATGCCCTGAATGCCATCCCTGTAAACGCATCGTGGAGGGAGAGAGCAGGCTTCGACCTCCACACATGCAAGTACCATGACCAGACAGACAAACACATACACATGCATGTATATGTGTATGCACACATGTCATGTGCATGCATGCACACACATGTACACACACACACACATGAGGTGAGGATGCAACAGGAGAATAAAAGGAAAAAGGAAAGAAACCCCTCTCTTGTACCTGCACTAACCTTGGGTTCCTCCTCTGTGGGAATTCTTCCCACAGCTTTAATTAGCACTTAGCCATGTTTTAACCAATTATAATACAGTCCTTAGAAGGACAGCTAAAATCACCAAGAGACACTACAACAACCAAGGACAAGATCATGCAAGATTCAACTTGAGTAGGGTCATTGGCACTCACATGAGTTGGAGCAGAAGACCCCAGCTGGATGGCCAGAAGAAACTGTCACTCATTCCCCAGAAGATTCCTTTTGTACTGTCACAGGTTAAGTTCCTCTGCACACTACTTATGTAAATGAGCCAGTGGAGCCAACCACCATGAGCAAATTAAAATTATTTCCCCTGTCCCAAACTCTACATGTCACTTTAAATGACTCAAACAGTAACCTCACAACCCCGATCACACTCACACAGGAATCAACATTTTCACATTTAAATTCCTGTGACACAATCTATAACGTAACGCTATTGGAAATGAACACAAGGCTAGTGTTGGTCTTCAATCCATTCAGCAATGAAACCAGAACAAAGAATTCAGCATGGCACCAGAAACAATAAAAAAAAAAAAGTAATTTCAGATGCTATCAACACATGCTCACATACACTGGTATGTACACACATAGGCACACAGCAAGACACACAAAAATTTACTCACAGACACACATGTAACCACACACAGAAACATACACACATGGGCACACAGCAACACACACACACACACACAGTTTTCTTGAGCATGTACTGACAAAACAGAGAGCTAGCCACCAGTAAATTGGCTGTTTACAGGTTGAAAGAGGCAGAGGAGAGGGGTGAAAGCAGGGTTGGGTTAGGATGCACGAGGGGTGTGAGGGTGGGGGAGAAAGAAGAACATGTTCCTAACTCCTGACAAGAACAAAAAGTCGGTGGCTTAGTTCTACAGAATCTGTGGAGCCGCCGGCCCTGCCTTTCCGCGCACATCTGTGAAATCAGGTCTCCAGTCTGCCTGAATGCGGAGCAGGTCAACAGCATCACTACCCATGGGCTAAGCCAACTAACTCTTGGTGACTGACTGCACACTACTTTGCTGATGAAACTTCAAGGGCCAAGTGTTCAGACAAGGATCTTGACTGGGGGTGATGTGGCGCTCGGCACAGACCTAAGGAAGGGGCTTCCTCTTTGAAGGAACCCTACATCCCTGCTTTGGTTTGTGCTCATGCTAAGATAAATCCTCAGAAATGTATTATGTGGTTTATGACCGTGCTACCCCTGAGAGCATATGAATCTAGGAGCTTAGTTGGCACATCGCTTGCCTCGGAACCATGAGGACCTGAGTTTGGTCACCAGAGCACACGCTGGAAAGCCAGGAGTCACATGTGCTCGTAATTCTTGTGCTGCAGACACAGATGCAGGTGGATTCACAGGCTTCCCAGCAGCCAGCCTGGCCTCTGTGAGGAGCTCCCGGCCGGTGAGTGGCCCTGCTTCAAACCGCAAGCTCTTAGAATCTTCCAAGGTACAGCTCCTGACACAACTAGGCTGTATGTGTGTCCACATGCATGATGCACGTCAGTAGAATGGCTCGCACTGTGACCCTCCAGAGTCCGCCTCCCAGAAGCAGCTGCTGTGAGGCTCAGCGTCTACCTGGCCTCCTGGAGAAGGGCGCTTGGTCTTTGGTGACCCTCAGTTGCAAGTCAGGCAGCTCAGAAATCCTCACAGTGTCATATGTAAACCCAAGACTTGGAGGCTGGGAATGTAAAACCTATGTTTATCACATGCGAAGGCCCAGTCCGAGCCTATTTATTTAGATAAATAAAAGTAGGCCTTATAGTATCCCACAATCAGCCCCATGACGCTGGGGAAAAGGCAAATAAAATGAAAAATGGTGTGTGTTCGGAGCATGTGCTCACGCCTACCTGTGGCCACTCCCACTCGTGCTTCTGTGCTGAAGCAGGTCACAGCCAGCTCTGCAGCTATCGCTAACATTTTGTCATTATTACAGGCTTGTGGACAAGAACTCATATTGCTTTGTGAGCATTAGAAAGCAAAGGAGAAGAGAGAGTTCTTTCATCCCCGTGGGGACTTTCATCTTTGTGTGCTTGTGGCTCTTCTTCCTTCCAGGTGAGAACCCACCTGAAGCCACGGCCTCCCCTGACCCCCCATTTGGCTCTGCCTCCACATAGCCAGGGCCTAACCACAAGCTCTCTTAGAACGCCCCGTGCCCTCTGGGGCCTTACTCCTTGCCCAGTACTCCATGGGTTTAAATTTGCCTTCAGACCTGCCCACCTGCTCCATGTCATTAGCACACTGCTCCTTGCTGGGACAGATGGAGAGCCCAGCTGCCCTGTACAGCGTGTCCTGTGTTTACAGTCAGCGAGAACTTGACATGAGGAATGCATGTCCTAAGTGTACAGCTCACAAACCTTTGTCCTGCAGCCTTATGGAAGAGACCTGAGGGATGAAGAAGGCAGTGATGAATGGTACCTCCTAGGGGAAGGAACATCCGAGTCTCCAGAACAGAAGTTCATAAGTCCTATCAACATCTCCAGATGAAGAAGGCGGGGGGTGGAGGGCCAGCATTAAATGCTATCTGCCTCAGTTTACTTATCTGAAATGGAAGGACAACAATGGGAACCACACCAAATGATATGGTTTGGTGGACGAACCACAGAGAATATACATGATAATATGTTTAAAAAGATGCAATCTTGGAGTGAACATTTGTTGATTTGGCAATGGTTTGGACTTGGTTTCCCTCTGCCTCTGCACCCAGGAGTGCTTGTATGAGAGACGAAGTGTTAACTGCTAAGGTAGTAGGGGAGCTGAGGACAGCCCTTGCGACTGAGGGCAATGCCCATAGGAGAGATGGGGGAAATTAACACAGACCTCTGGTGGTACCCAAGGAAAGCCTAACCCTTCCTGTTTCTCTCTGGTTTTCTTCTACCTTTGAGTCCCCCTCCTTCCCTTTCCTTTCCCCTCCCTCCCTCTCCTCTCCCCTCCCTCCCTCTCCTCTCCCCTCCCTCCTTCTCTCTCCCCCTCCCTCCCTCTCCCACATACATGTGCTATCACTGTCCTCTGCTACAGGCAGCCAGGAATGACCTCAGCAGAACTGAGATGATGCCCCAAACCTCCAGAGCTCTGTGAAACTCAGCCTCTATGAGTGACTCAAGTAATTCTCGCACAACACAAGAAGCAGGCAAAGGCTGGCCCACACTGCAACATCACAGTCTGAGAGGTAAGCCCCAGAGACAGGCCACGGGGAGGATGTGGCTCAGGGCCAGTTTGCCTCTTTCAGAAATGGAAGGCTTATTATCTCCACTTCTCCATTTTACAAATACAAGGACAAGTGTACCATGGTATGTAAACAGGTGACAGAATGCAAACACAGATGGCACACCTGTAAATCCTAGATCCCTTAACATAATTATCATAAAGATGCATACTGAACAGCCCTCACTGGGAGCAGCTAGAGGAACTTCCCAAGTGTTTTACTTTAAGCTCAATGAAAACTATTTAACATATGTCACAATATACATGCAGAGTAATTCTCTCATTCCAAAATAACTATTCCGCCAATCAAGTTACTTCCTAAAAGGTTATTTTATGATGGCAGTCTTTATAACCACATCTGTTTCTATGATGCTTTATCAATGTCTAACACTCATACAGTACATTCCTAACTCTTCAACATTATTATCTAAGTAACCACCATATTTTATTCTGTAAAGGTAAATTCATTTTCTGAGAAATTACTGTCATGTTTGATAATAAAAAAAATTTAAAAAAACATTAGTACATTAGGAAATAACACATAGAAATATCTCAGTTGTTCTCTGATACCCAAGAAAAAGCACTATTTATGTTTTAATATTTTCACCCTGAAAGCTGGGGCATGGTGAGTGAATGGGCTTGAGACGGATGCAGTAGGAACAGAGTCCCGAGGAGAGAGGAAGCTGACAGTGGTCTCTGTGGCTCTGTGCCCCCCCTTCAGTAGTGTCGCTGCCTCTTTGAGGCACAGCTGTGGCAAACAGTAGACCAGGCAAGCATACCCAAGCTCCTGGGTTTTCTCCCCAGGAAGGCTTACACACACAGAGCTTGGATACGCTTTTCCAGAAGCCAGGCCAAAAAACAGAATGTCCTTACAGGGTGTTTGCAGATACTCTCGGAGACTATGTCTGATGTTTCTGAAACCTACACTTTAGTCCAAAATGCTAAGCAAAATGAATAAAACCATCACAAAGAAAAGAGAACACCTTCAGATAGTTTTCAGGACAGTGTTATTTTGTCCAGAGGTAAAAGGATAAAAAGATGTCTACACTGTGAGAATGAATCCAAGTAGTTCCTGCACCAGGGTACTCACACAGGCTGGACTGACAGCCGTGCAGCCACTCTAAGTGCCGCCCACTAGCACGGTTTCCTGCTATGTTCGGTTAGCTCTCCTGCTTTTCACACACCTGGCCATCCCTTCCCAGTCAGGAGTCAACACAAAGTATCTCCCTTTCTCACATACCTCCTGACACTCCTTGGTTAGGGATACGCATCTTAACTCTTTCTTCTAAAGGACCCTTAAGTCTATAGGAAGAAAACAAAATGCCCAAAGGGCTGGGGACCTAGGGTGACGCAGATTCCCTAAAATAAGGCTAGTTTCATAGAATCTGACACCCTCCTCTGGCCTTCATGGGTACTGTACACATAGAATACATATACATACATGTAAACAAAACACATATATATAAAATAAAATAATTGATAAGTAAGTAATAATTTAGAGAACAAAAGTTGTGTTCAGCTTACAATTAGTTCCAGGTTACAGTCCCTCGTTGTGGGGAAATCACAGTAACAAGAGGGTTGAGGTGTTTAGTGACAACCACAGCAAGAGCGAGGACGAGTCACACGCACCCAGTGCCTCGCTTAATTTATCCACTCATCAGCTCGGGGCTCCCTGCCTAGAGACCGGCGGGCTGGGTTTTCCTCATCCATCAAGGCCGCTGAGACAATCATCCACAGGCCTACCCAACTTAGTCTCCCACTGAGAGGATCTTCCTAAGTGATTCTCTATGGGGTCAAGTTGAGAAAAGCAAGCAGCAGAATAAGCACGGTCTGAGAGCTTCCAGGGAGGTCGGCATCCCGTTGTATCTTGGCTTATAGGTACGCCTTGGTCTCAATGAGACTCCCAGACTCTGCCTCTGGGGTTGGTGCTGTGAAAGAAAGTGTGGCCAGCAGTATATAGGAGCCTTGGCTGACAAACATGCTCATACACACATTTCTGACCAGGATGCACAACAGAAATGTGTTATGGAAGGCCCAGCTGGAGGGTAACGGTATCTGGGAGCCAGCCTCTCCAGTTGTGGAGTTCTGTTTTTATTTGAGTGCTACACTGTTTTACATTGTTTTTCTACAATAACTGGCTATGTAAACACCATAATCTGGTGCCTCAGAAACTTTCAGTAACTGAAACCTGTCTTACACTCTCAGGACAGCATTCAGCATCCTGGCACTTCCTACACTCTTCCCCATTTGAGGGAAACGGAGCCATCATCTTTTAATTCCATGGGACAAAAACACAGCCAGGGTATAGTTGACTCTTTTTCCCTTGCACTGCTTAACCGGTCGCTGTGAGGTCCAGCTCACTCTCCTTCCACACCTACCCAGAATCCGATCCTCTCTGCAGATTCCCACTGCCACCACCTTCACTAAGGCTCCTCAGCTTGCACCAGAGCAAGCAAAGACTCAGACTGCACAATTTTCACTTACGAAGCTGGACATGGCATGGCCCCTGTGATGGCAAGCTTTTAATTGTCATCTTCACACAGGGGAGGATAGCCTGACAGAGAGTCTACATGACAGATTCTCAAGATCAGCCTATTAGCATGTCTGTGGGAGACTGTCTGCCATACTGACATGAGAAGGCCCAATGTGGAGGTGGGAGAAACAGCACCGGTCTGTGTAAGACTGGGAAGTGCAGCTGAGCCCCAGGCGTGACTGCCATTATTGCATTCTGCTCTTGACTGCACGTGTGTAATGCCTAGCTGCTTTTGCCTCTGTGGCTATGACCTCTCCACTATGACAGACGGCAACCTGGAATTAGAAGCTAAAATAAACCATTTCTCCCCTAATTGGCTCACTGTCACGATAATTTATCACACAACCGCAATAAACCCAGGCAGTCCCCACACCCTGCCTGACATCTTCTCCAGTTTCCCTTAGACCCCTGGCAGTTTCCCGACACCCCAGGAACCCCATCTCAGCCATGGCCTTTGAAACTCCACGCCTGACACTCGTTTGTCTCCTCACCCAAAAATCACAGCATTAGTGACAGTCAGCTATGACCTGATGCACATTTCATCAACATTTCCTAACACACACACACACACACACGCACCCCTCCTGCCAGCCTCACTCCTTGCATCCCCCCAATAGAACGTAAGCTCCCAGAGGGCAAGCGCCTCTACGTTCCCTTTATTTCAGAGCATACCTTACATGGTAAACATTCAAAGAAGCATTTGTGAATGAATGTGACATACAGTTAATATAGTTTTGATGTAACAACTATAAAAGAATGTCCACTTATTTTAAAAGTCCAGAGTTAATCGTATCTTAGGCTACTATGTCCACACTCTGGAGCTCCTAGTATCCTTTCACAAACAACCAAGTCCCCAGCAGGGGTCCATTCCAGAAGGAGGACAGACCTATGACAGAACCAACCTCCTTGCTGGGGAATGGCAGGGCCTGGTCCATGCTGCAGAGCCTGCTCACAGCCTGTGCCTCGTGTCTAGACAGCTCCTCTGCCTCTTATCGCTCTGTTCTCCTTTTCTTCCCCTTCACGCACCCTCCCCTTTACCTCTTCTGTCTCTCCCACCGTCATGAAGTGATTAATTAGAATTCCAATTCCTAACGCCCCTAACTCCCATCTGCAGGCATTTCTACTGTAACTGTATTTGAAGTGATCTTGACTATGTGGGGGCGGGTCTTAAGAGGCACCAGGGTTCTCTCCCGCCATTCGGCTAAATACCTAGCACAGAAGTGGACCCACTGAAGACTGTCAATAAATACCCATGATAGAAGGGCACAGCAAGGAAGGAATTACGCAAACATAATTCAGTACTGTCCCCATGAAGAAAACAAATATCTAGACTGAGGTCAGCAGATACCACCGTACAAGTGTGATGCTCTCTTTACCCCCTCACAGGGAAGGATAGCTTCCTTCCCTAGCTCTCAGGGAGTGGGGCTTCCACCAGAAAACAAAGGACAGACACATCATAAGATATCTCTGTTACTAATCCATCGGTCAGAGATTTTGCCACTTATTTTAAATCTCCGTGTTGATTCCCCAACTCAGGGCTAGCCAGACGGAAGGTGAGCCATGTCTAATGACCATGCTTCTAATGGTCTGTGGCATTCAGACAACACTGCTGAGGTTGCCTGGGGAGAATGTGCAGATCCCGAGGACGCACTCAGCAGGATGGACACACGGACAGGCCATGTGCACCACAGTGTGTGTGGAGACGATGGTGTCACTCTTCCTTCACCACAATGCACAGGTCGTCAGAGCACCTCCTAGAAGGTGTTCATTAGGGGTTTTTAAGGCTTGGTGAACACAGGAAGGAAGGGATGCACTCATGAGTGCCCACGTGGGGTTCAGTTAACAGCTCCTCCACTTACCACTCTTCTGACTCAGTTTCTACAGAAGTCATTTCTAGATGACCAGGTCACACAGGAGAATTACATGAGCTGATGCATGTTAGATTCTGCATGTTGGAAGTATTTATGAGTGTAAAGTTCATGAGTGATTTCCTGTATGTTTCTATAGTGACACCACATTACCTGAAATGCCAAAGAAGCAGGTACCTGCTCCGTTCCCAGAAATAGCATCTGTCATGACACTCTGCGTCTCTATCTCACCTCCAACAATCTTGTTAAAAGGGTAGGATGCTCAAGCATTTCAGGCTACCCCCTGCCTTGCTCTTCCTCAGTTTCTCTCATCCCACCCTGACAAACACAGCATGGAACCAGATGACTTGCAATAACCTGGGGCCCAGGACACTAACCTTCTGTCTGACCACCTCCATCTCACAAGCAGCAGGACAGAACCACCACCCACTCCCACTTTCTTGCCACTGCAAGAAGACAAAATCTCCCTAGAGAGCAGAGCCACTTGGCACTGATGCCAACCAGGCTCTGCAGACTGGAACCCTCACCCTACTGATGCCTGGATTTGCCCTGTCTGGTTTCCCAATCCCTGATGCTATGCTATTACACTGAGTAGAGCCACTTGTGGGCCTAAATGACATGGGCTCATTTACTTTTCTCTGTTCCTGATTCTTGAAGTTTCACGCTAGATTCTTGTACCAAAGTACAGATATTCAAAGGGGAAAATGTACTGAAACAATTGAGTTATAAAGATAAGGACATGATAATAACTAGCAGGCAATTTTTACACTGAAAATGATGGAACACAAACCTATGTTTAAAGAGCAAAGACAATCAGTCATGCTTATTAATAAAGCACTAGATTGTCCCTATCTGCCATGACCTTCGTGTTGTTTTGAGAGTTCTAGGTGGCTGAGATCATATCAACTTTACACTGAGGTTCCTCCGACAACCTGTGCAGTTCTTTTTCCTGCCTATGGAATCACACTGTGAGCCAGTTATGGGGTGCCGTTACCCAAACCAACAGCCACAACCCCATGGGATTGTGGAGGGTAACAATGGCTGCAAACAAGCCTGATGCTTTTTCTGCCCCTCACTGCTTTCGGTAACTCAGCCCTGACTCTATTCACACCTACCAGATAGGAAGTCTCCTGCCAGAGAGATCATTTAGGGCTTAAAGGGAAAAGTTGCTTACTCATAAAGAAGATTTGGTAGGATACTCACACATACCCTATCTGAGGCCAGAGCTGAGTCTTTAAGCGCCATGCCATGCTGTCTCCATTGAGACAACCAGAAGCTTGGCTTCTAAAACTGAAATAAGGGGCATGTTTTAAAGACTCGCAGTATCTCGACAACGGGCTTATGTGGCACAAGGAAAGAATGAAGTGAAGATGAGCTTACAGGGAAAGGGTAACTTAGTTGGCTGTTTGACTGTCAGTGTAGAGATGCCACCATTACCTAGAAGCGAAAAAGAACTCGGCCTGTGGGTGTGTGAAGAACATTTTCAAAATTTAAGTCTGTGTCAGTTTAAAACTGAAACAAAAAGGAACAAAATTTAAGTTAAATGAGTGAGACGCAGAAATGCCTAAATGTGGCAGGCCCCCAGCGGGGATCAGGATCAGATAACACGCGCTGTCAGTCATGTGTGGCTGGGAATAAGAGGGGTAGACATCCCAAGATAAAACTAGAGTAAAGGTCCTACAAAAATATGGGACTAAGTCCAGTAACATCTCTAAATCTATTGTCCCGCCTCATTCAAATGACATAAAACCCAGACACAAAATGAGGAAAAACACACCCAAATGATGACTCATGGATCACTTTCAGTCCAATTTAAGCTAAACCAAGCAAGAAAAAGCAAGCTGTCTAGGAAAATAAGTATGCACGTGATAAGAATGCTTTCAACACCCAGCAGACCCCCTGGTAGGAGAATTTAAAGTTTTTTTTATCACCCAAGACTCTTGCTTTATGCCAAAGAAACCTACTACCAAAATATGGCTGTGTCTAAGAAGCCTAACTCAGACATAAATGATTTGGAGGTTAATACTTAAAACATGTTTCACCGTAAGGATGATGTTCTGCTATTTTAAATTAAAACTGGGAAGCTTTTTCTTCAAAACGTTGTTTTTCCTGTGTTTCCTGGCTGTAGTTGTGACTCGAAGAAGAAAGAACCATTTGATGAAGCTATACGGAGAGGACAGAAAAGAGCCGGTGACAACTTAGTCACAGAGTTGTCGCAAGTCTACCCCAAGAACGTCCCTCACAGCCTGTCTTCCTAAGCGGTGGCCTTGGCCTCTACCTGCCTTCTTAGAGCAATGAGCTCCACGTCCCCGTGGGCCATGGCCTCCCCAGTCATGAGGGCCTACAGCAGAGTGAGCCCCTGTCAGTTCTAAGACAGGGAAAAGAAAGACAAAGAGGGAAGAAGCCTAAAAGAGCAGGAAGGGAGCGAATTTGAAGGGAAAGGGGGTAAGATGGCAGGAGGGAGGCAACGGAGGAGACGAAGACAGGGTGAAAGGAGGGCCATGCTCTCAGGACCACGAGGTCTGCCCTGGCGCCCTAGCCTGCTCTTCCCCTGAGGGAGAAACAGAGCCCATGTCTCTGAAGCCGTTACCTGGATGAGGTCGTCCAGCTCCGTGGAGTTGACGCAGGCGTGCTGGGCTATGAAGGTCTGCTTCTGGATCACAATGGTGGTCCTCTGGGAGATCTCCTGAGGCTGCTCCAGTGCCTTGAATACCGTGGCTCCGATGATCAGGTAGAGCACGACCACCAGGAAAATCGTGGAGACTGTCTTCCATTTCATTACATTAATGGCCGAGTCACTCTCCACCCGGGAAGCGAGCACGGTGGGTTTTGCAGAGAACGAGAGCCTCGGTTTGGAGTTCTGAGCCGCAGACTTGGGATCCAGCAAGTCAGGGGCCGCCACTGACAACAGAGAATTGGGGTTAGGCGGGAGGAGTCTGGAAGCAAGGGGCTAGCTGCTTTGTTAGGGGGTCAGCCAGGGCTGGTGGGCTCAGGATAGTGGGAGCTGAGGAGCCTGGCCCAGCCGCCTTCCCTAGTCACTTGCGAAGCCATATATATGCTCAAGGAAGGGGGCGGGGCTTCTGCCCTCTGCTGCCATTGGGCGCCAGGTGAATGGGAAAAAAAATGAGTCAGACCAAGCAGGAAGGGAGCGAATTTGAAGGGAAAAACTAAACAAATAAAGGAATGCCTAAGGGGTTCCTCGTTAACTTCTGGATTTGTTTCTGCCCATTGTACGTGTCAATGAAAATGCCTGGAGCTCCCAAAGGCTGATGGTACTAGAGAAGGTATTTGCTCATGAGGAAGGCTCATGGCTAACGTCTGTACATCAGACCTTCCCACTGCAAGTAATCAGAATAAAGAGCGTTTGCTATTTGCGTTTTCCAGTTTCTTGCAGTGAAGGGATTGCAACCAGCGCCGTTCAAGACATAGTGCATACTTTCTGGTGGGAACAAACCACTCGGTCCACTCATATCTGGTGCCCCTCTTCCAAAGCAGACACAGTAGGAAGCCTGGTTTTGCGATCTCTTACATGTTTAAAGCACAAAGGGTATTGCAAACTCTTGAGCCACCACAGCCAAGACGTGAGAACGTCCCTCCACTTCGCCAGCCAAAGGCTGAAGAGGCCAGCACACGGCTTACACCTTAAGAGTCTGTGCTCTGCACGAGGCTAATTGCCCCATTAGAGCTCCCAGATGCTGTGAGGTGACTCGAGCTCCATCTATTATTTATCCCGACTCTTCAAAATCATCATTAATGGCTTTCATTTTAGAAAATACAAAAGCTGTCCAGTGGCCACTCACCACAGAGGGAAAACAAGCCATTCCCCACACAGTAGTTGTTTGGAGAGGCAAGAGCGGGCTAAGGTGGGTTAACAGAATGCCTGAAAGATGGAGACCCACACTAGCACGAGTCATCGGTTTGAGGCTCGTCACTTACAAAATACGCCCGATCACTGCCCCGTGTGCAATATAGGTTTCATTAAAGCATAATCTAAAATTTACTTTTCCACAGGCAGTTAACAAACCCCCATAGAACTGCACCCCGGCAGCCCCCGAAATTACTCAAGGGGGAGGCAGTCTTAGCGTCAAGTTCCACGCAGCCTGCCCTCGTGCCTAGCACTGTGAATATGGAGGCTTCCATGGGGGTGTGCGCTCCCAAGGTGCATCTCCAGCTGCCCGTCAGAAGGACACTTTGCCAGCAGCTGTCTGATGCACTAGAGGAAGGAGAGCCGGGAAATGAAGGCAGATGGCAGGCTCTCCTCAAGCAGCCAAGGTCACGGGATGTCCTGACTTTGAAGAGATGAAATCAGAGTGGACGTGAGGACACAGCACCCGCCCCCAGCCGCAGCAGCAGCCCGGCAAGGAGGCTCCAGACTCCAGACTCCCGGAGTCTCTGTGGGGTCAGCTTCCTGAGTGAGGCTCAGCCCACCGCCTACAGGTGTGACCGCCTCCCTCTCCGCCCACTGACTTTTCAGGGTGAGGCCGCAGACTACGGGGCACCTTTACTCTACTGGCAAGGGCGATGCCACGCACATTAAGCACGCGAGCAGGTGTTGGCTGTTTGGCTCTTGAAGAGCTAATAGAAGTGCTTACGGCAGTTAGAAACCACTGTGACCTGTGGCCAGCACTCCTCCACACTTCCCTGCCTTCCGAATCTGGCTGAAATATGATCTAAAACTGAGCCAGCTTTGAATTAACACACACGCACAGCAGAAGAGACCTACACCACCTCTAACAAACCTCCCCGACTCCCCAAGGGACTGATTTTTACCCTTTGTCACCTAATTCTCTTTGTCGGAGAATTAGAAACCACTGCCACTGTTTACCCAGCCCCAGCCTGAAATCCTACCAAGATACTGTCATGATGCACTGCGGGAGAGAGAGGGCAGATATGGCAATGGTATTTTCTCTCTCTCTCTCTCTCTCTCTCTCTCTCTCTCTCTCTCTCTCTCTCTCTGTGTGTGTGTGTGTGTGTGTGTGTGTGTGTATTAGGCTGATAAATTTCCAGAGAATGATACATTCTTTTAAGCTGTGGCCTTATATTTAATTAGCAGAAATAGATAATGCACAATTGGCAGATCTAACAGACAGACCATGGTAGAATACAAAATAAATATTTAAACAAAACAACAGCCAGAAAACCAGCCTTTCCTCCCGCCTGATCTAGACTCTGATTCCCAGCCTCCACTGTTTGGAGCTCGCGGAGAGGTTGGTTTCCACACACCCTCAACACCATCACTACCTCTCCCCTCCCCCAGCGCCCTGCTCTTCATGCTGCGGGTCTCTGGTCCTCACCCATCACTGTGTATTCCAGCCAGCCACCAGTGCCCCGACACGGCAGCAGAAGCGAGCTTTTCATTTTCTTTCCCCCAGCAGCCCTGCGTGTCCCCCATGCAATGGGCAACAAGTGTGACAGGGCCACCGTGCAACCTGCTTGCGGGCTACTCTCCAGGGCTGACCCTCCTCTCTGGAAACTGTCTCAAGATGCACCAAACCCACACCCGAGGGAGGCAAACGCAAGAAACCCAGGCACCAGCGGAAAAGCGCGAGACTGAGCCAGGAATGGATCCCCAGCCGGGGCTGGGGTCGCCAAGCCAGAATCACATCCAAACCACAGAACGGAAAGGAAGATGAGGAGCCAGGGGACCTCCGCCACCCTCCCGGGAGGGAGAGCGCACGGCCGGGGTGGGTTCCCAGAGGTCTCACCTCCTGCGGTATAGCCGGGTCTCTCCCGCGAGGCGCTGGCAAGCATGAGGCATGCAGCATTCACAATGTTTGTTTGTTTGTTTGTTTGTTTAAACAGACTTGATGCTTTTATTTTTTTCTTTCTCTCTCTTTTTCTTTCTTTCTTTCTTTCTTTCTTTCTTTCTTTCTTTCTTTCTTTCTTTCTTTTTCTTTCTTTCTTTCTTTCCTTTTTTTTTTTTTTGTTACCAACACGCCATTGTACTCACTCCTTATTCCAAGACGGGCTGCGCTCTCCGAGCTGCACGGGCAGGCATTTTCCCCGGCTTTGTTTTACAAGGTGGGGAGAGCAGGGCTGGAGGCGGGAGGGGTGTGGGGGGGAGCGTGAGAAGAAACGAAATCCCGGGAAGGAGGGGACACCAGAGGCAGCAGGCTGGGCAGAGGGCGAGGCCGAGGCCAAGTTGGGCTAGGACGCCGCCGCCCCCGTGCGCGCTGGGTCACCCCGAATGCTCGACCGCCTGGGGTCCGGCGCGGGCCCTGGCTGCGCTCGGCCGGTGGCTAGGTGCGCTCGGCCGGCTGCTCGGCGCTGCCCGGGGCTCGGCGCGGGGGCGATGGCTGCAGCCCGCGCGGCCGGGAGCCCGGGTGTCTTTGTGCCGCGGCCCCGCGCAGCCCCTCTCCGCATGTCTTTGTGCGGCGCCCCGCCTGGCCCGAGCCCCGCCGGGCGCCCGCAAGGGGGGGTGTGGCCCGGGGTGGCCCGCCCGGCCCGGAGCTCCACTCTCCCCTCGCCTCGCCCCTCTTCCCTCCTTTCTGAACTCCCTCCTCCTGCCTCTGCTGTATCCCCGCCCGGGCTCGCACCGCCCCCCCCGCACCCCCCTTCTATCCCTATGCGCGTCCGCGGCGCCCCAGCTGCCAATGCGTCCTCCCAGCGGCGCCCTCGGCCCGCCTTCCTCCCGGGGCCAGCTTGAGTCTCACCTGCACCCACCGCCCAGGGTCCCACCACCTCCTGCTCTAGCTGTCAGTGTGAGTCCTCCATGAGACTCCAAGTCCTGCCTTCTTGGAGTCCCGGTGTAGGAGAAGCCCCAGATCCCAGCACGTGAGTATCTTCTTCGCTAGCGCCCCTCCACCAGGGTGGCACAGGAGACACCACCCCGCCAGTGCCCTGTGAGCTTCAGATCGGGGGGGGGGTCCCCGCAAAAGGCTACGGGGTCATCTAAGGCTACGCTTTGGAAGGGTTAAGAAATAGTCTTTGCACACTCTGGGCTGCTTGACTGGGGCCTGGAGTTCCTGAATCAGAAAGGCACTGGATGCCCGAATCAGGGGGAATGGAGGAAAACAATCTGCCATCCCCATCCCAAGGCTCAGGCGGGAGATGCTGAATGCTCTGGGCTTGGGCGAGGCCGGAAGACAGCCACCCTCAGGCTGAACTTGTTCGTTCCCCCCTCCCCAACACCCGCTGAAACCCAGCTTGGTAGACAGCAGTTCTGCCCAGACACCCGAAGGGCAGCATCCGAGCTGCCGAACTCTTGAGGACGAGGGCTGGTTTACAACAGAACCGGCCAAGAAAAGGGAAGGACATGGAAGGCTACTTGTACTCAGTGTGGCCCTTTAAAACCGGCCTGTCCCCAGCTGACCACCACCTTCTGCCCCATCATCAGTGCACAGCCAGTGGTTTCCCAGTCACACGCAGGGAGCCACAGTCACAGCCTTGGCTGGAACGTGAACCTCGTAAGTTGTTTACAGGACTCCAACATCAATGATTTTGTTGTTGTTGTTGTTCTATTTTTGGTTCCGGAATAATCTCAGCACCTGTTCCCTCTGCTGAAATAAAGACTCCATCTTGCCCCAATTTAAGAAAGTTTTCCCTCGACTTCTGGTCTCAAAAGTGACGTGTCATTTAAAAATATACCAGTCTGATCTCCCTACCAGACCGAGACCCTCTCAAGCTTCTAGGTCACAGCTCATGCTGTTGCCTCACCCGGTTGACTCATTTCACTTCATGCCTTTCTGGGCCCCACAGCCTTCTCTCTCTCTCCCTCTCAGTTTCTCCCAAAACACATGCTCCTCACACCTTGCAGGACTAAGGGATTGCATCCGTAGAGTTCTGTATACAGAATGTTCCTGTGCACACAAGTGACTGCACCAGGGAGTCATTTTAGGGGCTTGGCTCACACAATTCCTGAATCTTGCAAATCCCTCTGGAATCCCAGAGCAGCTGGGAGGCTTGAGGCACACTCTCATTGACTCCAGGAGGTCTCTCTTGCTTCTGAGTGGCTGATGCCCACCTACAAGTCTAGAGTAATCTGGAGCTAACTCCACAGATAAAATGTCTCCACAGCAGTCTTTCAGGGCTGGACTGGCTTTCAGCAAGAGCTTCCATGCTGGATGAGGTTTCTGGAGAGCCCCAGTTAGGCATCTTACCATGTACTTTGCCTAGTCATCTTCACCCTTGTCACAGACTATCCTGCAGGCTCTGGGAGGGATGACACCATGTCCCATTACACCCAGCACGAGTGAGGGATGCTGCATTCAGGGGAGGGGCTGTCAATGATGAGATTTTCATTCCCATTTCCCTCCAAGCATCCAGAGCAAGTACACCCGACTTACACAGAGAATGGGACAAACGGCAACTTGAAATCACTTTTCACTACACAGGCAAGTGACAGTCACCTGCATGACATGACCCCAGGCTATCCTTCCAGTTTCCCCCCTTCCCTTCCATTTCTTTGCTTTCCCTAAGTTTTTACAAACCTAGGGGATACTTTTCCTTCTCTGCATCTTCTTGCCTTGATTGGTCTTCTGTCAAATAAGTGACTTCTCAGCACACTGGGACAGCCAGCATCACCCCTGTGGGTTTCTGTGCTCCATGGCTCCATGGCCCCACGGCTCCCCCATCCCCACAGGCAGGCTTTCAGTCTCCCCGCCAATCCCAATGCTGGATTGCCATTCTCCCTGATGGCCCACCAGCATCCTGTGTGCTGGGTGCTTTGGTTGATGTGAGAGAACATGGGGACAGGAGACCTGGCTCATCTGTTAAGACCATTTGCTGCTTTAGAAGAAGACCCAAGTTCAGGTCCCAGCAACTACATGGTGGCTTCCAACCATCTGTTACTCCAGTTCCAGGATTCCTGATGCCCTCTTCTGACCTCCGGGGGCACTATACAAACCTGGTGCACGGAAATGCATGCCAGCAAACACTCACACGCATAAAATAAAAACAAATGTCTAAAACAAGAAAGAAAAGCAAACAGGAAAGATTCTGAACCATGCCAATGAAACTTACTCCAACAAGCTGAAAGCTAGTTTCCACAGATAAACCGAGAGGACCACAGAAGCACCGAGGCCCTGGCTGACTCTGGCCTCAGTCCACACCGGCCCCACCGTCCTTCCTTCAAGAACCCTGCCCCTTTAAGGGACTTTGTAGGACAAAGACATGCACTGGAGTGTGTGAAACATGAGGAGGGCCAGATTGTGTGTCACTGAAACTAGAAAAACAAGGAAATGGGCGAATTGTTCTGTTAGCCACGCTCACACCTTAATCCGTGCACCCCAGCCTCATCAGGAGTGTAATGGAAGGGCAGAGTCGAGTTCCTCGTGGTTCAGGGCTTCACAGGCCTTATTTTTTAATGCACAGTGATGATATCGGGCTCCCACAAAGCCTCCTCTGGTCCTTTCAGAGGACAGATATGCCATGATCCAACTTGCAGCAGCATGAACACAGAGCTCCATTTCATGTTAATTCTGCCCTTTATTGATCCTTGCCTGCTCAGAATGCCCTCGTAGGGGAAAAAACACTAAGAAATGAGCATGTTTCTTTGTTCGTTGTTTTGACCACATCAAAAGAATTCTGTGAGCATCCTACCTCGCCACTTCTGAACCCTGAGTGGGAAGAGGTTCTTTATCAGTTTCCTGATCTACAAAGCTGGGGGAGTTCACTGCACTCACAAGAGACAATGGGAAGAGTCAGGAAGAGCTCACATGTATTGTCACCTTCACAGTACTATAGTGGAATATGTGAGGCAACTAGCCTAGAAATAGAAAAGGCTTACACCATCCCTGAAGGTTCCACCACAAAGCCACATGGTCCCACTCAGTAGGCCTCTGACCTCATGAAGGCCTCGTGAAGGCAGAGCTGCCATAGATAAACCATTTCCATCATAAGCAAAGGAGCTGATGAGCACCACCGGGCAGCCCGAGTCCCACAAGCCACCTTTGAGCCCAGCTTCCAGGGACCTGAAGCCATCCCTCCAGGCCCCACTGCCTGCCCGTCCACAGCGCTTCATACTGCATGCAGCCACGCTGAGGACTTCAACTTGTACACAGGAGCCTTTGGGAGAGATTCTAGACCCAAACACGGACACCACTTATGTTTTAATACGGAAATTTATTCAGTAGCCTGGCGGCATGAACAGGGAGCTACTGATGAAGCCAGACCACCAACAAATTCCAGCTCCTGGACGTATTTTATTTTGTTATTTATTTAGTCTTCTGGGTCACAACATTCTACAGTTCTGAGGAGGAACAAAGCAAACTGGTCAGATAGTTCCCGTGTGCCTACTCCACACTGAGCAGGTCTACAGTAAGGATGCTTCCTTCAGAATGGCCTGAGGAGGGTAGCATACGTGAGCACACCTGCAGCATCTCGACACACATCATTAAGAAAGCTACAGGGTCTGTGGCAGTGTGTTATGTTGGAAGCCCAGAGAAGGCACTTCTGAGGAAGTGAGCATACATGTGAGATGAACATATGTGTGAGGTGAACACACGTGTGAGGTGAGCATACGTGTGAGGATGTAACAAATGTAAGGAAGGATGGTCCCCAACAGAAGAGCCTGACCAAGGCCCTTGGTGGGACACAGCTGGGAGAGCACGCAAGCTCAGTCCGGGGAACCAGGGCAGGTGGGGTGAATTACGCTGCAGCAGAAAAGAATCGATGTGGGCTCTAAGAGCCACCAGATGCCAGTCAGATCAGAGCTGTGCAGCTGCATTCAGAAGGCAATCCTTCAAGGCCAGAGTGTGCTCGTTTTGAAGACTGTATGTGCTCACAATTACAGTGTGTCCATCAGAATGGAAGTTAGAAATCTCTGGGGAGACAAGACAGGTGTGCAGAGGGTCCAGGCAAGCACTATGTGAGACGGGGCGTCACCTGGAGGGGCTGGGAGGACCCACAGCCTTCCCCCACATGCGGAGATCTGATGTCTTGTGACTTCAGGGAGATCTGAAAACTGTCACCACAAGTCCCCAGGAGACACTAATGCTATAACCCAAGGACTGCACTTTGGGAACCATTTGATCAGAGATGGGATCCCGGCTGGTCTGCCAGGAGAGCACATGCTCACTGCGTAGTTCCTAGGAGTGTTGAGAAATCCAGCTCAACATCAGGGTAACTATTGGCAGATCATGGCAGACACGCACATACGTCATATTAAACCCCAATTTCAAAGTGTGAGGTGCAAAGGCTTTTCCATTTTTAACACAGCATTTCTTTATCAGTTAATTTTCTGGTGCTGTGATGAAACACTATGACCAGAAGCAACTTATAAAAGGAAGAGTTCATCCAGGCTTATAGTTCCAGAGGGTAAGCGTCCATCATGGCAGTTAGAATGGCAGCAGAGGCAGACATGGCAGCTGGAGCAGGAAGCTGGGAGCTCTCATCCTCAACCACAAGCCAGAAGTAGAGATAGAGTGACCTGAAGGTGGTATAGGAACTGAAACTCTCAAAACCTGCCGCAATGACACACTTCCTCCAGCAAAGCCACAGCAAAACCTCCCCAACAGCGCCACCAACTGGAGAGCAGGTGTTCAGATACTCAAGCCTGTGTGGGACTTTCCCATTCCAAACACAACAGCCTTGTGCCCCTTCCCTGGTAGCTTTCTCAGTTCCTGATGGCTGCCCCATGCAGGCGCTGCTTCATGTAAATCCCAGGTTGCTGAGGACCTCTACCAGCCCCACAGTCTCTGCTGTGCCTTCGCTGGAGACCACAGCCTTTGCTAGTGCCAACCCTAGTTCTGGGAGAGACAACTGAGCACTTTGTCTGAGGTTTCCCGGGCAAACAGACAATGCCAAGAGTGATTCCCTGAAGATGTGTTTGACTGAGAGCAAAGCTGCTGGTGTTCTCGCCCATGCCCTTTGCTCTCCTTTTATGTTTTTGTATCTGGAACAAATGCAAAACCCAAGGCCATATGCTAGACTTACAGAAGATTTAATGCTAGCCCTCCAGGCCATATTTACTCTAGAAAAGAATCCTAAAATACAGGTAATGCCTTTATATTAGATTCAAAATTTGGTAAAGTGCTCAGGGACTTTCTACATTTCCTAAAATGGGACTCAGGCACTTTGACCCCCTGAATGACAGGTGTCCTCTTGTTCATGGCTCCCTAATGGCCCCATCTCCACTAAGAACCAGTCCCTTTCCACACTGCAATAGTACTAACCCCTTGCAAGTAAAATGTGGAGGTGCTGGAATCCTCAGCACCCTCTTTCTCTGGTGCCTTCCACAAGCAGGTTATAGTGTGGAAGGTGCCCCAGGGCCATGCATACCCCTGAGGAGAAGAAAGAAGGGGAAGAGGGAGGATGGGGAAGGAGGAGGGAGAAAAAAGGAACGAGGAGGGAGAGATGGGGAAAGGAAGAGAGAGCCAAGTGTGTGAAGACCCTTCATTTGTAATTTAACCCTCATAAGAGCCACATGAGACAAAGGACACAGTTCTCATGAAACAAGCCATGGGGTGCTCAGCCTTAGAGCAACCGACTAACCTTCCTGAATAACATGGGCCAGCGAGTGCACTGAGCTACAGGGCCCGTTACCAAGAGCTTCAGTTTCTCTCCTTCATGCAGCCACCCGCTGAATGCCAGCTTCCTGAACGCATCCTACCACTTCTCCATGAGCCTTCGCACATGCCAGCTCTGCCAGCGTGGAGTGTGCCTGCCCCCTTCCTTCCCAGAATGCGACTTGCATTCACCCAGCAGACCTCAGCTAAAACACCTCTCAGACAAATTCAGCCCAGGGCCCCAACACATCTTAAAGGGCACCCCACGCCCTTGCTTACAGCTTTGCTGTCGTAAAATGTTTATTCAGACTGACTTTTTTTTTTTTTACTAATGGAGCAAAGACGTGGGTGGCTAAAACAATAGATACGTGTGGTCTGCCTCCTGAACCAGAGGGCAGAAATCAAGGTGTCCCAGGGCCAGGCTCCCTGAGAACTCTCCAAGCTGAGTTCTGTTGAATGCCAGCTCCTGAGGTTGGCTGAAATCCATGGTGTTTTTTGGTCTAGGGACAGCACACCCATGCCTGGGGCACTGTATCCTTGTCTTCCTTCATATCATGTGTGCCCTCTGAGTGGTCAGTTTCCATGCCTTTTTAAAAGATATCAGTAGTCTTGTTCAGGCCTAATGACCTCATCTTAATCTGCAAAGACCATATTTCCCAGTAAGGTCACATTCCAAGGTGCTGGGATTAAGATTTTATTTATTTTTCCCAAAATACTGGTTGTGGGGAAATACAATTCAGCCTATAACAGTGCCTGCAAGACTCAAATAAAAAGACCTTGGCATCTTATTCCTCTTCACTATAGCCAACACACAGTAAGTACAAAAATCGATGCCTATTCCGTGAGTCAAAGCCCCTAAGAAGCGTAACTGAGAGAGCTCGGCCATCAATCAGGGGTCCAGATCTCAAAGCCCACGCACCATGCGCGTATAGAGTGTGTATCAGGAACGGAGCAAACATTTCAGTCAGCTCTAATTGCTTCCTGCCAGCAGGAAACACTGACCCAGTGTCTGAGAGACCTTCCGATGTCTTAGAAGCCAGATTTTCAAATTATTTCAGAAACTTTCTCTAATTTTCAAATTGAGGAAAATCAGATTTCAAAGATGAGCAATTACTGACAAGACAAGAGAAAACAAAAGCTTCCGCAGGCTGACCGTGGTCCTGAGGATGCCTGGCCACAGCCGCTCTGTCAGCGCAGCCTCTGAGGGCCCAGGAGTACAGCTGCCATAAAACGACCATCGGGTTATACAGTCTGTGCTGCAGTGTCTCGTTTTGATTGCTCCCACACAGGGCTAGCATGCAGAAGGCTCTCCCCTCTCTGATATAAAACTGAAGGGCTGTCGGGAAAAACACAAAGCCTTCAAGGTAAGTAATCCTTTACTACGATGTCTGGGGAAATTCCTGTTAAGCACAGATGGGGTATGGCCCCGTGCTGCACAAACAGTACGCTCACGTCACTCACGCCCTAGTTGGATCCTTCACCACTGCTACCTTCCTTGTCAGGTCACTGAGGTCGTGAACCCTCTCTGGCTGTGACAAATGCCAGAGGTTAGTCAGCCTGTCCAGAGATAAGGTCTACTTCTGGCTCCATCTCAGGAGCTCTCCATCCATTCCGGGCAGGAGCTTTCATTGTGGGCTAGTGAGAGTGCACTGAGCAGCATACACAGACCTTTCACCCCACAGGGGCAATCAGAGGACAGAAGCAGGCTCGACCCTGCAACCCATGCAAAGGCGTGCCTCTTAAAGGATGGAAGGCCTCCGTGAAGGTTCCACCATCTCCAAACAGCAGGGAGCCAGGCTTTCAATCGTGACTGAGGTGGGGGAGGCCAACAGGAAGAGTTATTCATCTCATTTAAAATTTCCAGATCCAAACACTAGCCGTTCTTGTCTATGGGATCACTCCACCTTCTTCTAATCCATCAGTTTCCCCTTCTTGAAGCTCCCACCAAAAGCATGCTCCTAAGCATTGCCTCAAGGGCCAGGGCCATGAACCAACTTACTGCTTCTGCAGATTCCCGAATTCATGTCCATTCTCCAAAGGGATGAGCCAGTCCTTCCCCTGAAAGCTGTTGAGGCTTGCCTGATGAAATTGTTCCTGCTCTACTCTTCTCCCAAGTTCCTGCTTAATTCCTGTGCACTTTTCTGATGGTGCTGTGTAGCCAGCCCTCCAGCAGGCTGCTTTGGAAGCCAATGGAAGAAGGGTGGTTACCCAGGATATGGTCATATTGCTTCTACACTCTGCAGGAAGCGGCGTCTGAAGAAGGCTCCGTGATGCAGAGGGCACCCTGACCTTTCCTAAGGAGCCGTTCAAAACACAAGGCTTCTCATTGGTCGTTAGCACAGTCTGCCTTCGTGGGACAATGGACATGATTTGGTAATGAGCAGGTAAGAGTGTTAATTCTGGGCAGATGTGTCACCATCACACTCAAACCAACTATGCAACTATGCAATGTGCTTATGGAGTATCAAAACACCGCCTGAAAGGCAACTCAGACCAACATAGCAGTTTCTATACTACAAAACCCTACAACCAAGACAGAAGCAAGAATCGAATCAACTGTGACATGGAAGGCTTAGTCTGACCCCTAAGTTCCTGTGACAGACACTTCTTCATATATTAGATGAAAAATTCACTCCAAAACTTTGAGTTGGGTTATTGGTTATTTAGATTCCTTGAGACATCCAACTCACTGCACATTATGACTAAACTTCTCTGTGACATCATCCATGCGCTCATGTCTAGTGAACCTGTTAGATGTTGAGACACACTTATGGAACACTGTACCTTGTGTGGACTTCTCAATATGGCTGCCTTCCTCTGCTCAAACAAAGGCTAATGGGCAGCGAAGGGCCAGTACCTCACCTGAGTTCTTTCTGGCTTCTAAGCACACCAACCGAGTAGATATTTGAGTACTTTCTGAATTATTATTGTTATTATTTTATTGTATATGTATGGACGTTTTGCCTGCATATATGTCTGTGAACCACATGCATGTGGTCCACAGAGGCCAGAAGGGTGTTGGATCCCTGGAACTGGAGTTATGGGTGGTTGTGAGCTGTTTTGTTGGTGCTAGCAATTGAAGCTGGGTCCTGTGCAAGAACAGGCAGTGCTTTTAACCACAGAACCACCTCTCCAGCCCCTGTGTTTTCTTTGTGGAATGAATGGTAACAACATCACCATTACTCCCAGCACACACACAAATCAGCTCTTATAATGTCTAGATGATGTGTTCCATTGTAACCATGTTTATCACCAACAAACACTGAACTCATAACTTCTGAAACATGGGCAGTCCATGTGGTTCTCTCACACTCCTCATTATCACAAGGGGTTTAGATAACAGACTCACATGGAGCAGCACAGCCCACTAGGTGAAGGTGGTGAACTGTCTAGATTTCAGTCCAGGCCCAGACAACTGTCACCTGTTTCCTCATCTGAGAAAGGGGAGTGAGAATTATAGCATTGCCAGTGTGTTAATGAGCCTGAGAGAGGAAACACTTGAAATATGCATTGAGTAATGAGGGACATATCGCAAGACCTTGGTTAACACTGGCCACTGCTGTCACCGCCGTTGGCAGCCACAATCCAAGATAGAAGGGAGACTCCTGAGATAAGAAGGAGATACAGAAAGGAAGAGGCCACTCATGTTCCAGAAGGATCCGGAAAACACTGGAAAGCTGCCTTTTAGGAATCAAAGGAACAGCTTGAGTCAGGGTGTAATCAGATAGCCCAAATGAGGGAGTCAAACCCATCCCCATTCTGGAGAAAAGAGGATGTTAAGCAGTTCCCTCTGGGGTCAGCTAGTCTTTTATGTACTCCCTATGTGAAGCCCTCAGAGGCAGTGAATCAGTGGGGGTGGGGGGTTCTCAGTCAGCTCTGTCAGAAAGGTGAGGGTGGGGCCACAGGGGCTCCTAGAAACAGACATAATGGGCCTAGAAACAGCCACCCCAGCATCTACCGTGCACCTAGTAAAGTTTCTCTTGGCCATGGCCTCTGGGGTCTGAGCCGTAGCTCTCTGATGCCCCTGACATGGTGTTCAGCCGGTTTTCAGTCTCCTTAGCAATCCCCATTGCTTTACATCTTCGGGCTTTGGCAGGTCTTCTCGTTTTCCTTCCTGTTCAAGTTGTCCTCTGGACGCAGGTAAAAAGTCTTTTCTAGTAGCAGGGTTTTGATTACAACATTTTTTTTTGCCCCGATCTATAGTTTGCTGGTTGCGAGGAGAACATTTGCGTGTAACAGCATATAAACACAGTAAGGGCCTGGAGAGGTAAAGTCATAGCACGAATGCGTTGACTCAGTGCGCGCCCTCCCTCCGCGCGGCTGTACCCCTCCTTATCGCCACACTGCCGCACTAGGCTCGTTTTAATTAATACCCAGTTGTCAAATATTTACAAAACTATTTTTAACGATTGGTGGAAATCTGTTAGCCACTAAGGGTAGCTATGAATGCTATTTCATGATCTTTTTCCTTTTCTTCCTGTTTTTGTGTATTTACTCCCAGCAGTGGAATGCTACATTTTGTGGTGGTTTTTCTTTGGATGAAAATTGGGTGGAAAAAAAAAGAAATTTGCTTGGCATTTTCCATTGATATTTTCTCAGGAGGGGTGCCAGTGCTGCATTGCTCAGATTCCAAGCTGACTCCCAATGTTCCTGGTAATGAACTGTCCTGTTTTTGTTTTGTTTTGTTTTTTCGACTGGAGTCACGGTTGTCATTTTTGGGTACAGCATTATATTCTTCACATGTACTAACTGCGTGCCAGACAGCATCGATCCTAACTGCAGCTACTTTCCCGGCTGCCCTGGACTTGAATATTGCATTTGGAGTTAGCCTTAGTCGGTGCTCATTGCTGTGAAGAGACACCACGATCACAGCAACTCTTACGATAGAAAGCATTTCATTGGGATGGGCTTATCTCTTCAGAGGTTTGGTCCATTGCCATCATGGTGGGGAGAATGAACGCACACAGACAGACATGGTTCTGGAGAAGATGCTGAGAGTTCTACATCTGGATCCACAGGCAGCAGGAAGAGACGGTGAGCCCTGAGGCCTGGGTTAAGCTTCTGAAACCTCAGAGCTGGAGTTCAGTAACACGCTTCCTCAACAAGGCCACACCTTTTAATCCTTCTCAAGTATGCCATTTGCTGATGACTAAGCATTCAAATATAAGACCATGTGGGGACCAGTCTTATTCAAACCACCACAGAAGCCCTTGAATATATACCATAGCACATTTTAGGCATTTAATAAAAATGTAATCATTGCTTCTATTTACACAGGATGATCTTAAATGCTTTCTGGAATGGGTGATAAAAACACAAAATCAGACAGCCATCACAGTAAAGCTGAGCACCCCAAGTTTCCATGAAAACCCCACAGTGAGACCCAAAGATAAATTTGGAAGGGATCATATAAGAAATGCCTACTAAAATGTGTATCATTTATTTAAAAAAATTGTGCAGTACATCAGCCAGTTGTATTTTGGAGGACTGTTTTTTTTAAATTACTTTGTTTGCAGTTAGTTGAAATAATAAATATGAAAGTAAAATTTAAAATATGTGTGTGTTACACATGAACACATGAGAATGTCAGAGGACAACTTGTGGGAGTCTGTTCTTTCCTCCTAAAATGTGGGTTCCAGGATGCACACTCAGGTCATCATACTTAGTAACAAGCACCATTACCCAAGAGACATCTTGTCAGCACCCAAATATTATGTTCTTTAAATCCACAACTGTGATACTTTGGCCACTATTCTGGTTTACGCTTGCTTGGAATCTTCTAGAAAAGGATCACCATGACTTCAGTTATTCTGTTTTGAGAACAGAATAAAGCATGACATGACTGTGACTATCATGATGCATTGAGGCCCGCTAACACCCTTTTCTCCTTCTTGAGGGTGAGTTGTTTGGAGCAGGGACCCTGTTGCCCCATGATTTATCCTTAGTGTCTAACATGTGGTAAATTCTCACTGAATTCTTGTTGAAATGAACTCAACTATTTTGAGAGTACCCAAGATTTGGGTATCAATCAATGGGTGAAAACAATGTGGCAACCAGACACAAGGGAATATTACTCAGACATAAAAGTAATGACATTCAGTTGTTTGAAGCAGCACGGATGAAACTGGAAAACAGTACATCATTTTGAAAGTTGTTAGTTGTTACATATTTCAGAAGTACAAAGGAACTGGAATGTGACCATAAATTTGGATTTTAAAGTTGCAGACATTTTCCAGATTTGCCTCAGATATATTTTTTCTTCCTTGTAGGAAAAAAATACAAGCAGATTTTCAGTTGAGCTCAGCTCACCTGCTCCTTTCTTCTTTCTCTCCCCTCTCATGGAGCTGGCATTCTCCTGTGAGTTTAGATGTATTTTTCCAATGTGTGTGTGCAGATACAAAAATATAAAGTAGTTTTACATTTCCATAAGTTACACTCTAAGAAATCTCTCCAACTTCCTATTTCATTACACATTTATGTCATCAGGATTCATCCATGTTGTGGAATATGGAACTTTCTTAGAACCATACATTTTTCCCTTTCAAAACTGAAGCAAAAATTATTTCCTATAAGCTACTTACATTAATTTTTAATATTACTGTGATGAAATATATAGACAGGAAGCAATAAGGAGAACAGGTTCAGTGAAGTTTCCAGTTCCAGAAGGATAGTGTCCATCATGGCCCAAAAGACACCATAGGAGCCAGGGAAGACATGCAACAGGAGCAGAAAGCTGGCCCATCAAACTGCATCTGTTCTCAGGAAGCAGAGAGAGAACAACAAGTCCTCTTCCCATCCCATAAGCGAGAAGCTTCCTTTTTTATCCTCCCCAAACAGTGCGACCAACTGGGAGCCAGGTGTCCAAACCCATGAGCCCAGGGGGGACATTTCCTATTCAAACCCCACACTATAACTTGTCCTAAAGTTATGAAAATCACGCATATCTGTGGGAACACAGGATAAAGAGACGGACAGAGGATCTCCGCACACAGCCTCATGCCACCAGAACCTCTCTCTAGACTCTCTCCTCTGTAGAAGCCAGAGACTTGGGTTTAGACTGGGATGAGAGGAAGAGGAGCGACCCACACTGGTCCATGAACCTCACCTTTCAGAGCCCCAAGACAACAGGATCTGCACTTGCTCTGAGCGATGGCAAGGAGAGGAGGCCTGGATCCTTTTCAAAATTTCAAGGAGATGTCCCCCTCCTTCCCCTCCCAACTTTTCTTGCAAAAGCATTGACATTGTTCACAGCAGACTAAGTCACACACAAATGGCTGGAACAACATGTTCAGATTTTGTCCACAAAGAAGAACGAAAGTTAGTGACTTAGAGAGAGAAACTTAATAGTTCATTTTATTAGCAAGTTCCAAAAAAATCACTTGTCTAGACAAATTTCCTTTTACTATGTGACTCCTAGGTGACTGATAGATGTTTAATGTGAAATTAAAACATTACCCAATGTCTGGTTAGGTGCTCTATTGCGGTGATGAAACGCTGTGACCAAAAGTGACTTGGGAAGGAAAGGGTTTATTTCAGCTCTCAGTTCACACTCCATCACTGAGGGTTGGGATGAGAATCCAGTCAGGGCAGGAACCTCGAGGCAATAACTGAAGCAGAGACCATGGAGGATTTCTTCATACCGACCTGCTTTCCACGGCAGGCTCTGCCTGCTTTCCTGCACAGCTTAGGACCACTTTCTCAGAGGCTGAGGACCAGGCTCGTCCACACCAATCAATAGTCAAGAAAATGACCAACAGACTTACCTACAGGGATTCTGATCAAGGGATTTTTCTCAGTAGAGGTTCCTCTTTCCAGATGGCTCTAGCTTCTGTCAAGTTGACAGAACAACAACAATAACAAAGCCTAGCCGGGACACCAGGCCGTAACTGACCCTATAGTAAGTACCTATATGGCCACTATGATGAAAATAATATTGGCTCTGAGATCCTAAATAATTCAGTGACTATATTTTACATTACTTGATTTAAGTGATGTCCCTTTCTTAATTTTATTTTTTCTTCCTGAAAATATGGCTAAAGCTAAACATAAATCAAAGATTTTTGGGGAAAAAAAATATTTTTTTTTCTGTACCTCTGAGTTGCAAGTATATGCACTTGAAGATTCCAATGCAACAGAATCCTAACTTAAAGAGGGGGAAAAATAAATGGAAACCACCAACATATAAGAGAATCTATCCCAGGGCTGCCACAAACCAGAACTGTCCATAAAAATCCATTACATTTTTTGAAAGTTCTCTTTACAGAAAAAAAAATGTAAATACTTGCTGGAAATGGTTAGATAAGTGTGTGGGATAAGAAAACAAAGCCTTGATTATGTAACTTCCAATTAGCCAATTTAAATCTACTTTAAACAAGTAGTGTGTTGGACTACCTCAGCATTTCAATCCCATATCATTCTTGCTTCCCAGAGACTCCTCAGATCAAATAGCAACTCTGCCTGTCCTTATTAATTGCTTTCGTGTCTCTATGAAAAATGCCTGAACATCTTGAGGAGGAAGGCTCAGTGCGGGCTGTAGTCCCATCTGTGGCTTCTGGGATCCATGTTTTTGTGCCCATTAGAGGCAGAATATTACGGTGGCTGGAGAAGGCAGCAGGGAGTTTATCACACATGGGTCAGGAAGAAGGGAGAATGAGGGACACAGGAAGGAGCCATGGCAAGCTGCAGCCCCAAAGACATGCCCCAAAATGCCCATTTTATCCAGATAGGGCCAACCTTGCTCTTTCTCCACCTCCCAAGTAGACCACCATATTGTGACTCCATGACAGGTTAATCCCCTGATTATGTCTAAGGGGCCCTGGAAATCCCCCGACACATCTGGGGTGTGCGTTCCCAATCCTTGGGATGCTTCTTAATCTAATCGAGTTACCCAGTCAAAGTAGCCACCATGCTGCTTCAAAGAAGAAAGCTTCTACACAAAACTTCACCACAACACCTACCATCTCAAAACCACAGGAACAGGAAATGCTTTGCGGGTGAAGGTGCAGAGGAATTTAAGTACAGGTGATGTCATCACACAAGCTGGGGCCAGGGCTTAGCTATTAAACAGCTCTGCCTTCCCTGACGCAGCAACCTGAGGGCCAGACAGAGTGGTCCCACCTCCAGCCCTGAACTCTGTCCTCTTGAGTAGTCCTGACCTCTTCTCCCCTACCAGGGTCCCGCTGTGCCACAGCAGGCCAGGGACTACCTAGTTTTCTGCCTCCCACTCGAGAGCAGGTCGGTGCTTGAGTGCTGACTCCTCTGTGAATCCTGAGCAAGTCCAAGCCTGCTGCAATCAGCCCGGGAGGCAAACAGCACTCCAGACCCAGATTCTGCAGCCTCAGCACCAAGGCGATGCACCGTGCTCCCTGCCCAGGGCTGCAACAGTTTCATGTTCCTGAACCACATGACATCGTGGCCAAAGTAAGTACAGACGCATACACATCCAAATACACACTTGTATAGATACACAGATGCAGTCTCACACATACACACTCATAGACACATGCTCCTATTCAAACATGCACACACATATACACATTCATACACACATACATATACCCATACTCATGTGCATCACACTCACACATCATACTCATGTGTTTATTGCAGCTGCTCTTCACAGCACATAAGCCTTTACAAATGTAAGATTAACCCATCATCACCTCAGTCAGGTAGAAATGAGGTTTTAGTTAGAACAGTTCATCTTACTCTAATTCTCATTCTGTGACCACAAATTAATCTAGACAGCTTGAGTCGACCTCAAATGAAAAATGCTAAATTCTTTACATCAAGGACTGATAACTTTCTCAGTCCTGTCATGCGTGCAAGCTCCTCGCCCCACGTGTACACACCAAGTCGCTTTTCAACTTTACAACTCTACTCAAGATCATCCATTCATCAGACCTTCCCACACTAATGCCTGCCTGCTGCCCCTGTGGTCACCTTTCCCCTCGGAAATGGACGAATCTAACCAGCAGGGAACTTCCGTGAAAAGCAGCTAGCACACCACACGTGGTCTTTCTCACCTACTATCCCCACATTTAGATGTACCCAGTCGTGCGCATGGCTCTTTCAGAGGTGGGAGGAGACAGCTAATGAGTGGACTGTTTTCTGGCGCTGTTTCCTTCACACGCCACAGGTGCATGCAAAGGAGCCGTCTGCAAAGAAGGCCTTATCTAACAGGCAGCCACGGAGACGCAGCTGGGCTGACGAGGCAGGGGACGCTTCTGAGTGTTCACCCCGGCTTCTGCAGGAGTCTCCAACTTACCCTTGTATCTACCATGTCTGCTCCTTAGCTTCTCATTATTACATGACCAGTGTTTGCAGCCTCATTACTACTGTAGTAGCTTGCCAATGCCTCAGTCCTGTCCCCTAAGCTCTGCTCCAGTCCAAGCCCACATTTATCTGACTTCGTGCATTTCACCATCTTCAACCTCCCTCCCGCCTCATGTGCCCGCCCCCTTTCCCAACTGCCATTTCTCTTCTTTCTTCTTTGATCAGAAATTTGCTGGACACCATCTAGCATCGTGACTGTAATTTTTCTGCTGTTATGAATTGTAATGTAAATATCTGACATGGGGAGGCCACAACCCACCATCCTCCATCATGCTCCGGCTTTCAGTGAAGCAGGGTGTCTCTTGGGATCCAGAGCCTGCTGGTTCCAGTCAGCATAGCTCACCAGGTTACTCTGTGAATCCCCTGTCTCTGACACTCCAGAACAGGAACCACGGTGACTGCCATGCCCACACGGCCTTTGCATGGGCTCTCTGGTCTTCATGCTGGTATGGCCAGTGCTTTGTCTACTGAGCTCTCTCTCTCTAGTTTGTCTTTTTAAATAAGTGCATATACCCTCCTTTACAGTCAAAGCCTGTATGTTTCCCTGCTTAGCCAGGACCACCAGCCAACACACAGAAGGACTGAGAGGGGTGGGAAGGCAGGCTCAGCTGCCAAGAGTACACATCACTGGTTTGCACAGGACCTGGATTTGGGCCTCAGGACAGCTTATAACTCTAACTCAGGGGATCTGACACCCTCTTCTGGCTTCCATGAGCAACTGTGCTCACACAGAGCATGTGTACACACATAAACATAATCACAAATAAATAAATAAATAAATAAATAAATTTAGAAATGAGTGCTGTGATGATTACTTAAGAGTGAATAAGAATTAGAGGTCGCATTGTTTAAAGGAACAGGCATATATTTTGAGAGTCGGCTTTTGACTTTCAGTGCTGTTTGTAGAAGTGTCTTTACACCATGATAAACTTGGTCCTCCACTGTCACCAATTCGTACCAGGATGACGTGCACTTATGAGCACCAGCTGGCAGTTTTACCAACTCAGAGACTGACCCTGTGTGACTCCACTGTGCCCTACCTACGTGTCGTGTGCCCAGTGCTGGACACAGCGTGGGGCCTGCTACGTCACCAGGCTTGTCTTCTGAGCTCACGGAGTGCCTTATTCGTGTCTCAGGGGGGTTAAATTGATCCAACACTGCACACTAAAAAAAAAAAAAAACAGTAGTAGCCATTCAAACAAAGGCCCACTGTCTTTGTTTCCTGCACAGAACTCATCTGCTCTCTTCAAATTAAAGCCCAGACGCTTATCTCTGCCTCTGGTCTCCAGCATGATGTTTTTATTCCTGAGGAGTAATTTGGCCTTTTGAACAGACTCAGGCAATTAACTCTGTCAGAGAGCTGTATAGGATTTAATGAAAGCCATGCATGGGCCAGGGCACGGGGGGAGCATGTTAACATTATCATCACACGCTGTGGAAGACTGTGGGCATGAACTACTAGGCTGCACAATTCTTCAGGAATTGTGTTGTAATTTATTAATAATCTACATGAAGCCATCGTTTAATTAAAAGTCTACAACCCAAGGATGTCTTCCTTTTAAAAATAAAACAAATGAAATTCACTAATAATTGTTTTATTTTTTATGTGTGTATCTTTGTGTGTGTGTGTGTGTGTGTGTGAGTGCATGCATTTCAGGTATCCCTTGGTCATATGTTACTTGGTCATAAGATCTGGAACTCTGCCTCAGCCTCACTGGGCAGTGAGCCCCAGAGATCCCCAGTCTCCTCATCCTCAGTGCTGAGGTGAGGCTGAGACCAGCTCATTAGGACACTGGGGACCCAAACTTGGGTGTGTGCAAGCTTTTTACCAAGCAAGCTACCATGGCACCAGCCCTCACAGCCTTTGTCCATCTGACCAGCTCCCACAGCTCCCAGACCTTCGTCTCTACAGCCTGAGCCAAGGTAATTCCATCTGATTTTCAGTCACTAAAACTCAGTGCAAGGACAACCGTTTTATTAGCGAAAATCATACCTCTGAAATAGTTTTGAAGAAACTCACTTCCTTTTTAAATCCACTCTATTAGCTACTGGAACTTTAAAAATATCTTTATAGGAAGGCTCCGAGTGTGAGTGCTGGTGCGGCGGTTAGCTTTAGTCCTTCAGACGCTGGTACATTAAATAAGACTGTAAGAACTTTGGAGGGTTTGGGGCTGTTTGGTTTGGTTTTGTTGCTCTGTTTTGTGGTTTTTATTATTGTTTTTAAGCTGCACGAATACTTTCAAACCAAAAATCCACACACCAACAAAGCAATTGAAATACCTGTTCCATGTTTGGAGGTTAAGAAAATTAACTTTTAAATATAGAAACCGTGCTTTATTTCTGAACGAAAAACAAACACAGGAGCCGAAGCCATTTCACAGGTCTGCTGAAGCTCAGTCTGGAAAGATGGGCTGCGAACAGTCCAGAGAGTCTCCGCTTATAATGAGTTTCACATGTTAAGGGATGCCACATCCCAGTCTTTCACACGGGAGCTCAAAGCAAGCGCTTCCAAACATTTGGGGAAAGTAGGCAGAAGGAAGGACATCTGGGATTGGTGGTGGGTGATAACGGCTCAGCGGGATGGCTCGGAGAAAGGTGTTCTGCAGCCAAGTCTGAGGACCTGAGTTCAATCCCCCGGACCCACATGGGGGGAGGAGACCGCTGCCATCCACAGCTCACTCCTGACTTTCACGTGTGTGCTGTGCCATGCACTTCCCCTCTCAACAAACAGATGGAACAAAGTTACGTTAATCAAGTGTTATGAGTAATCTAACCATTGTAAACTTCCATTGTTTTGTAAGATAGGCAACATATTACCCTTTCTTGACTGATTAACATGCAAAGTTTTATATAAAGACAAAATCATTTCCACAGAAAAAGCTCTAAAGTTTATATCAATCATTAGCTATATTCAAAGTCATGCTGCATTTCCGTGTTATGTATTATATGTATATGCTGCTTCTCAGAGTAGTACTTTCTCTTAAAACACAGTGGTTGATTCAAATTTTCCTAATACACATTCTACTGAGGAATTTGAAGTCAGTGTGTGTATAGTGGGTGAGCATTCGTGTGTATGAGTGTGTGTGTGTGTGTGCCATGCACGAGCGCAGAGGTGGGAGGGCAGCCTTGAGTCACACATGATTTGAGACATGGTCTCTGTCATGGCCCCAGCCCCTCCCCCCACCAGTGGCAGGGATTCTCCCGTCCACCTGCCCTATCCCACCAGAGTGCGCAGCTCAAAGACACCCATGCCATGCAGCCAGAATTCACAATTGTGTAGCCAGCGCTTTAACCACAGAGCCCTTTCCCCAGCCCCAAGTGCTAGCACAATTAATTTCATATTCTCCAGAGACAGCAATTATGATTCAATGAGTACCCGAGGTGTTGGAATGAATGTATTTCAGCTCAACACCATAGAATAGGATACAAAGAAAACCACATCACACAAATGTCGGCAAATACACAGTCATGATTTGTCTGAAACTACTCCGGTCTTTCTCTCTCGTAGCTCTCCCGCTATGTGGCATGACAATTGCTGCTGTTTTGGTTTTTGTTTGTTTGTTTTGCTTTGTTTTTTAAGGAAATAGAATCTGATGCATTTAAAAAGTCCGTCTAAGACACTAATTCAAATCAACCAGTGTTAGCTGTACTTCATAAACATTTATGCTTCATTTCTCATTCTTGTCTTTCCTGGATCCCTTTCGAGAGTACCTAGGGGAAGGGGGGTGTTCGCAGCATCTCTTGGCACCTGCTGGGGCCAGGCCTTCCTTTGTTGATGATGACTCTCAGGTCTGAGCATCCTGGCACAGTCCCCTGGCAAGCGCTGCTGGCCTCCCTGCTGGCCTCTCTGCCGGCCTCTCTGCTCATCCCCCTGTGCTCCTGTCTGTGCTGAGCTCAGCCCTGGCCCCGCCTGGTCACTTCTGCTGGCTGTTCCAGTAGATCCTAGTGTCCCCGCCAGTTGGCAGGCCTGCTGGCTCTTTCTAAGAGCCTGTGTCACAGGCCGTGAGGTGAAGACCTAGGGGAGATACCAACACTAAATGCCTGGCCGTGCTGACTTCTGGTCAGTCCTGTTGGGGGCCCCAAGCTCAGGCTGCCTTGACCTCCCTGATGAGGCCACTTACTCCAGGGCAGGCAGGTGTCATGCCTTGGATAACACACATATCTCCTGCTGGATTCACACCAGAGAGAGCACAGCCCTGACACTCGGCTGCGCCCCTCTCCATCACTCTTCTCCTTGTCTCAGGCTGAAAACTATGGACTTGTCTCCCTTTTTTTTTTTTTCTGTCACAAATTATCTTCTAGTTAAATTCCATGATGAGGCTTGAACAGCCTGACATTTCCAACCACTCAGTGAGAGGTACAGAGATTCTCTCTCAAGTCTTCCTGCCTCTCAGGGACACTAATTTGTTTTTGATCTAGTTTTGGAGCCAAGATAAGAGCAATATTTTATGCTTGCCTAACACTTTTTTTTTTAAGTTTTTGTTTATTTCTATATGATATGTGAGTGTTCGTGTGTGCACAAATACAGCCCATGATGGTGGAGAGGCTGAGGCATCTATTAGCAGCATTCATTGAAATATTTACTGAGTCCATATTGTATGCTGGACATATTTCTGGCCAATGGGGAAAGATTTTATGAACGATATGAGCAAATCTCTGTTCCCTCTGAAAACTAGAGTTCTAGGGACAGACAGACATACGCACTTACCTACAATGGAACAAATGCCTGTGTAAAGAAACCAGAGCATGCTACGTGATCCAAAATGTTGGGTGACTCTTACACAGTGCAGTGATTTGAAGCCACTCAGAATATAGCTTCTAAGCTAAAACCACTGGAGACAAAGAGACAAGAAATCAGCTGCCCTAAAAAGAAAGAAATGGCTCCCAAGCAGGAAAAGAACAAAGCTCGGATTTTCCAGTGGGGCTGGAGGGCAGATTGCAGGAGAAGCAGAAGGAAGTGGGAAAGACCAGGTTGTGGAAAGGGGTATGCAGGACTCTGCGAGCAGAATAAACATCTGGGCTTCATCACTGTACGATAGGAGGCTGCTGGAGAGGGCTAGTGGGTGGGGCAGGAGGATGGCGATTTTGCCTGTGGAGAAAGAATGAAAGGGACTAAAATGGAAGCTAAGATTGCTATAGAAATCTAGGTAAAACCGAGATGGTAGAAAGAATACACAGATGGAATTTGATGCCCATTTTGGAGGTGAAGTGCTCAGGTCACACGGATGGGCAGGGGAAGAAGACTCAGAAGACCCCCACCTGCCCGGGGTCAGCTCACACCCCACCCCGTCTCAGCTGGCCTTTCTACCTAAACAAACTTTCAGTTCCCGCTGACAGAAGACCCAAGTATGAGGGGCAGCTGCCCCTCCTGCCAGGGAGGAGGAATCAGGGAAGTGTCACCATGCTCCTGGGCAGAACAGTAGGTGGGTACATGCAAATTTTCACCTGGTGGAAGGGCATGACCACAGGTAAGAGAATGGCATGGACCCGGGAAAGGGGTAAGGGCAAAGCCGCAGTCAGGTGGCTTTGGTGTTCAAAAGCAAATGTCTCCTTTAAAAAAAAAATTAACGTATTTTTAAAGATTTTTATTTTATGTGTGAGAGTGTCTTGCATGTAAGTATATGTACCAGGTACAAGCATGGCACCTGTGGAGGACATTGGATCCCCTGGAGCTGGAGTTATAGATGGTTATGAGCAGCCATGTGGGTGTGGGACCCAAACCGAGATCCTCTGCAAGAGCAGTTAGTGCTCTGTTGAGCATCTCTCCAGCCCCCCTCCCTTGTTTCTTGTTCCACATTTCACTCTTCTATTCCCTGGCCCCAGGTTTTTTCTTGATCTCTTTTTCTTACTTCTGTAGCCATTTTTTACTTTTGCCATTGCTGTCCTTCTTTGGGACCTGTTGCTGTAATGAAGATGATCAAAACCAACTTGGTGTGGAAAAGCTTTATTTGGCTTACAGTGAATCATTGAGGGAACCATGGCAGGAATTCGGGCAGGAACCTGGAGCAGGAACTGAAGCAGAGACCATGGAGGGGTGCTGCTTAAGGTTTTGCATTGGCTTATTCAGCCTGCTTTCTCATTCAGTCCAGTCCTTCCTGACTAGGGATGGCACTGCCCACAGTGGTCTGGGACCTTCTATACCAAATATCAATTAATGAAATGCTCTACAGACATGGCTACAGGCTGACCCGATGGAGGCAATTCCACAGTCAAGACTGTCTTCCTAGGGATGTCTTGGTTTGTGTCAAGTTGACAAAAACCAACAGTGAGAGTTATCTTTAACCTTATTGTTATTGTTATCATAATCACCATCACCATCATCACCATCATCATCATCAACAAAAACAACAACATGATCATCACCACACTCCTTGCTAATGGCACAGATTCTTTTTTTTTTATTTTTATTTTTTTTTATTTTTTAATGGCACAGATTCTTAGAAGCTTATTCTACTGAAAGCGCTGACTCCTCTTATGGATAGCAAGAAAACTAAGAACAAGTTGAATGCCTGGCACTTCTGTCTTCATTATTTTCTGAGGGTCAAACTCCCACTTTGCAGGTAAGCATATAGATCACTGAGGTGTGTCTCCCTGAGAACACAGTGACCCTTAACCTCTCTGATCCTCCCTAAAGCCTAAAGACACAAGGAAACACTGTCCTAAATCTGTGGTCACCTTGGATTCTAGGAGAGGCCTGGCAGCTAAGACAGGCCACCCCAAGATAGGCCACCCCAAGATGAGGCCAGGTACTCCTGAGGGAGAGGCTGCACCCTGGAGCAGTTATTATTACAGAAACTAGCCTGGACCCCTCCTCCGTTATAAGGGTTTATGACTTACTGTAGCAGCAAGACAACAATGAGTGAGACCACACACTGACAGGAACCTTGCGATTATGACTGGCTCTTGATACACAGCACAGTTCTTCCTCTATAAACCTGACGCTTATACCAGCATCCACTGGACCTTTTATGGGTCCCCTTCCCACCAGGTCTATTAAATCCCCCCCCCTCTGCTTTTCAGTATAACTCGCCTCTTTAACTGGCATAGAGAGAGGGTGTTTAAGCCCAAGCCTTTTAGCGGTGCAGATCCTTTGCTCTAAGTCTCTGATTACATTAACCATTTATTGAGTTCTAACCTGGTGTTTATAGTCTGAATAATATCTTACAACCTTCTAGGGCAAAAGCTGTGATTAACTCTCAGGAGGGAGCTGTGGGCTTGGGGAGATGAAGCAGCTTGCTCAGCCCGGGCCAGGAAGGATCAGAGCCAAGATGTGAGAACAGGCTTGTCTGTCCACCATCACCCTCCCCAACTTGCCCCCAGGCTCATCTCCATTTTCTCCTTGCCTCCCTCTAGCTTTCCTTTCTCCAGCCTTCCACCCTCTCTTCTCTGTTCTCATTCTTCCTTCTTCTACTTCATGAAGATCATTCCTTTCTGGTCCTTTGGTCCCACTTGCCTTGATGAATTTGATATTTTGTATTTCTACAAATAGGGAGTAGACTATATAGGCTATGATGGTGGGGACCACTTCAGTGGTAGAATGAGATGTAAAACCAGGTCCACTGCGTAAAATCACAACACCTAACACCCAGCCATAGACTGTGAGCAATGGTGTTTGCTCTTCATTAGTGTCTCATGGGTCCTGCAAAGTCAAGTCTTTGCTTCCTGCTATGAGTACCAACCCAGTTCCTCTGTAATTGGAGCCTTTGCCACATGCCCAGCCAGGGTGCTGCAAACCTACCATATCTTCTCCAATCTCCCCACCTCACCCCCAGGGGTAATTCAAGTAAAACAGTGAGCCAAGGGTCAAAGCAAAATGTTTTAAAATACAACAGATTGCCTCACAACACTTCACAGCACAGATTATCTCAGCCTTCCATCTTGAGAAGGCAACATGAGAGAGGAATGGTATGTTTGGACTCACAGTTCTGGAAATTTCAGTCCATCTTCTCACGGAAGAGAGGAAGCAGAGAAGGAGAGAGGAGAAGAGAAGAGAGGAGAGAAGGAGGGAGGAATAAAAAGAGGGAGCGAGGTAGAAAGGGAGGGAGGGGGCAAGACGGCTCGCTCTCCCTTTTTCACTTTTATTTCTCTCCAACCCCTGCCTGTGGGCCTGTGTTACCCACAATCAAGACAGGTTTTTGTCTCTTCAATGCATCGTCTCCAGAAATGCCCACAAGTACACTTCCCTGATTTCCAGGCATTTCCCAATCAATACAGTTGACAATCAAGATTAGCTACCACAGGCATGTCTTAACTTCACTCCCCAAACAGTATTCCAACCTCTAGCTTGCAGCTGCCTCAAGCACGGGTTTATCCCAATGACATAATGAATATAGATGAGACGGGGCAAGGGCAGCGGAGCAGAAGCAGTGGCTTGGCCACTAAGATAGCAGTGAGAGTTCACTGCACAGTACGGAGGTGATGTGCGTGGTCCACCCGTGGTCCCTACAGCAGGCCAGTCGTGTGCGTCCTTCCTCTTCTGCTGATGAACAGTGATCCGGGGTGATAAAAATTGCCAGAAATTGAACTTGAGTCTTCTGTCTCCACAGTGTCATGAAATTCCACCTCCTGCAACTCCTTTCTGGCTTGAAAACTCGATGTGGATGCTTTTTAAATAAAGCTTCAAAGCATCGGTTAACATGGCTAGATAACTCTCATGCCAGTTTTTAATTTGTTTTTCATTTCTAAATGAACTTCGGGAAGATCACTGCACAAGAATTTCATCATTTTTCCCAATTCCTGATGACACTAATAACACGTGCAGCTGTTTATGTATGCAAGTGAACATGTGTGCAGGTACATGTGTGCATGCAGGCGCACGTATGTGCCCATGTGTGCATGTACATCTGGAGACCAGAGGATCACATCAGGTATTTTCTTCATCCACCTCTTTGGAGACAGGGACTCTGGCCTGACACTCACCAACTGCAGCAGTGTGGCTGGTTATTGAACCCCAAATGTCCTGCCTCAGTCTTCTCTGGGATCACGAGTGCTTCCTACAGCGTCTCTCCTGTGGGGACTGAACTCAGGTCCTTCTGCTTACCAGCAAACATTTCACATTCATGAAACAGATGCAAAGTTCCTTTTCATCCTGGAGATAGGTGTGTGTTCCTGTCCTCTGCACCAACTCAAGCTCCTAGGAACTCACCCAATGACATGAGCGATGCTTTGATGATGCTTCATTGTAGCTTGCTTAAAACTAAGAAACGGTGCAATGACAGTTCTTTTTATATAAGGTTTTGTTTGGTAGGTATATGCATGCATGTTTGCTGCCAGTGTGTGTGAGCATGCCTGTGGATCATGCCTCTGTCGTGTGCTGCCTTATTCCCTTCAGACAGGATCTCTCACTTAACCTAAAGCTGCCCTTTCAGCTTGGCTGGCAAGCTCCTCGGGATTGGCCTGTCCCTGCTCCCTGCCCCCCAAACACCACACTTCGTTCTGGAATACAGGCAAGTGCTGCCATGCCCAGATTGTTCAGGTTGATACTGGTGATTAAAACCTCAGGTCCTCGTGTTTGCAGCAAGCACGCTCGCCCACTGAGCCATCTCCAGGGCTCGCTTGTTTTATATTCATAAGCAACTAATACATGCACTTCTGTCTCTGAAATCAAAACACTGTTAGGCTATAGAGTGAACTGGTCACAGACAGTAACTGTGACACCCGAGTGATGGTGCACACCTATATAAGAACGAATCTTAGGTATACAGAAGGTATATGGATGAATCTGAGGTATTGCCAATGATGGACACAGATGAGTGTTAGATATTGATGAAGTTCAAGAATGTAAGAGACTTGGGTATGAGGGATGGCTGAGAGGCGAAAGGCCCTGGCTACTTTTGCAGAGAACCCTGTTGTTTTTTTTATTGTTGTTTTTGTTTTTCACAGCACCTACATGGCAACTTGTGATCATCTGAAATTCTAGTTCCAGGGCATCTGATCCCTTTTTTTTGGCATCCAAAGGCACCAGGCACACAGATGGGACATAGGCATATATACTATGCTTTTGCACATGTATAAGTATGTGTATATGTATTTATACAATAAAAACAAATACATGTATATGCCTTTACTTATGTATGTATAAGTATATATATGCTTTTACATATGTATGTGTAAGTATGTGTATATGTATTTATATAATAAAAACAAATAATTAAAAATGTTTTAAGAGAGGGACAGTATTGCAAATAGTTCTGAAATTATATGAAATTATTATTCAAAGTCAAAATGTTCAGAGTCCTCGTGTATTTTACATTAATGATAAATCAAGATAGACACATGATGAACTTAAATAAACATTTCTTCTGATTCTTTTTAAATCAAAGTTTAATTTGATGCTCATTATTTTCAAAATAGTGATCTAATATTTGAATTCTGTGCTCCACACTCAAATTCATGATTTAAAAATCTGGCTTCAAGGATGCTGTACTTTTCAAGGACTCGGTGTTTGGCACAGATAATTAGGAATGAGCTACCTGAGAAGAACGTACTGGACAGAGAACAACTTAAAGTACAACATACTGAGAACAGTTCTCAGTTGGCTTTTGGGAAAGCCCCTCACTGTGGCATAGGACCTTTCCCCTGCCAGGTAATATTTCCCTGTCTTCCCCTGTTCTTTATGGTTTCGATACTGTTGATATTTATAAGAAGAGGCATGGGCCACTGTGACTCTGAAATCACACTTTTCCTTTTTATGATAACTCATGGTTAGTGCCCTCCAGTCCTGGGAAAAGCAAGAGACAGTAATGGATGTGCAAAGCAGCCTGTGGGATTGTCAACCACTCCAAATCTGTGGGGGGGGGAGGAGGAACTGAGTGGCACAGGCTAGGATACTGATATTTGGATTTATGCCAGGTGAAAAAGCCAAAAACAAAACAAACAAACAAACATCTTTTACATGAGCACGTAGATAAAGGGAACCTAGAAAGGGACCCACGAGAGAAGGAAGGGGGAGGGGCAATGGAACACAGGTGAAGCACAGAGAGGAGGCAAGGACTGTGAGGGAGCCAACAAGAGGGAGGCTTGTAAGTGGGGAGGAGGACCAATCAACCCACACAGTAAGGAAACTGGCTACTTTAAAAGCTCTTTCAATTTTCTACAGTTTACAAACGTATTTTATGTAAATACCTTGTCATTACTTTAATTTTGATTCATAAGGTGTATAACTTTCAATAGCGTAATACAAAAAAAAAAAAAACAGGACATCATGCTTGATCTTTATAAAATTGATCAAGACTTTAAAAGCTTCAAAAAAATCTGTTCTAAACCTATGGCTGTGGCCAGTTTAACAAAACCTGTTTTTGTTTATCCAAAAGGCGGTGTTCTCCTCACTGTGCCGCATATAACCATTTCTTCATGAAGATTCAAAGTTGAAACCGCAAGCATCAGATGAGCAATTTTTATCTGAAAATAGTCTCTTGTAGTTCCATTTTCTTACACATTAACACAACACTTAAAAATATTAAGCTAATATTGCATTAAAATTTAAATGTGTGAGTGAATATACAATATATTTCACTCTTTAAAGATAGTTCTACTATGACATCTGTCCTTTGAAAAAGGTTTACTTATTTTTATTTTCTGCAGGTATATAAACCTCCTACTTGTGTACCTGGTACCCGTGGGGCCAGAAGAAGGCATCTGAGCTCCTGAAACTGGAGTTACAGAAGGTTCTGAGGTGTTTTCTGGGTGCTGGGAACTGAACCCAGTTCCTTTGCAAGAGCAGCGAGTGCTCTTACTGCGGAGCCATCTCTCCAGCTCCCGTACATGCTTTTTTATGTTTTGGCTCATCAGACTACACTCCCCATACTGCAGCATCTGTAGACAGACAGTTGTAGTTACCGCAGAGGAAAGGTCCATCCCGCTCCATTTCCCTGCCTGTGACCTAGATTGATAAGCGTGAGTTCAGCTTAACATTTGTGAATTACCCCTCTATTGTAATCAGCTCTTGCAAGGCACAATTTCTCCATAATTGCTTGATTATTAAGTGTGGACTTCCGTTTCACAGGGAGCTGTAGACTCCCAGGGGCTACGTTCTAGACTTGCTTTTACAGTATAATGGATGTCCGCGCTTTGTCACTAGCAAGTCCTTCAACAGAGTAATTACTGCCAATTGACTGTCCATCAGGAGACGAATCCACAGCATGCTCACACCAGCGCACCTACAGAAGTGCACATTCCACAGCAGGGCAAAATCAGGGCAACAGAACGGAAATGCTTATTTCCAGGTAGGAGACCCACAGACTAGTGCAAACTCAAGGATCACTTTGAATAACTATCCAAGGACAATGTTTTAGTTTGTTTGTTCAGAGCAAAAAATATAAGATCGAAAATGAGGGTGGGTGTTCAGAAAGGTGCAGTTGACTAAATTGAGGAAGAAAAATGTGTAATTTGAGCTGTTTTAATACTCATGTAGCAAACACTGGAGACTCATGTCCACTGAATGTCATTATCTCCTGTTTCTCTCAAAGCCACCTTCTAACAAACAACAGCAAGACTGCTTGCAGTCTTTGAAGTTTATGTAGCAACAGAAAACTGTAACATTCAGAAAAGAGACCTGATCCCACACAGGGACATGATAAAAAGGCTGAGACAGATAAGTCCTCCTGCCCAGCACAGGGTTTTGAGACCAGTAAGGCTGTGGTACTGTAGGAAAAAGTTACTACACAAAATTCCAAATTTGTACTCAATGTCATCTTTTAGATAGAAATTCTCCATGCTGGGAGGAGCTCAGCTGGTAAAGCATGTGGCTTGTACCATTAAGACTGAAGTTCAGATCCCAGGACCCAAAGCTGAATGAGCATGGCTGCCGATCTGTAATCCCCGCATTACAGAGGGAGAAAGAGGCTGGGACTGCCAGGAGCAGAGAGACACTGCTGTAACATACAAGTAGACACAGAATAGGGAAGACAACTTCTTGCTATCAACTTCTTGCTTCCACATGTACACATACACACCTGTTTGTGTTTCCACACAGATGTACATTGTGCCCCACATGTGAACACATGTGCACACCACACACACACACTGGAAATTCTTGTCAATTCTCAAAAAGACATGCATGTAAATATGTGTAATCCCCCAGACACATTCATTTGCTAGCTTGTTAAACATGAGTATCTTCGGGTCAGAATCGGGTGGGTGAGAACTCTGATGTGGCTGGGAAAGATTAAAGACCAATCAAGGCGTAAAATGACATTCTTGTTGGCTTCAGCGTGTTAGCAGCTCACACAAATGGGTCCAGATTAGATGTCGCGTCCTCATAGACAACGGTAAAACAAAACACCTAATTGCTGATTTATGTCTCATTCTCCTTCAGGCACCAGCATCTTTTTATTTCATCAACATTAGCCGCCCAACCCAATTTCTACCCTAACCGAAGTCTTATTCTCTCCTTTTGAAAGTATAATTGTTCCCATGGCAACAACAAAAGATGCATGAGGCTTGTCTGCGGCTGCTGAAGTGATCATAACATATTGATAAAGCATCAACAGATATCATTTCCATAATAATCATCCTGAAGAGGGAGAGGAAGCAGATGCGTTCTGAATAAGCTGCTTCTCGGCGTTTTCAGGGATGTTTTTAAAGGGGTCACAATGAGAGACGATTTCTGATGGTTCTGCTTTGGGGCTCATAACTGTTGCCAGCAGCCGTTGCTTTGAGTCTAGGGTCCCTTATATGGGGGTCAGGTCAATTGATTTGGTTGATATGTCTTTTTGCAAATTACTGGAGAGAAATGAGATGTGGTAGATTAAGTGGCTCTAGAGTCTATCTGCAATATTATAAACCATAAAGAAAAAAGGTTGAGCCCTGACACGGAAGGGGTTGTGTCCTTATTACTGGTGCTTGCACCCATGTTCTGCTCTTTCAGCAGCCATCCACCCTGAGGACCCCAGGGCTGCTGGTGCAGCAGGAAAGGCACGTGGAGAGGACATAAATGAGAGTGTGAACCTCCAATTCCTGGGGCCCACAAGCTCGGAGGACAGCACTGGCAACCCCACGGCAAGGAACCGAATGAGGAGTCTAGGAAAACCCGGCTTCCCTGAGTGCGGCCAGTGGGGCTGTGACGCCGCTGCAGGAATGCAGTCTCTCAAAACGTCTGAGGTGATGAGCAGATGGAGGACGCCGTGCTGAGGGAGACACAGGGAGACTGGGAGTTGGGAGGTTCCTCCTTGCATCTTAGAAGAAGAAGAATCTATGTCCTGAGCACACAGTTCTCTTCTAGCACCTTGACAAGTAAACAGACAGACAGACAGAGCAGCAGGCAGACAAAATAAAAAGAAAGAACATGGCTATTATCAGTAATAGAGATCCTTCAGATTTGACAAGTAGCAAAAATATAGCAAGGGCGTATTTTTATGTCAATAATTTAGTGGCATAGATGAAACTGACAAATTCCCTGAATAACACAAATTATGAAAACTAGCATGGAAATAGTGTACTCCGAAAACAACTGCATTACTACATTCATTGTGTTAGCATAGTAACATTAGCTGTTACATAACGAATTTTTAATTCATAACTTTTCCATACACAAAAAGATTTAAGCTCAGATACTAACACTGCTGACAAAATCTAATAAACATTTAAATGAGAGAAAATAATGAAAAGAGGAACGTTTTGAAATATACTTTCGGAAGTCAATCTAGGGTCAGGGTGATGTCTCAGGCAGTAAAGGGTTTGGCACAAACATGAGGCCCTGAGTTCAGCTCACCAAAATACACATGAAGCCAGGTGTGAGACAAGTGTCTATAACCCCAGCAACTAGGGAGGCAGAGACACAGAGATCCTCAGGGTTTTCTGGCCAGTCAGACTAAATGACTCAACAAAACTCACACACACACACCAGAGAGGGAGAGAGGAGAGGAAGAGAGCTGGCAGTGACTTAGTGAAAAAAAGGAAAAAAAAGTAATGAAAAATAAGGGAGGGAGGTGAGGGAAAAAAGAAGAGATAGCAGAAGGAGGAGGATGGATAGAGGGAATAAAGGAGAGACAAGGAAGACAGAAACATACTACAAACATTTGCTATGTGAACTTTGACATTTAGATCCCTGAAAGTGATAATTCAAAAGCATAAATACATAAAAAGATCTCAAAATCATAAAATGTGCTTCCCATTTGAAAATCAATCAGCATGTGGGCCGTGTTAAAATAATAAAGGACAAATGCAAACTGTGATCATTACAGGAGACACCGAAGGTTCTTTTAATACAATTCTCTGTTCATTCATAATTAAGAGGAACATCTCCTAGTGGCTTTATAGTCATGATAAAAGTTGGCTAATAAAACTAAAACAATAAAGGTCAAAACCCTGAGGCTAGGAGCATTAATAATGCTGGAGCAGAGAGCATTAACTATATTGCCTCTACCTGGGTAGAGGTCCGGGGTAATAAACCCAGGGCTCATGCCCTCCAAGGAAATGCTTTCCTGTTAAACTGTCTCTCAAACCCTGCTTTGCCCAGCTTAGGTCAGGATATCTGTTCTCATTGATATAACATGGAACTCAAGTCCTGGTAAGGGCAACAAAGCAAGAAAAAAAGAACGAAAAGACTTAAGGAGGAGAAGATGCAGGCCAGTTCCTTGTTCCAACAGTCCTTCAGAAGATTGCAAGGGGTCTATGAGGTAAATATTAAAGCAAAGGAGTGCTGCAGGACGCGCCGTCAGTGAGCAGAGCCAGGTCGGTTCCTGCACATTAGCAGCAAATGTTTAGGAAATGAATTTAAGGAAGCAGTGCTATATCCAATTACATGAAACCACACTAAATGCTAAGAGATAACTCTGAATAAAAATGTTTTCCAATGTTGTCTATTGAGTACTTAGAGCAGAGTTGAAGGCTTGGTACACAGAGATCTGTCACACATTCAAGCATTACATATTTCGATCCCGTTAGATTCAAATTCTCCCCCAAACTGTTCTTTGATTTATGACAATAAAGTTTAGAATCTAAGTTGACTTTAATAATATTTCATTTATGAAAGCAAGTACTCTTGTATTTGGTTCATAGATGTTCAGGATTTGTTTTTAATTTTTATTAATTACAGTTTATTCACTTTATATCCCAGCTGTAGCATCCTCTCCCATCCCCTCCCAATCCTACCCTCCCTCCCTCTTCTTCTCCTATGCCCCTCCTTCAGTCCAATGATAAGGGAGGTCCTCCTCCCCTTCCATCTGACCATAGCCTATCAGGTCTCATCAGGACTGGCTTCTTTGTCTTCCTCTGTGGACTGGTAAGGCTGCTCCCCCCTTCAGTGGAGATGATCAAAGAACCAGCAACTGAGTTCATGTCAGAGATGGTTCCTCTTCCTATTATTGGGGAACCCTCTTGGACACTGAGTTGCCATGGGCTACTTCTGAGCAAGGGTTCTAAAGTTCTCTCCATGCCTGGTCCTTGGTTAAAGTATCAGTCTCAGAAAAGACCCCTGTGCCCAGATTTTCTGGTTCTGTTGCTCTCCTTGTGGAGCTCCTGTCCCATCCAGGTCTTTCTATTTCCCCCTTCTTTCATAAGATTCCCTGTACTCTGCCCAAAGTTTGGCTATGAGTCTCAGCATCTGCTTCAATATCCTGCTGGGTAGAGTCTTTCAGAGGCCCTCTGTGGTAGGCTCCTGTCCTGTTCCCTGTTCTCTCCCTCTTCTGATGTCTATCTCATTTGCCTTTCTGAATGAAGATTGAGCATCTTACCAGGGTCCTCCTTGATTCACTTCCTTAGGTGTGCAGATTTTAGTATGTTTATCCTATATTATGTGTCTAATATCCACTTATAAGTGAGTATATACCATGTGTGTCTTTCTGCTTCTGGGATACCTCACTCAGGATGATCATTTCTAGATCCCACCATTTGCCTGCAAATTTCATGATTTCTTTGTTTTTAATTGCTGAGTAGTATTTTGTTGTGTAAATGTACCACAATTTCTGTATCCATTCCTCAAGTGAGGGACATCTGGGAGAATTCTTAATAGAGGAATATCAAATGGCAAAAAAATACCTAAAGAAATGTTCAGCATCCTTAGTGATCAGTGAGATGCAAATCAAAATGACCCTGAGATTTCACCCATCAGAATCGCTAATCAAAAACATGTGACAACACATGCTGGAGAGGATGTGGAGAAAGGGGAACCCTCTTCCATTGCTGGTGGGAATGTAAACTTGTACAACCACTTTAGAAATCAATCTGGCGCTTTCTCCGAAAACTAGGAATAGCGCTACCTCAAGATCCAACTATAGCACCCCTAGGCATAGCCAAAATATACTCAACTATACAACAAGGACATTTGTTCAACCATGTTCATAGCAGCTCTATTTTTAATAGCCAGAATCTGGAAACAACCTTGATGTCCCTCAAGGGAGGAATGGATACAGAAATTGTGGTACATTTATATAATGGAATACTACTCAGCTATTAAAAACAAGGAAATCATGAAATTTGCAGGCAAATGATGGAATCTAGAAAAGATCATCCTGAGCGAGATATCTTGGAAGCAGAAAGACACACATGGTATATACTCACTTATAAGTGGATATTAGACATATAATATAGTATAAACCCACTAAAAATCTATACTCCTAAAGAAGCTAAGCAAGAGGATTACCCTAGGGAAGATGTTCAATTCTCATTCAGAAGGGCAAACTACTGATTGGGGTATCGAAGCAGAGGCTGAGACTCACAGCCAAACTTTGGGCAGAGTGCATGGAATTTTATGAAAGAAAGGGGAGATAGAAAGACCTGGAGGGAACGGGAGCTCCAAAAGGAGACCAACAGAGCCAAAAAAAAAAAAAAAAAAAAAAAAAAGAAAGAAAGAAAGAAAGAAAAGAAAAAAAAAACTGTATCCTGGGGACCCTGCAGAGACTGATAACCCAACTAAGGACCATGAATGGAAAGGACCTAAAACCCCTGCTCAGATGTAGCCCATAGACTCAGTCTCCAAGTGCTCCTAGTAAGGGAAGCAAGGGCTGTCTCTGGCATGAACTCAGTGGCAGGCTCTCTGATCACCTCCCTCTGAGGTACAGACTTTCACAGAGAAAGACAATACAGCCAGTCTTGATGAGGCCTGATAAGCTAGGGTCAGGTAGAAGGGGAGGAGGACCTCCCGTATCAGTGGACTAGGGGCAGGGAATAGGGGAAGAAGAGGGAGGGAGATTGGAACTGGGAGAAGACATAGGAGAGGTCTGCAGCAGGGATACAAAGTGAATAAATTGTAATAAAAAATGGAATCTCTAAAAAAAAAAAAACAATCTAAGCTGGCATTTTGAAGAAACAGACAAGCTGGTTCTAAAATAGCTAGGACAGCCCTGAAAAAGAGTGAAGTTGAAAAACTGATGCAAAGTGGAAACTAAGTCAGTAGAGCAGAAGATAAGGTCCAGCTGTGGTCATATGCATACATAGATGACCAACAAGTCAACCAAAGCCTCTCAGTGAGGGAAAGTGCCTTTTAAACCAATGGTTCTGGGCCAGAATATCCATAGAAAAACCAACCTAACTACCCCAAATCAATTTAAACTTGAAAATTAAAGCTAACATAATATATTTTTGTAGATGAACACTATCACACACTTGAAGTATGCAGATTTATTGTATAATGCACAGAATATTAACTATAAAAAGTAGAATGTGTGGAGATTAAAGCCTTATGCTTTTTGAGCAACACTGTTAAAACAATGACTAACCCATCAGTGGACTGGGGGAAACACTCATTACACACAGAGCCAACCAAGGTTATGTGTCCAGAATACATAGGAACTCCTGAAGACTATGGAAGCCATAGGTCAAAAGCTGATGAAGATACAGAGCAGAAGGAATGCAAAATGCACAGCCTTGCTAGAAAATGATCTAGCTTTAAAAAGAAAGTTAAGCGTGTACTTACTGTAGATACCCAGTTATTCTCTGTCCTCCATAAAGGCCACATGGCATATATGCACCAATAGCTCACATGAATTCAATAATGGATTAAAACAAAACACCTCTCGCAGAGCATGAAGAAACCAAGCTGTGCTTCCCCCAGAGGCTTCGTCAGTACTGCCTAGCAATAACAATGGGAAATGTGGTGAAAGCTACTGGAGGTGAAAGGTAATCATCAATCCTACCCGTGAGCCCTGTGAACCACAACAAAAACTAGCCTGGCAAGATGTGTCCACGGGTGCACCAGTGGCACTAATGTCATGGGAATAATCACTTTCTCGTTGGATTTAAGTCTTGCTCCATAAGATGAAACCCATTCCTGGTACAACTACTGGGGAAATAAACTATGTCTAGACAGATCATATAGCCTAGGATACAATCTTCTACTAATATTCTGCTGAAAGCAGTATTAAATGAACATCTAATGACTTATCATTATGCCTGTGGATTAAAGTACCTTTCAACCTTCGTCAGAGATGCTTCTGTTTGCAGTAGATGCTGGCCAATGCAGACACCTGCAACTGGTCAAAGTCCAGAGAATAATGGAATTCAAAAACATTCATCTGGAAATGGAGCATGTATACTGTATTCAAAAATATCTAAAGCTTCCGGGACCATTGCAGAAGAAGGCTTAGCTAGAGCGTTCGAGCCAGAGGTAGTAGATGAACACAAGAAATAAACCAGGGTCTTCTGGACACAGCTGGGCAGCTGCATACATGAACCCACAGTGGTCCCCACAACATGCATAAGAACGGCTCAAGCTGAAGCCAGACCAAACCCCAGTGTGGAGAGGGCAGTTACATGTGAGGTTCTGCCCCTCGCCAAGAAGTTACTGGTAACTGTTAGCTGCTGGAAAAGGAACAGCCCATTCCCCTAAGAGAGTAAGTCCTGACATGTCAGCCACACTCCAGGAGAAGACCACACATCAAGAATATTCCGGCATCACAAATATCCCTCAATCTGGGGAAAGGATACAGCATTGAGTGGAAAGGGAGGGGGGCATATGGAGCTGGAGAGAGTTGGAGAAGAAATGGAGAATGTAATCGAAATAGACTGTACAAATGTTCACAGAACTAATGAAAATAAAAACCATGTTCTTACAGATGTGTGCATCAATGTTTCTAGAAGACTTATTTATCACCACTCAAAACCCCAAACAACCAGGAAATCATTCAACAGGCAGCAAATCAGCAGTTGGTGGTACACTCTTCAGAGTACAGCTCTCAGGTGGCCATCCACAGCACGGCAGGATGTGAACTGCCCATCCCGTTAGAGGAGAGACTCTTGACCAAAGACACATACACAAGATTCCAATCATGTGACGTTATAAAAAAGGTAAATCCACACAAAGAGACGCCATATCAATTGGCTTCCAGGGGTAGGGAAATGTTTCATAGTCACTGTTTGTGTTATAGTTAATACTTACCCTATTTTAATTTTGGAAGCCTAATAGGATCAGGAAATCAAACATTTGGCATAAATACTAGAAATAAAAAGATACAACTGTCTTAAGTGGAAAAATCCAAGAGCTTAAAAAGGGGAAAACCATTAATATTTATGAAAAATATTTAGTAAATGTATAAATAAAAACTTAGTCATTAACGTTAGTAAGTTTTCCTTTTGCTGGTGATATACACCAAAAAGAAAAAGATCTCAAAAGATCTCAAAAAGAAATATCTCTTTTTAAGATAACAATGTCAACTGAAATTAAAAAGGCATAGGATACATGAAATCTGTGGGACTTAAAAAGGAATAAACTAATATAAAAACAATCTCCTTAATGTAAGAATGTATAAATACATTTATTTCTAACTACATAGGTCTGTAAGCATGTGTGTGTGGCCACTCCCAGGAGAATGCTCACACTGATTTATTTTGTATAATAATGGTCTTAGCAATACTTACAATGACTAGAGCATCCTATAATAGTGTAATATGTTTTTAATTTTATAATTTTTTCTTTTTAATATTTATTTTATTTTTTAATGTTTTAAAAATTATTTTATTTATTACAATTTATTCACTTTGTATCCCAGCTGTAGCCTCCTCCCTTATCCCTTCCCAATCCCACCCTTCCTCCCTCTTCTCCATGTCCATGCCTCTTCCCCAGTCCACTGACAGGGGAGGTTCTCTTCCCCTTCCACCTGACCATAGCCTATCAGGTCTCATCAGGACCGGCTTCTTTGTCTTCTTCTGTGGACTGGTAAGGCTGCCCCCATCAGGGGTAGGTGATCAAAGAGCCAGCAACTAAGTTCATGTCAGAGACAGCCACTGTTCCCATTACTAGAAGAAGCCACTTGGAGACTGAGTTGCCATGGGCTACATTTGTGCAGGGGTTCTAGGTTATTGCCATGCTTGGTCCTTGGTTGGAGTATGTCTCAGAAAAGAGCCCTGCGCCCAGATTTTCTGGTTCTGTTGCTCTCCTTGTGGAACTCCAGTCCTCTCCAGGTCTTTCTATCTCCCCCTTCTTTCATAAGATTCCCTGCCCAAAGTTTGGCTATGAATCTCAGCATTTGCTTTGATACCCTGCTGGGTAGAGCCTTTCAGAGGCCCTCTGTGGTAGGCTCCTGTCCTGTTCCTTGTTTTCTCCCTCTTCTGATATCCATCTCATTTGTCTTTCTGAATGAAGATTGAGCATCTTACCCAGGGTCCTCCTTCTTGTTTAACTTCTTTAGGTTACAGATTTTAGTATGATTATCCTATATTATATGTCTAATATCCACTTTTAAGTGAGTATGTACCATGTGTGTCTTTCTGCTTCTGGGATACCTCACTCAGGCTGATCTTTTCTAGTTCCCAACATTTGCCTGCAAATTTCATGATTTCTTTGTTTTTAATTGTTGAGTAGTATTCCATTGTGTAAATGTACCACAATTTAAACCCACACACTTATGGATACCTGATTTTTGACAAAGATGACAAAACCATACAATGGAAAAAAAGACAGCATCTTCAACAAATGGTGCGGGTCTAACTGGATGTCTATATGTAGAAAAATGCAAATAGATCCATACTTATTACCCTGCACAAAACTAAAGTCTAAGTGGATCAAAGACCTCGATATAAAACCAGACACATTAAACCTGTTAGAAGAAAAAATGGGGAAGAGCCTTGAACTTGTTGGCTCAGGAGACAACTTCCTGAACAGATTACCACCAGTACAGGCTCTAAGATCAACAATCAATAAATGGGGACCTCATGAAACTGAAAAGCTTCTGTAAAGCAAAGGACACTGTCATCAGAACAAAACAACAGCCTAAAGACTGGGGAAGGATCTTCACTGTATCTGACAGAAGGATAATATCCAGAATATATAAAGAACTAAAGAAGTTAAAAAGCAACAAATCAAGTAATCCAATTTAAAAATGGGGCACAGAACTAAACAGAATTCTCAATAGAGGAATATCGAATGGCAGAGAAACACCTAAAGAAATGTTCAACATCCTTAGTCGGGGAAATGCAAATCAAAACAACCCTGAGATTTCACCTTACACCCATCAGAATCACTAAGATAAAAAACTCAAATGACAATACATGCTTGAGAGGATGTGGAGAAAGGGGAACCCTCCTCCATTGCTGGTGGGAATGTCAACTTGTAAAACCACTTTGGAAATCAATCTGGTGCTTTCTCAGACAATTAGAAATAGTGCTTCCTCAAGATCCAGCTATACCACTCGTAGGCATATATCCAAAATATGCTCAAATACACAACAAGGACATTTGCTGAACCATGTTTGTAGCAGCTTTATTCGTAATAGCCAGAAGCTGGAAACAACCCAGATGTCCCTCAATTGAGGAATGGATATAAAATTTTTATGTAACTTTTAAAGTTATTGTGAGATAAAAATATCTTTGACTAAGCTGAAACAAAATTAAAAGGAGAATTAATTCAAGTATCAGGATATTCCACAAGGCTACTGAAGTACAAGGATGCATAAATCCACAAAATTAGATCAATAGAACATGGAAGGAATCATGAAAGAGATGATACATATATGAGAATTTGACATGTGACTAGAGTACAATTTAATTGGGAAGAGAGAGAAAGAGAGAGAGAGAAAGAGCGAAAGAGCAAAAGAAAGAAAGAAAGGAAGGAAGGAAGGAAGAAGGAAGGAAGGAAGGAAGGAAAGAAAGAAAGAGAAAGAAAGAAAGAAAGAAAGAAAGAAAGAAAGAAAGAAAGAAAGAAAGAAAGAAAGAAAGAAAGAAAGAAAGGGACTAAAGCGTTAACTATAAAGATACTATTGGTGTTGACTGGGGTGTCTGGGGAAAACTTAGATGCTAATAAATAATTGTTGCATAGCAAAGGATAGTATAAATAAAGATATTAAACAAATGGTAGATTCAGAAGACATGTTTGCAGTGTGGATGACAGATCAGGATTTAAGAGCTATAATTACAGGAAGAGCACTTTACAAATCATCAAGAAACTGACAACCTAACAGAGAGATGAGCAACAAATATAAACAGACAAGAACAACCAAATGGCCAACACATATGCATAACTATTTTCCAAATCTACTAAACAGGAAATGGAGTTGAAGTTAAAAAAAAAAAAAAGGCAGTGATCATAACAGCAGAATCCCCAGGGACGTGGGAGAATAGATCTTGGGCATTGCCAGTAGAAACATAAACTGGGGCCATGCTAGAGGACCATCGGGGAACATTTATTAAGAGGAAAAACGCAAACATCCAGAACCCACAAGCCCTCTCCTGGATACACGGGAGAACATTTATTAAGAGGAAAAACACAAACATCCAGAACCCACGAGCCCTCTCCTGGATACACGGGGGAACATTTATTAAGAGGAAAAACACAAACATCCAGAACCCACGAGCCCTCTCCTGGATACACGGGAGAACATTTATTAAGAGGAAAAACACAAACATCCAGAACCCACGAGCCCTCTCCTGGATACACGGGAGAACATTTATTAAGAGGAAAAACACAAACATCCAGAACCCACGAGCCCTCTCCTGGATACACGGGAGAACATTTATTAAGAGGAAAAACACAAACATCCAGAACCCACGAGCCCTCTCCTGGATACACGGGAGAACACCCAGGAGTGGACATGAGTCCAGATGTGACTGCAGCACCAGCACAGCAAAGATGTATACACAGAGGAACCTTCCAAACATCCCTGCTGACTCGGGATTTACAGAAGCCATTGCTGGGTGCAGCGATGAAACAACTGAGTAAGAGTCAGAAGACAGGATGAAGAGCTCTAAACTGCCATCTTCAAGACTGTGCACCATTACCACAACGATCAACTCACAGCAACTCTGGTTACCTGCAGAGGAACCCACAAGACCAGCTCTGACAAGGGCAGCGATTGAAGTGGGAGGGATGCATGGAGCCCTCTCCTTTACCCCTGAGCTACATAGATTCTAGGAGAGGACAAATCACTGTCTTGCAGGTTCGTACCCACTGCTAAGCCCAGAGGCTCCAATGGATAGCTCTCAACCTATGGTCACGCACTGCCCTAGTTAAACTCAGTGAGTCACAGAGCAAAACAAAGGGGTGTGACCAGGAAAGAAATATTTGTTGTAGGGATGAGAAAACAGATACTAGGGAGATGGGGGACAGTGGGAGCTAAGAGTGATCAGCATAGGTCTCAGGGTTTCTACGGCTGTGATGAAGCACTAACCAACTTGGGGAAGAAAAAGCTTACTTTGCTTAATCTTCCATATTACAGTTCATCATAGAAGGCAGGAACCTGGAGGCAGGAACCTGGAGGCAGGAGCCCATGCAGAGGGCACAGAGGGATGCTGCTCACTGGCCTGCTCTCCAAGACTCACTTCACCTATTTTCCCTACTTCCGTCTGTTCCCCAGGACCACCAGCCCAGAGGTGGCCCTTCCACATCAATCACTAATTTAAAGTGCCCTGCAGACCTGGATAAGCCAGATCTTATGGAGGCATCTTCCCAGTTCTGGTTCCCTCCTCTCAAATGACTTCAGCTTATGTCAAATTGACAAAAAAATAAAAAAAAGAAAGAAAGAAAGAAAGAAAAAACTAGTCAGCATGACCTGTATGATCTAAGAAGAAACTTAAGGTTTTTAAGTAAAAAGCCAGTATGTAAAAGAAAATTATGTGTAATATTCTTTCACTTTTCAGCAGAAACAGTTAAAATCACATACTTGCATGTATGTATATAAACACACATATACACTGCATGTAGATATGTGAGAGAAGGAGAGGCCACCATCCACAAACATTCAGGGTCGTGTGAATGAGACTGTTTTGAAGGGGCTTTGCATTTAGAAGGGTGTATTGTTAGGTAACATGGTTGTGGTAGAAGGAAAAGTGTTTGGGGAGATAGCGCTGTGCTTGAGAGCACTGGCTGGCCTCGCAGAAGACCCAGGTTTGGTTTCCAGCACCGGACATGGCCCACCGGCATGTGTAACTCCAGCTCTCGGGAGACCAATGCCCTCTTCTGGCCTCTGTGAGCACTGCATATGTGTGTATACATATATATAAGCAGGCAAAACACTCAATAAAAATAAATATGCTGAGACTTATGGGCAACCTTTGGGCAGAGTGCAGGGAACCTTATGAAAGAAGTGGGAAACACTAAGATCTGGAGAGGACAGGAACTCCACAAGGAGAGCAGCAGAACCAAAAAATCTGAGCACAGGGGTCTTTCCTGAGACTGATTCTCCAACCAAGGACCATGCATGTAGATAACCTAAGAGCCCTGCACAGAGGTAGCCCTTGGCAGTTCAGTATCCAAGTGGGTTCCATAGTAATAGGAACAGGGACTGTCTCTGAGATGAACTGATTGGCCTGCTCTTTAATTACCTCCTCCCTGACGGGGGAGCAGCCTTACCAGGCCACAGAAAAAGACAATGCAGCCACTCCTGGTGAGACCTAATTGACTAGGGTCAGAAGGAAGGAAAAGAAGACCTCCCCTATCAGTGGACTTGGGGAGGGGCATGCGTGCAGGGGGGGGGGGAAGGGAGATATTGGGATGGTAGGAGGGAGGGAACCACAGGGGGGATACAAAGTGAATAAAGTGTAATTAATAAAGAATGAATAAATAAATAAATGCTTTTTTTTAAGAGGAAATAAAGGTGAGAGAAGAGATGGAATTAGAAAAACAGGGGGAAGAAAAGAGAACATTATTCACACCCAAAGCGCTCTAGAAATCCTAAAAGTGTAAAAGCACGTATGTGCATTATAAAAATCTCACCTAGATGAAAGCATGTGTGTGCACCTTCTGGCCTGAGAAGCAATGATGTGACCTTCTTTGCTGAGCGAGCACTAGGAGCTTCAGGTACTCATCTGCCCACCACACCACGAGGTTCAAACTGTTATTATCTACATTTAGCAAATGATAAAACTAAGAGATGAGGTGACCTTTCCAAATCCTGTAATTATTCTGCTCCAGGGCTTGAACCTTGAACTCAGGAAGGGTAAACCTGAAATCCTGGCCCGTAACCACTAGATACATTGCCTCTCAGCAAATGTATGTCCAGGACATTGCATCAATCCAAACACACACGTTCCAATGTGATATATGTGTGCTGATTCTGTTCCAGTTAAAAAAAAAAGTCACATGTACATATGTATGTATTTGAGCACAAAGAAAAATGCCCATAGATTTTAATCTGCATGCTCTAATCTGGAGGGTCAGGACACACACAGCAACAATAACAGCTGATCTGATGCCAGTCATTTGTTGAGATAGGATCTGTGCTGCCCAGTCTGGGCTTGAACTCACAATGTAGGCAAGGATGGCCCTGAACCTCTGGTCTCCCTGTCTGCAGCAGTTTGAAAGCACTGGGCTTGCAGCGATGCACCAGGACACCTGCTTCTGAGGTGAACCCAGGGCTCTGTGCATGCTAGGTGAGCGCTCTACCACCTGAGCCGCATCCTGACCCCTGACTTGTTTTTGTTGGTTAGTTGGTTGGTTTTCGTGTTTTTTGGTTTTTGAGACAGGGTATCCTTGGCTGTCCTAGACTCACTTTGCAGACTGAGTTTGAGGCTGGCCTCGAACTCAGAGATCCACCTGTCTCTGACTCCCCGGGTGCTGGGATGCCTGGCTTGTTCTGTTTTTAATGTGTCCCTGAAACATAGTTGAAAAAAAAAAAAAACCCTAGCCTCAAAAATCATGAAAAAAAATAATATTAACAAGCCAACAAGGCTTTTTTTTTATTTTTTTTCCAACAGGCTCTGTGATGCCTACTGGTTCTGGTGAGCTCCCAAGAGCCATAGTAGGTTTGCTTCCGGTGACCTCCCGAATGTCAGAATACTTGTCCCACCTCGGCCCCTATGCCTGTGTTCATGCCACTTGTCTTCCAGAAACAAAATATATGCCACATCCAAGAAGGGGACCAAGAAGGAAAATCCCTGACCCCATGAGTCCTGGGGACAGGACTATCACATACAGTCAGGTGCCGTAGTGGGAAGACGCAAGATCCAAGCCAAGCACAGTGTAAATCAGGGAGGCACTTTCTAAGATGGCAGCCCCTACCACGTCTGAGTGAGCATGGCACTGAGCCATCTCACTTCCGTGCTTTATTCTGTTTTGTTTTACTTCTAATTCTAAATGTTTTGCTATCAAATAAATCATTTTTTTTTAAAGATTTACAATAGTCAGTTATCATGTCTGGTTTCCATGAAAACAGACATCAAATCAAATTTAAGAATTTGTTGCTTATTAAAAGATATTCTCTGGTCTACGGATGCAAGTTGCCAGAGTCTTAAGATGCCAAATCTGTGGGTGGCGTGGCCAGGCTTGCTAACTAGGGCATGCAGCCATTGACTATGATTGTCTTACACTTAACTGAAACGCTGTCATGTCTTCCCATTGTCTGACTGCTTCAACAGAGCTCCACTCAAACTATAAAAATACTGAGGTTGACATAATTATAGCCAGGGGACAGATTTTAAAGGTGATTCACTGAAGGTTCACTGGACTGGCATGCCTAGCTTCCTGGATTTGGGTAATATAGTAGGGTCTGCTTTGTCAAAAGGTGGGTAGGGAGGCGCCTGCAGCAGCAAGCTGGCTAGTGCCCAAGAGAGCTTGTGGAGTTCCAAGAAGAAATTCTTTCCTATCTGAGCATAAAGCAGGAGATTAAAAAAAAAAATACTGAGCTTCTGAAAAGGTTGCTAAAATTAAGGATAGATTTTGAGGAAGGGATTTACAGTGAGGCTTCACACCAGCAATAGCTCCTTTGAAACCCAAAGCTCCCATTTTAGGGCCTCCGCCTTCAGTCTCCAAATCTGTAGGTTGCAGAAAGCTATGTATTAATAGCCATATTGTTTGCACTCAGGCATTGCATAACGCGGCTGTGTCTCATTTCATTTCTAGTAATTCTTCTCTCTTCACGTGACCCTGACCCACTAATAAAGTCATCCACAAACTCACAGGCCCCAGAGAGGGAAAGAAGAACACAGAAGCCAGTCATTGCCTGTTACAAGTCTCAGAATCCAAAGTTCTTCCACTAACGTTCAGCCTGAAGCGATGGTGTGTGAACTCTGGAGTCTGGTCTTGTCTTTTCCATTTCAGAAAAGATAAAGGTGGCATAGGTAAGAATAGAGAAAAATTAAGGAGAAGAGAGATATCAAGCGCCTCTATGTCCTTGGGAAGGGACGCTGCACCATTCAGTCCTGGGTCCTGTCAAGCATGCAGAGGCTCACAGCCTCTAGGAAAGTTGGCCAGGGAGAGTGCCTCTGACTGCAACTTCCTCCAGTGACTCTCAGCAAAGCAGCGGGATTCTTACAAATGTTATACAAGGTAGTAGTTGAATATCAATGGCCACCAATGACATTCAACCAAAAGGACCATATCAGAAAACACCCTATGTACCCTGAATGGCAAGAAGACAGCCACGTGTTTCTCTTGTCTCACAAGAGATGCTCAGAAATTGCCAGACAGACTTGAGGTCCTTAGGTGCTCTCTTGCACATCCCATTTGGACTAGAGATTCTCCACTCTCAGTGAGGCTGAGAGTGTGTGGGAGCTGAGCATAAAGAAGAAAGAAAACTTTCTAGACTTTATACATCCCAAAGAGGACTGTTCTCCAAATACCACACCAAGGAGCCTCTGGGTTTGAAAAGCATTGGTGCTGACAAAATTCTGGGCACCCTTCTTTTGAAGCTGGCTTCTGAGGTAGTTCACGGCCCCACAAGGAAACAAACATTCTCACTAGGACTCAGCCACTTTACAAACCAATCAAGAAAAGAGTCTGAATGTTTCTGTAGCGAGGGTTTACCCTTCATTCCTAATAATGTTTCTAAGCTTAACGAATTATGCACCAGGTTTAGTCCCAGGTATTATTAGCAGAGTTATAACACAAAGTGTCTTTACAGAGCTACCCCATAGCAGGGCAGGGTAGAAGAGGAGTATGGGGAGAGATATTCTAACACTAATGACATTTCAAAAGTTTATATAACACCTATTACTCTAGAAGCGTCCTAAAACATATGCATATGTTTATATAAAAAGGGTTTAAGTGGAATTATCATATAAGGGGGCAGCAATACCCCTACTGGGCGTTACAAGCTCAGTGCCAGGAGTGGACTACCGCTTTGCAGCTGTTGGCCAATGAGGTCCCAAAGAGACCCCAAACATTACAAAATATGGCCAGTGCTCTTGGTTACCCTCCAAAATTTGACAGTAAGACCCTATTGCTAAAGACACCTTATATTTAAGTAATAGAACAGGGAGAAATCAAGCTGGTACTCACCTCGAAGCCTCGTCCCTGCTAACTAGTATAATGGAAGTTTTGGTTTCTTTTTTTCTGCATTTTTTTAAAATTTAATTTTACTTATTTTTTATTATTAGTCACATTTTATTAACTCTGTATCCCAGCTGTATCCCGCTCCCTTATTCCCTCCCAATCCCACCATCCCTCCTTCATCTCCTCCCCGCCCCTTTCTAAGTCCACTGATTGGGGAGGACCTCCTCCCCTTCCATCTGACCCTGTTTTATCAGGTATCTTAAGAAAACCCGGCTATGTTATGCAAACATGTTTTTGCTTTAACCCCAAGTGTGGGATTTTAGTTTGTCCTTTAGTTTGTCCACAGCAGATAACTGCCTCAGGCAGGGGTGTGCTCTTTGCCAGCTAGCCTTAGCTGAATTCTATGGACTCTGAGGGATATATATATGAGGACCCAGAGAGAGAAAAGGCGGCAGCTTGGAGGAACGGATGGAGGACTGCTTGCTGCATTTGCTGGTTTGCATTACCTGGACTGCTGGATCTCCTGACAACTGAGATTGGTATTGTCCCAAAAAGAACCTGACAACCCTACCCAGCCAGAAGAAGTAAAGAGAACTATGTCTCTTTTTTCTCCTACCTAGGGCTGTGGGGTTGTGTTGGGGGTTGCTAAGTATTTTAATGTTAATTATTGCCCTGCCTTCTCAGAAGAACGCGTCCTCAAGTACACCTCTCTTTGTTATGTAAACCTTGCTCCACCTAATTTAAAGCTGATTGGTTAATAAAAAATGCTGAAACTTGGGATTTAGTAGAAGAAAAGGAGGTAGAATTTGGGGTTCATAGGCTAGGGTCAAGGAAACGTGAGGAAAAGAGAAAGACAGGATTGGAGGAGAAGGAAAAGGAAAGAGAAGGACTGCTGCCATGGGTTAGTGTAGCAAAGGAGCACATGGCTGGATCAGCATGGATGGAGGAGATGGAGAACATTAATAAATATTTTGGGACCATGGATGGGAGGTACCTTGAGATCGGGCTGGGAGGCAAGGTTAGTTTAACGGCTTAATATCTGCAATGCTCCAGGTAAAGGCTATTTTATAAAATACAACAGGTGTCTGTGTCTTTATTTGATTGAGAGAGGGTTAGATAATACCACCATAATAATTATAGCCTGATAATAAATATTGATTAGACCATGCCTTTTAAATTTACCACACTAGGGTTGGAAGGGAGGGAATTTAAGGAACCCCAAACAAAGTAGAGTTTATAAAACTAGCACCAACAAGTTAGCTTTCGTAGTGTGGAAAGGTATTGTGAATGCTACAGGAGAAGAAAAGTGATCATTAATTTTATGATTACCCTGGCAAGATGGGTTCCCTGGTGCGACAGTGGCACAAATATCATCAGGGTAACCAACCGCTTTCCAAATCCATATAAGGCCTGCTCCACAAGTTGAAAATCATATCTAGAACTGTTATTGGGTCTGTGAATCTGTGGCTAGAAAGTCCACAGACTTTGAGGGAGAACTTACAAGTATCCTACATTTACTGAATGGACATGATTACACTACCCCCAGTGACTCTAATTGTACCCAGAGATTACTGAAGCTATGAACCATCATCAGAGAAGCTTTTATTTGCAGGAGACAGTGATTAACACAGAGACAAACTGGGCAATGTATAAGAAGGAGAGACTGTGCTCAGTCCTGAATGGTTTATCTATATGGTACTTCTTCCTCCAAAGGCTCAGGGACCATTATGGAAGAGAAGACAGAAAGACTGTAAGAGTCAGAGGAAATGGATGACTAGGAAGAAACATTCTACTCTGCCTTCCTTTACCTGACACTGACATGATGCCAGCAGGGTAACAGTATCATCAACTGATAGAGAGTGGGTTTCCGTCAGAGTCCTCTCTCTGCTCTGTCTCTTCCCTATGGCCCTGTGTAGGGTGGAGAGGGATATACCAAATGGATGTGGCCTTCTCATTCATAGAAATACTCCTAGGTAGGTTTCTTTTTCTATGAACAAGGAGGTGAGAATGGAGAATGTTTCTTGCTAGATGTAGTTTCTCAACTCACTTCATATTTGAATGAGCAGGATGACCAATCCACTTATTTGAGGTAAGTACATTGAATTTTATCAATACTATGTTCCATTCATATTAATTACACGTACATTCTCAAGATTGCTACTCATTTGATGGAACAGTATTTTCCATTGCTAATGATCAGCTTCTCGACAGTAATTTAATTAAATATGCAATTGCCATTAATATAGTCTGAGAATCTTTTTTAATTAATTAATTAATTTATTCACTTTACATTTTTATTATAGCCCCTCCCTCCTCTCTTCCCAATCCCATCCTCCCTACCTTGTCCCCATTCCCCTCCTCCATTCCTCAGATAAGGGGAGCACCCCCTTATCACCCATCCCAGCTCATCAAGTCCCACCAGGACTAAGCCCATCCTCTTCTTCTGTGGCCTGATGAGGCCACCCCACCAGGGGAGCAATAAAAAAATCAGGCAACAGAATTCATGTCAGAGACAGTCCACTGCTCCCCTTACTAGGAAACCCACATGAAGTGTGAGCTACCCATCAGTCACATCTGTGTAGGGAGCTAGGTCCAGTCTACACATGGTCTTTGGTTGGTGCTTCAGTCTCCACAGACCTGCCTGGGCCCTGGTTAGTTGGTTCTGTTGGTCTTCTAGTGGATCCTTGTCACCTCCAGGTCCTAAGATGTTTCACTCAGCAGTGGATTGAAACAGATGTTGAGACTCACTGCCAAACATATGGCAAAGCACAGGGAGTCTTGTGGAAAAGGGGGTGGGGGAGGATAGAAGGACAGTCTGAGAATCTTCTAAGCAGATTTGTGAGGTATTTTGGAAGCCATCAATAGCCTGATACCATTCAACAAAAAGGCAGAATAAGCGAAGAAAACCTCATGCCAATATCTCCTTTGCCTGCATGTGTAAAAATCTTCAGCTAACTTTTTTCCATTAACATAAAAAAAAAAAACATAAAAATTCTTCACAACCATCTGGAGTTAATGCTGAACACACAGGACCTGTCAAAGATTCAAAAGCCAATCGATGTACTTGACTGTACTTGTAGATTTGTTTTTTTCAAAAAACCTGCTTTATTTAAGGTTCTTAAAAGCTTCTCCCTCCCTTCCAACCCACTGACCAGATGCAGGGAGAAGGAAGGGTATCAGGAAAAGGGGGGTGTGACCTTTTAGACACAGTTCCTTGGGGTGATTCCACTGTTTGCTGTCTAGATACCAACAGCCCAGTCAAATAGCAAGCAACAAACAGCAGCAGGAATCAACAGCAGCAGAAACACCAAGCCTCCACACCAGGAACAAGTCAGCGGAAGTGTCAAGGCTCAGCTAAAGAGCAATGAGTTCTCTGGAGCATTTCTCTTTGCAAAATGAAGTGCAGAAAAATGAAGACCAGCAAAGCCCCGACCAGTGCAAAATGTAGCAATCCAAAAAGTGTTTTCTCCCTGTCTGTAGGCTTCTATTTATCCCCTTCCGAGTCCACACAATGCTGTTTGAGACCATGCCGTGGCCCTCCCACCTGTTTGTTTTCAACTGAGAATGAACCAGAAACATTTCCACATCCCACATTTGGGACCAAAACAAAAAACACATAAAAGAACCCAAAACTTTCACTACACATACTAACAAACTATAGGAAACAAAACATATCACATAGTCATAATATTGGTGTGTGTGTGGCGGGGAGGGGGGAGGGGAGACTAGATCAATCCATAACAAATCTCTTAGCAAATTCCAGGGTAGACCAGTATTTTTAAAAATCTGATAAAGGACATCTATATAAACTTCTAACTAACTTCATGTTTAAAGATAAAGGCTAGAGATCTATTCCTATTAAGATGAAGAACAAGGCGAAGCTGCTTATTCACCATGCTACTGCTCAGCAGGGTGCTGAAGCCCCTCACAAACGCAGTAAGGTAAGGGAGAACATGACAGCTGCACTCTGGGAAGGAAGACATGAACGGTCACAGTGAGTGACATGTCTATATTAAAAATAACTTAAATCGCTTCTCAAAAGAAGCCTCAGGAGTGAAGAAATAGAGACAGGGTCATGTCAGCCAGTGTATCAGAACCAACCCAACATATTTACATGTTAGCACTGAACACGGGAGACATGCTTTAGATAACCATTTACAATAGCCCTAAAAAGCTGCAGATTCAGGTGTGACTCTGAAATTAAACATGCAGAATCTGTAGGAGGAAACTTTAGGTTGCCCATGACAGAAAAGCTAACTGTGAGGAGAAGGCTTGACATTGCTATGACGTCACTTCTCCCCAAACTGATGTGAGCCTGACATTTACTCCAACCAATAGCCCCACAGGGTGTGAATAAATGACTTAAGTCAATTCAAAAACCTCCGTGGAAAATGGCTGTGGGGATGGGGATGAGCAAAGCATTTTCAGCATAAGCATGAGGGAAGACAGAGGTAGGGTCCCAGAATCCATTCAGTGCCGGGTGGAGCTGCAGCCTGTCTGCAGTCCCAGCTCCTATCATGGAGTCGGTATCCCCAGAGCGAGTTGTCTAGCAAGGCCGGCGCCATATTGGCCAGCTCTGAGCTTGACTGAGAGACCTTGCCTCAGTGCACAAGGTAGAAGGGCAATAGAGCACTATTCCCAGGGTCAATCTTGGTGTGTACACCCATACAAATGCAAACAGGCATGTACACACATGCACCCACCCACACTCACCCCTACACACATGAGCCTCACACACACACGCACACACACACAAACATATGCACCTACAAAGAAGAAAGATACAAGTTACATGGAATAGCAAATAACTTAGTTTTGAACAATAATTTAGAGAACTCACATTGTAAGATCTCATAACTAATTCTAAGGCTGCATTAAACAATATAAAATGGTATTACAGAAGTTAAACACAGACTTAACAGGACACAAAAGCCTTGAAATAGCTCTCCGAAGAATGGCAAATTGATTTGCAGTGCAGAGGAAATTCTGTGGATGAATGTGTGTGAAAGGGTGTTTGCATGTGTGTGTGAGTGTGTGTGTTTATGTGTGTACATGTTTGTGTATGTGTGTAAATTTTTATTCGTACTTCATCTCTACCAAAAAAAAATAGCTCAAAGTAGTTCATGAACCTAAATGTAAAATAGAAAATTACAATTTCAAATATTCTAAGAACATCACACAAAAATTTTTAACTAAGGATTACAATACAATTTGCATAATACACTAAGGATATGACCCAAAAAGAGAAAACAATATGTAAACTGTGCTTCACCAGACCTATAATTTTTTTTCATGATAGTTGGCTAAGAGCATAAGGCAACGAATGAAAACTATCTGTGCATCATAAATCGCAGGGTTTACTTATTTTTTTTAACTCTATAAGAACTCTCAAAGCCACCAGTAAAATCCCTACATATGCCCAGGTTATTTTTAATGGGCAAAGATTTGAATAGCAGCTGAGTCTCTCCCTCCCTCCCTATTGCTCTCTCTCTCTCTCTCTCTCTCTCTCTCACACACACACACACACACCACACACACACAGAATTAAAACTAATACAAGCGTTTGAAAATTCCAGCGGCAGTTGTGAATGTTTGTAATCCAAGCACTAGAGAGGCAGAGACAGGTAGCTGCCTGGAGCCTGCTGACCAGCCAGCCTCACCTACTGGGTGAGTTCCAGGCCAGGGTCTGGGTACAGAGCTGGAATGGATGCACGGCACCCGAGGAGACACACCCTGGTCTGCCTTCAGGCCTCTGCAAACACGCAAGTCTCTCTCACACACATGCATACAAAGACTATAGCATAGACAGCATGACTGATAAAAAGTCAAGACCTTACCTTTCGAAATCATCAGCTGTTGATCTGTGATGCCTGTGATAATCTGAGATACTCTTCCCTTGCTGCCTTAACATTTCCTGTCTTTCTCTTGCACCTATAAACTGCAGTTCCCTCAGCCTAGCCAAGGAAGACATCCAGTTGCTAGACTGAAATTATCAGGAAGTCTGTGGCATGAGCCTCAAAATCCATCCCTGTCAGAGGCAGCTAACCAACCTTCGAGGAGCCGGGAGGCAGAGTGCCAGCTGCTGGTGTCACTGCCCGCCCAAGATACAATCACGAAAATGTGCTTACTATATAGTTTGTCCAATTCTGCATCATGTCACACTCAAGAAAGCACAACCGGAGCACACTGAGGGCCTCACTGGAAGAATCCCTTCCCTGGTGAGTAGTGTATCCTGTCTCTTCTCACCTCAGACAGTACCAGCCACAAACAAGATACAAGGCTACACAAGGACCTCAGGAACAAGTGAGCTCTTTGGGCTTATTTATAGAGCACGGAGAAGGAAATGCCTAGAGGATCAAGGACGATCCCAAAGCAGCTGCACTGGAAAGTCTGCATCTAGAATGGATGGCGGCTTCTCCATAACTGCAGAGATAGCCTCAGCCTCTCCCAGCCTGTATACTCTAGCTTCCTGAGATCTCACATGCAATGGGCAGAACTGCATCCAGATGGCTGGGAGGAGACCTGGAATCTCAAATGGGGGTCCAGTGACCCTCCCTACCCTCATACTAAGCAATGTCAACAGTCAACAAGCCTGATAGAGATGATCTCTTGTGAGCAGGCACTAATGAAAATGGTGGCTGTTTGCTTGGAGGACAGCAACCATAACAGAAATCGTAAAGCAAGAAACAAATGCATAGATACAGACACTCTCAGCCCATAAAGAGAACAAAGAATTTAGACAGCCGACTATTTCTGCACAGTTGCTTTGGGCTGAACTCAGTTACACTCTATTGTCTTCTTGACTGATGGGGTGGACCTCTCCTCTGTGAATGGAGTAACACAAAGTTAGTTAATTAGTGCTCAAGTATAAGCCTCCTATTAACATGGGAGAGCAGGCGATGAGTCAGATACTCTTGGGTACAAACCAGAGATGGCCATAAAGCCATTAAACAGACTCTACACTAGGCCACGTTTCATTGATTTCTACCGAACCTTCTGCTTCAACAGTTCTGCTTCATTTCTGCATTTACATAACCCCATGCAGGAGATGAAGTATAGCCTCCATTTCCACAAAGGGGATGACAAAAAATGAGTTCATAAATGTGGAGGTTTGTGGGAAACGAAACGGTACTACACAAATGCAAGATCATATTTTTAATGGCCATGCCCAAATGCCAGTGATTTTCCTGCTTGAAAATTCTGACCACTGGGTTATATCCTATCAGGGATGTGGGATCTAAGCAGCAGTGCAAGAATTCTGGTCCTTCCCACGTGCTCCGCACATGTGCTTGGAACAAGTAGACATGATAAATTAAATCATCAAAATAGGTTACCCACAGAAATCTTTGCTTTTGGCAGGTACGGCAGAAAGATGCAGAGTAGACATTTTTAGCCCTTGAGTTTACAGAAGGTCATTTCTGCCACGAATATTGGCAGCAGCAGCACAGAAGGTATTCCAAGATGCGTAGATAGACTACACGCAAGCATCAACAGGGGAAATTAAGTAATAGCGGGTAATGATCTACAAGTTTCTATACACACGAAGGGCCATAAGCAAATGGACTTTGACCTTGAAAACGATAGGAAGAGCTCTTCATTGCTTTTAACCTGTGCAGCCTGGTCACCTTATTCATCCTGTTGGGTTTTGCTTGGCTTTTGAGGTGATGTGTTACTCTGTGGTCCGAGCTGTTTTGGAAATGACGATAATTGTCTTGTCTCAGCCTCTCCAGAGCTAGAATGACTGGCTTGGACCACCACACCTGGCTGGCCCTCACCCTTTTATTGTACTTTAAGCTTTGTTTGACATTTTTTGTGTGTCAGCTGACCAGTACCCAGAGAACGGATGTGTCTATCGGCTTGCATCATTGGCTGATGATTAGCACAATCAAAGCATTGGGGCTACATATCTGGGATTATCAGACCTCAAGTGATGAAGGTTCCTGAAGCCTGTATAATTTGAGCATCCTATCACACACTTACTCTACGTCAGATGACTAACATAATGATCTAGTTTAACCTATACAAACATAAGGAAAAAAATTTATTAACTTGCCTTATATATAAGAAGCTAGAAATGAAATTTAGGCAAATTTTCCAAAACTTTAGCATTTACAAGTAGTGGGTCTGGAGTTCTAACACCTAGCTGTCTAACATGCAGTTGTCTTGAATCAAGATACCTGATGCTCTTTACACTCACAGCCCCCAGGGGCAGACATTCAGCCCTCCCAGCACAATAGGACATTGCTCAGCCCTGCCTATGGATCTTCTAATGTCTTGTCGCTGCCTGGAAAAATCAAAACATGCTGCAGACTCAGCAAGGTGCCGCCTGCTCTACTGAAGTAGCTCTTGCTTCAGGGTAACACCTACTTCCTCCAGCAGGAGACAACTCCCAGTTCTGTTGTTGATGATATCGGCTCTCACTAAACAGCCGAGCCTGGCTTTGAACTTGTGTTCCTGAACCCCGGGTGGAAATCAGCAGAGCTGAGGCCATCACGCCACCCTCTCCCTTACTCTCCTCTCCTGGAGCAGCCTAGCACTCTCCTTTTCCTCATAGAGCGGAACCAGTGTCAGAACTCCTAGAACGTTGCATCATTTCTTGATTAAGGTTCCAGAAGTCTGTATAACAATTCCAGATGACTTCAGCCTGAAAAACTACCAATTTCTCAAAGAGCTGCCAGGCATTGCTATGGACTGTCTTACTCTAGTTAGAATTTCTACCTGGTGACAGCTCCTGTGAAATCCACACCTAAGTTGACTGACCTGTTAAAGGGATAATTTAAGCTTAGCCGGTTTTATATGTGATGTTATATATGCCATAATTTAAGCTTACCCTGAAGCTACATGTAATTGTCCCAGAGCATTTTACCTTACTGATGGTTGCCGCTTAGTTACGGTTTTTGTCAGTTCCTACCCCAAGGACCCCACTGTCACTTCTAGCACATGTACCACATTCTTCTCTCCTACTTGTGGCGAGAAGGGAAAGCTCAATTTAACAAGCCTCCACACCAGGTGTGCCGGGGGAAAGCCAGGTGCTAGAATGATGCTGCCTGGCATGGTGAAGGTGGCAACGGCATTGCTGACGGCTTTACGGTTCTCCTCTGCTGGGTGACTTTCTCTGTCACTCCAAGGGCCTTGTTAGCCATCCGTCTCTCGGGTTATTTTCATGCCCCTTACACCTGAGAGGCGATCAGTCTGATGCAGGACATGGCCAGCATCTCAGCTATCTGTTTGCACTCGGCAAAGGGAGGCCCTGACATGCTAACTTATCCAATGTTACAGCATACAGGCTACCATAGGACCTTGTGCGCTGACTGGAAACAAGCACTGCTCAGCTGTGCTACAGACTCAGATGCTCTGGGGGGATGCCCTTACAGAGAAATAACAAATCAAAGAAGAAAAACCAAAGAGGCAAGGAATTCAGAATTTGACTTTTAAACAAACCCCTTACTTAAAAGTGAAATATAATGTAATCCTGTTATTATATAATCCTTTGGTGAATAAATTTACAGAGTGACTCGACATGTCTCTTCCTACGAACTCAGCAGCAGGCTTTATTCAACGTCCAAAACTTTCTACTGGCTCTGCATCTGCTCTCATAGACGCTAAGCGTGGAGCTCACTAGATGTAACATCTGCACAGATGTTAAATTTTGATCGGTTTGCTTCACATTTGTAAGAGCACGTGGGAAGGCTTAGTCTCGGGATGGCTTGTGGAGCATCATGGACATAAACGTGGGAAATATGCCTGGAATCCAGGTGTCAGCCCCAAAGAGCTCCACTCTATGTGGTGGCATCTTCCCTTTGCCTGTTCTCAGATGCTAAACATCTCTTCCGCATTGGAGGATACGATAGGTAAATAAGATTCACTCAGGCAATAGTTAAGATTCTCTCTAAATCCTGATAGTATTGCATGAATCGCTCGCTATACATTCATGTTTTGATTGCAGGATTAGCCACATGAACCCAAAGTAATGAATGATCAGCACACAGAGTCCGTGTGATTTATGGCTATACATTGATGGATTATGCATTGCCAAAATCACACATCACACCATGAAGCCTGTGTGACGCGCCTGCCGTGCGAGGCTCTCCTAACTCAGCCTGCAGTTTCCTCCAGCCTTGCAGGATCAAGGACGGCACTCCGCACTCCAGCAACCAACTTTCTGCTGCAGCCACCCAGAGTTTAATTATAGACTGTTCTGTAAACGAGGACCCCACATCAAACACTCGCTCACGGATCTACTTAGCATGCCCGAAATTTTTTAGAAAACAAAACAAGATGCTTGATTACAGCAAGGCTACTTACGGTAGACGGTCCTTTTCGCGCGCGGGTTCATCATTTGGGGGTGTTTTCATCAGGAGTCGTCATGCTTCTGAGCTTTAACGCCGTTCTTCCTCCAAGGCTTCTGGGCCGTAATGTCCAAAGCAGAGTCAGTGGGACTAACAAGCCATTGCCCCATACTGCTTCTTCCTTGTGTGCGAGCGTTACCCTGTAGATCAATTTCCTGTCCAGAAACCCTCAAAATGAACAAATGTTGCTCTGTGCAAGTGAAATGTGCTACTCCAGTTCTCTGTTTTTGCAGTTTAGTTCAGGAAGAAAATCCTGATTAAAGTGAGGAATCATATCCCAGTTGTTCCAGGGAACTCAAAAGACAGACACTCCTTCCTTATGAATGGGCTTATCAACGTTGCCAGCGCTGTTCGTTCTTACTAGCTTGTGGCGGCTGCACTATTTCCACAAATTTCACCCATGTGTGACTTAAAGACACAGCCCATGGCCACAGCAACACAAACTATACTTTGCAGTCAGGCTTCGTGTGCTATGAAGAGCATAATGCTTTCCATTCCTGAAAGGACAAAGAGATCTGCATTGTCGGAGTTTATTTTTAAGCTCACGCGCTTGCTAAGTGCAGTGGCAAACAGAGGCGGTGTGCCTGGCGACCATGGCTGGAACCTATTAATACAAACAGATGAGTTGCTGGCCACATGCCCTATAGGCTTTTACTTCTTTATTTTTTTCCACCTTATCTAAATTGCATTGATTATCTTTTTTTTTCTTTCTCTCTCTCTCTTTTTTACATTAGGAATGTTATCAGTTTTACGACCTGGTTTGTTTTCAGTAGGTTGGGATAGAGAAAAAAAGGAAAAGGGGGGAACAAGAGCAAAGTTTCAAGGGGCAGTGGATGAGATAAGAAAGCAATTAAAAATAAAGTCTCCTTGATGAGCGTAGAGAGACATTCAGAGGCCATAAAAGTGACAAAGAACTTTAAAAAGTGCTGGAGGCTAAAACAAGAATGAGGAGCAAAGGAGAAAGTGAAAGAGAGTGAGGGAATGGGGAGAAAGATGTCTTGACTATCGCAGTAATTCTTACCATGTTTTCTTACCGTTGGGGAGGCAAAGTTCTCTGGTTTGTATAACCCCCTACCAGTCTGCTCAAAGCACCAAGGTCAGCCCGCGTGTCACCCAATACCAGACCGAGACTGTGGGAACACATCACTGCTCCGCTAAGGCCGTAACAAAACACAGCTGAGCAGGGAGCATGAGGTGGCGAGGTGACCCTGAGGTAACGCACAGTGTTGTGGAGTTTCCAGCCCAGCTCTTAAACGTGGGCTCTGACCAGCACTCTGCAATTGCACACATTATGCGCTGGTGGGCAGTAACCTGATCTTTCCATCAGAGACAATGCATGCTCTTGACATCCTGCGAGAGACACATTTCTGCTCACGTGTACAAAAGTCCCATCTGTGTGGCCATGTGTGTGCGCTCCACAGCATACTCCTCTCAGCTAAGAGAGGATTTGCAGCAAGCCTTGCCTGGACCCTGCCCCCTGGACACCGTCTTCCAGATGATACAGAGTCTTGGGAGACAGGCTAGCCTGTACAGAGGGGATGAAAGGAGGAAGATAACAAGAGGGACTGGAGAGCAGCCCATGTCTTTGTTTCGCTAGTGTGCTCTTGGGCTGTCCTCTGATGAACCTGCCAGCCACCAGAACCCTGAAAAATAAACAGAATCAGATGGGGCTTATCTCATAAGCTTTAAGGCTTCTGCATTTCCATGTCAAGGAGCACTGCGGTTGAACATCAGACGATTCAGGGCTGAAGTGCAGAGATGCTGCTGCTTTAAATTAGCACCCAAGCATAGGCCAGTGGGTAGAAAAGCAGCATCCCAGTGGCCATGTGCTCATGTTTTATATTCCTACATGAGGAGGCTGGCAGAGTGGTGAGGGTATTCATGAGGGTGGGCAGAAGCTTCTGAAACAAAAGTCGCTCTGGGAATAACAAATGGTTTGTAAACTATGGGGCAGAGAGATAAGGATTATATTAGTCCGGGTTCTTTAGAGGAACAGAACCGATAGAAGGAAGATAGATCAAAAGACAGATAGATCAAGAAATAGATAGATACACAAAAGATAGATTGAAAGATAGATAGATTGATACATACATACATACATACATACATACATAGATGGATAGACAGACAGACAGACAGACAGATAAGGGAACTATCAGAGTTGCTTACAGTCTTGGTCCAGTTAGTCCAACAGTGGCTGTCTACCGAAGGAAAGTTCAAGAATCCAGTATTAGCGGTCATCAGCATATAAGGGTACCCTAGAGAAGCCGGCTGGTACACCAGTGAGGGAATGAACTTGCCAGTAAGGGTGGAAGCAAGCAGGCAAAGAGCAAGGGCTTCCTTCTTCCGTCTCCTTTATCAGGCTGCCACCAGAAGGTGTGGCCCAGATTTAAGGTAAATATTCTCATCTTGAAAGCTCCGGATTAAAGGCGAGTCTTCCTATTTCAAATGACTTATAAGAAAAATCCCTCACAGGTGTACCTAGCAGTTTGGGCTTTAGTTAATTCCAGATGTAATCCACTTGACAATCAAGAACAATCATCATGGGAATGCATCTAATATTGGTGGAAAGTTTCTGTGGTACAGAAAGGGAAATATAGTTACGGAAGGGTAATGTGAGGCCATTCCCATTGGCCAGGCATCTACCCTGCATAGGCACTGTGCTAAGAACACAAGGCTGTATTTAAAAGACAATTGCAAGTGCGCACAAAAGCCGAGGGAGGAGCTCGCGATGGCTGGTCCACTTATGACTGGTGTCTGAGCTGGGTTTGTGCGAGAAGGTGGAATTGGCCATATAAGAGGCAGAAGTACTTCAGGACATAGCATACCCAACCATGAGAAGGATCAAATGGAAGGTTATTCTGGAGACAAAAAAAAAAACACTGATTGCAGTCGGTGATTTGTTCCTTGCTTGTTACACTTCTTCGGCCATCTAAAGAGACCAAGTCCTGGCCACCCCAGCATCTCCTGCACCTCTAACGAATGTCTGCCTAATACATCTCTGACCAGCAAACGGCACTGCCCCTCTGCTCCCCAGCAAGGAGCGTGTGAGAACATCCTGCTCGCAGTACCCGCTCTTTCTCCCAGCAAGGAGTCTTGTTCAAAGTGTCTGAACATCAAGAATATTCAAAGTTTCTTCGCTCCCTCGGGCTTCTGCCGATGTGCAGCCTGAGTCAGGTGAATGGCATTTGAAAAGGCTGGCACAGAACACAAACCTCAAGTGCTCTTTCCTCGTTGGAGCCAAACCCAGACCTTTTCAGAGGCGTGAAAACACACAGCCACGTTGGTTTGGCGTTCATTCCTCAGGCCGTTCTCCTGGCTGGTGCTGGCCAGCACCACACAGAAGTCTTGCGACATGAGCCATCCCCACGGAATTTTAAGTTCTGCCAAAAACAAGAGGGATTGGAAATTTCGTGAGACTGGCTATTCTTAGGAGGTTTCCATCCCAGATTCCTGGTGCGTGTGGCTCAGATAAGTATCTGCCAGGCATGGCCAACTTTCTGAGGTCCACAAATGCTCCTTCATTCCACTTGCAGCTCGGCATGGAGACCTCAAAGCAACAGTAAATGCATGGGTTGTCGGAAATATCTGCTGCATGCCAGCCCTAGATCCCCTTGCCTTTATGGAAATGGGCTTAGAATGTCATCTGTAACACAAACATTGGGTTTGAATGTCCCCAGAACACTTTCAATTTTTAGATCAGACGTATTTATTTTTTTTCCAAAATCAAATCAACCTATCCTAGAACAACCCTTCAATTATTTTTGCTTCCTTCCTTTTCTCTTTTTCTCTGGGGCAACTTCAAAATATTGCAATTAAAAATATTTTTAAAAACATATTTGGGAAGGAGGCTGGGGAGCTGGCTCTGTAGGTTAATGCAAGCCAGAGGCCCCGAGTTCAGATTCCCAGCACCCATGTGAAAAGGTCAGCCATGGCCACATGTATCCGAAAGCCCAGTGCTGGTGGCTGATGAGAGGATGGAGGAAGATGGATTGCTGGGACCCAGAGGCCAGCCCCTCTAGCCTAAAACTGGAGAGCTTGGGAGGCTTCAGTGAGAGAGCCTGTCTCAAAGGAAGAAGGCAGAGAATAACAGGCAAGCAAGACAGCTGACACCCCCCTCTAGCCTCCACATGCACACTCATGGCTAAGCACACCAGCAAATACATTTGCACACACATGCACACACCACACACATACACAAATGTACTACACATACACATATATCCTGAGGCATATTGTGTCACTGCACAAGCTCCTTCTATTTGCCTATTTTCACAAGAATAAGATATATTTACAAAATTATATTTATTTTACATGTATGAGGGCTTGCCTGAATTTGCACCATGTACAGTCCCCTGGAACTGGAATTACAGATGGTTGTGAGCCACCATGTGGGCTCTGGGAACTGCATACGGGTTCTCTATAAGAGCAGTGAGTGCTCTGAACTGCTGAGCCATGTCTCCAGCACTGAAAGCTATACCCTAAACACAGCTCCACTAGACAGAAAACTTAATCTGTTAGCCGCTGTTGCATGCTGTGTCTGCTTCCTGTGTCGGTAGACTGAAGAACAGACATTTCTCCCCCCCCACACCCCAAGAATACTTTTATTTAAAATTATTTGAGAATTTCACGTATGCGTGCTGTATTGATGCCATTTTAATAACTCCCTCTTCTCTATCTCCTCTCATTCTGCCCACGCCACTCTCAAATTCATAACCTCTTCTTTCATTGTTATTGTTTTAAACACACACACACATACACAGACAAACACACACAATTTACTAAGTCTGTCTAGTGTTACTTATAAGTCACATGCTTAAGGCTGACCACTTAGGCCTGAATGATCTGTTTGGGAGTTTGTCCCTGGGAAACAAGTTCTTCATCTCTTGGCAACCACTGACTGACTATAATTCCTCACTAGGTATGGGGCCCTGTGACCTTTCACCCAGCCACACTGGCATGTCAACCTGTGTGATCATGTTAAGTCTTGTTTTGGTAACCATGCTGGGAGGTTTCATGGCTGCCACTTCCATGTCAAGTCTAAAAGACACTATGTAGCCACAGGCATCGTGATCTTTTGGCTCTGACAGTCTTTATGCCCCCTGTCCCCTCATTTTTCTTGAGTTGCAGGAACAAGGCATTCATTCCCTGTTGCTCAGTATTCTGTGGGTCAGCCTGACAGCCGCAGTATCATTAGGGCTTGCTCAAGCATGTTGGGTAGGCGACTGATAACCTAAGCTGGATTCTTTAAAGTGGCATTGGTTGGCTGCATGCCGGTCCCAGCTGGGACCACTAAGGCCTCCCCTTGTGTCTCTTACATTTGCATGTCTTTCATGCAGACAAGCCCAGGCTTGTTTTCTGCTTTGCTTGAGGATGGTTTCAAGGCAATCACAGGTGACTGAGGAACTGAGCATATAAGGATATTACAAAGCCTGTTTAAGCCAACTTGTAAAGGTCACATTGGCTCACACAAGCCACGAGGCCGTGCTCAGTCAGCGCAGGAAAGCACTTGCTATCGGAGGGAGCAGGGTAGAAATCGAAGCCATTCATGCTGTCAGTCAACCACAGGCCTCTGGGATGGCTCAGCTCAGCGGACCAGAGCCCCTGCCATGCAAGCATAATGAGTTTGGATTGAACATTAAATATGGGCGTGGCCACATTGGCCTGTAATCCCACCCTGTAGTGGGCCAGGACAAAAGGATGCTTAAGCATGCTGGCTACCCAGCCCAGCCCCAGACTAGCAGGCTCCAGGTTTAGTCAGGTTCTGTCAGTGAGAGATCCTGCCTAACTCAAGGGGATGGGGCAAAGAGTAATACAGCAGGACAACCAACATGGTCCTCTGGCCACCATGTCTGAACACACATGTGCACACACATGTACACACACACACACACAGAATCTTACACAATACCAGACCTATGAGAGAAGAAGCAGCTTTCAGTCCCCACACAGGAAAAGCCAAATCCCTGAAATGGACAGGAATATCCCAGGATGGTTCAGGCAAAAACACCAAATATGGTGGCCATGTCAGAGGCTGAGTTGCAGGCTGGGCCAGAGACAGAACTGAGGAACACATAACGAGAGCCAAATGAGTCCACCAAGCAGGGTGCTGAAAGTTAGCATTAAACAGGGCATTAAACAACACAGGGTCAGGAGACAGGTCTCTGTAGTAGGCTTAGCGTGGATGGTTTTGGAGATAGGCTGGCCGCCACCATGTCAAAGGTTCTGGAGCATGACTGGAAAGATTTGGCGCAGCAGTTAGACAGAGGGAATGGGAGGGCACCATGGAAGGCGCCCTGGTTACTCACTCCATGGCAGGACTTCCCTTCAATGACCCATGGTTTTCATCCAGGAAGAAGCACCCAGTATGCCTGGGTCCCAACACTTTTTAAAGAAACCTGATATTATATGTAATATTGTCTGGTCTTTAAAATTCTTTGAAAGGTTTGGCAGGAGGAGAGGAAGTACTGAGGGTCGGGAGATAGCTCCATCCGTAAAGTGCTTGCCTTGCAAGTATAGGGCCTGAGCTTGATCCTCAGAGCCCTTCTTTATAAAAACCTGACCATGATGGCATGCACTTGTAATCCCCATGCTGGGAGGGCAAACACAGGCTGACTCCCGGGGCGTGACACCCAGGCAGTGCAGCCAACACAATGAGTGGGTCAGGCCCAGTGAGAGACCCTGCCTCAAAAGCAGGGCACACGCTTACACATGCATATACACAGGTGTGCCCCTACTTGTGTGCATGCGCATGCACACATACACACACAAACACACACACACTCACACTGAAAAGCATCTGTGGGAATGCTATACCCAAAAGGAAAGGTGACCATCCTGACACTCTCAGTGTACAGCTCTCGTTTCTACAGGGTGACCTTCACCCATCTTAACCAGACTCAACCTTCATGTATTTGGGTCATATATCAATGAATTAGATGATCTGAAATTAGAATGTAGTTCATTAGCATTGGATTATTCAGAAAGAAACACAGTTAAAGGGCTCTTGAAAGCATTTTTATTAACTAAAGCTGTTTGTTGGTGACAGGAACTATGTTGGCCAGGCTGGCCTCAAACTCCCCATCCTTTCTTGGCCTTCCAACGGCTGTGATTGCAGGCTTGCACCCAATTGTATCAGGCTCCCCAGTTTCTCCTTCCAGGCAATATTCCCACCTCAACATAGAGTTCTTTTTGACTCCTTCAAGAACTTTATCTCGGGACTAATTGTCCCCATCCCTCCACATCTGACTTTGGACATTTTATACATAACTGTTTATCTGTATGTCAACCTGATTTTTGTTTGATTAGTGAGTTAGTTAGCTAGTTAGTTAGCTAGTCAGTCAGTTAGTTAGTGAGTCAAGGTCTTGCTATGTTGCTTAGGTTAGCCTCATATTCATGGCCCTTATGCCTCAGCCTCTCAAGCGTCAGGACTACAGACAAGCCCATTCCTGGCTTAGTCTGATAATTTTAATATGATCACTTATATAGCTAACTTCTGGAAGCGTCTAAAAAGGCATGTGTGTGATTCAGTACTTTGATCTTCTTCCTCCAAGAAAATATAGTTTAAAATTCTCAAGATAAAACTTTTGGCTTTAGCACTTTTCCTCTTCAAATCTGTGGGCTAAAAACAAAGCTCTGCTTGGTGGGAGGGTGAGCCGAGGCATATCGGTGACCATGCTCGTTCAGATAAAAGGTTCTGTGTTTTCATCAATGCCCACATTGACGTTACTGGGCAGAGGACAAGCTGATCATCTGTTATCTCCTAGCAAACAGAATCAACACTTCTAATGGTTTTACTCTTCCTTCTCAGTTCTTAAAGAAGAAAGGGCCTATGTGCATACACACGCTAACAAATATGTTAAAAGGGAAGGAATACTGATTTATAGGATAAATCAGGATCATTTACTTAAATTTCATCATTTTAAAACTGTTTCTTAGCTGTAGGTAAAGAACAGCAAATCTACTCCTGCCCGTGTGGGAGTCAAGCACTGGGGAACGGTGAGACATGGCAGTGGCCCACCCTTGAGATAAATCACGAATGGGGCAGATTGTATAGTATGTTACTGCCCAGCATTGGAGGAACCACTAAGGCAAGGGTGCTTCATTGCTGGTTTTGAGATCTGGTTGCCTTGTATGGCCCCAGCGGGCTTCCAACCCTCAAAACTCCTGCGTCAGCCTTCTGAGTACTGAGGCTGTAAGTGGGTATTAACAGGCACAGCCATGACCCATCTGTTGGACTGCAGTTTTTGTTTGTTTGTTGTCTGTTTGTTTTGTTTTTGAATTTTTGTCTCGAGATTCCCCAGCTAATGGTGAAAACACTAGGACAGTGCCATCTGAGCTACAAGGGGCAGATGGACTGGGCTTCGGGCACTCAGGGCCGTTAGGCTGCATCTTCATGTCCTCAGAGCGTGTCTTTCTGGGCTTGGGCTGTTGAAGCCAAGCAGGCCTCTGCTGGGTCAGGATGCTAGAAGCCCAAGGATAGAATGAGGGCTGGAGGCAGAAGCCGCATGTCCCTGTGGCTGTCCAGGGCTGGCACACAGCGGACACCCCACGGGGCAGGAGATGGTAAGACACTTCCCTTCTGGGTCAGCATAGCATGAGTGCAGCTGGCAGTGTCATGGATGTGGCTCACTTGCAGCTTCACTCTGAGCACTGGTGGCTCTGTGTCTACAAAGGAGGCCCATCAGATCCGCATTCTCAGAGGAACCTGAGGAAACGCAAGGATAGTCCACTACATGCATTCCAGAGTAAAACACCAAGTCGGGTTAAGGAGGCTGGGAGCTGCATACACACCCATCTGGTCAAAACACATGGATTTTTGCCATTTTCCACCTTTTGGCTTACTTCCAAAGAAGGTCCTGGGATACAGAGGCTATGGGTAGTAGAGAAAATAAGAAGGATGAAGAATGAGGGGACAGCTGATTCCAAAGTCTTTACTGTGAGCAGTGAGGGCTTGAGCTTGTTGAGGATTGTTTTAGGAGGGTGTGGGGAGGGATTGAGGCAATGGAGAGCCTTTATTAGCCATCCAGTGACTACATTGGGTGTTCACAATCCCAGTGTAGCCTCAAGCCTTTCTCAGTATGAGCTTTTTTGCCTTTTTTCTTAATTATTATTATTTATTACAATTTAATCACTTTGTATCCCAGCTGTGGTCCCCTCTCTTGTCTCCTCCCAGACCCAACCTCCCTCCCTCTTCTCTCCCTATGCCCCTTCCCTAGTCCACTAATAAGGGAGGTCCTCCTCCCCTTCCATCTGACCCTAGCCTATCAGGTCTCATCAGGACTAGCTTCATTGTCTTCCTCTGTGGCCTGGCAAGGCTGCACCCCCACTAGGCGAAGGTGATCAGAGAGCCTGCCACTGAGTTCATGTCAGTGACAGGCCCTGCTCCCCATACTAGGGAACCCACTTGGAGAATGAGTCTATGGGCTACATCTGAGCAGGGGTTCTAGGTCCTCTCTATGCATGGTCCTTGATTGGGATATCAGTCTCTGCTGGGGCTCCAGGGCCCAGCTTTTTTTTTTTTTGGCTCTGTTGGTCTCCTTTTGGAGCTCCTGTCCCCTCCAGGTCTTTCTATCTCCCTCTTCTTTCAGAAAATTCCATGCATTCTGCCCAAAGTTTGGCTATGAGTCTTCCCTGCTGGTGGAATGTAAACTTGTACGACCACTTTGGAAATCAATCTGGTGCTTTCTCAAACAATTAGGAGTAGTGCCACCTCAACCCAGCTATAGCACTCTTAGGCATATATTCAAAATATGCTCAAGTACACAACAAGGACATTTACTCAACCATGTTCATAGCAGCTTTATTCATAATAGTCAGAATCTGGAAACAACCTAGATGTCCCTAAACAGAGAAATGGATACAGAAATTGTGGTACATTTACACAATAGAATGCTACTCAGCTATTAAAAACAAGGGAATCATGAAATTTGCAGGCAATTAGTGGGAACTAGAAAAGATCATCCTGAGTGAGGTATCCCAGAAACAGAAGGACACACATAGTATATACTCAATCATATGTGGTTATTAGCCATATAATATAGGATAAACATACTAAAATCTATACTCCTAAAGAAGCTAAACAACAAGGAGTACCCTAGCGAAGATGTTCAGTCCTCATTCAGAAGGGCGAACATGATAAACATTGGAAGCAGGAGAAGACAGGGAATAGGACAGGAGCCTACCACAGACGGCCTCTGAAAGACTCTGCTGATTGAGGTATAGAAGCAGAGGCTGAGACTCAGTATGAGCTTTTAAGAAAAAAAATCAGGTTCTGGGTTGACATACTTCAGTTAATAAGAACAGTTTACCAGAAGCAGAACTACAGAAGCTAAAAGGCAAGGTTAGTACACTTAGAGACTTTCCCAAAACAATTATGGACTTTGACGGATTCTGTTTTTGTTTTCAGTTTTGGCAGGTGGCAGGTGCTTTTGTGAAAAGCAGCCTGAGGCTTCTTAGAACTGTCTGGATGCAACTGTGGTACATCATCTGACCCTACACCCCACATTCCAATAGGAGGCCCCAGAATATAAACCTCCTTACTTACAAGCACAAACGCAAACTTGGTAAGAGCAGATTTTTGTCGGCTGTGGGACACGAACTCAGAAGAGGCACTATTGCCTTTAGATGCACTGAGGCTGAACACAGCGAAGAACAAGAGGACTAGTCACGTCACAGACCCAGGTAGCAGTTTGGCATCCGGTAAAGCAGGCACAGTAGTTCCTTTGGCATTGTTCTCCTTGATAAAGCACTGTTCAAATTACTCTGGTCCCATAGCAATTACTGACCTTGACCTTAAATCCACCATGAAGCCATTGTAAGAGTCTAAAGACCACCCCACACGGGCTTGAGTTAGAGGAACCTAATAGCTTAACAATGCAAAGGCTCATGGGACAGGTACATCCCACATGCCTGGCACCTCACCCACTCCCTACCTTATTCTCTAAAAGCTTCACCCTCCAGGGACAAATGAGCCATCTGCTCAGAAGAATCCATACGTTTCTGGGCCTTGGGAGCTCGGCTTTTCCTAACAATGCAGTGTCTACCTACGATGTCTCACATAAGCCACTACATCATCACGAAGCTCCCTGCCCAGCAGGAAGAGCATGAAGGGTTACGTTCTTTTTTTTTTTTTTTTCCTATGAAACCTTTTAAAGCTATTTTTTGAGTGAAAGGAATGTGGTTATGAACCATTTCTTACACAATCCACAAAACACTAATACTACAGTGAAGTACTTGATTCCTTCTTTCAATGTCTGTGCAGCTCAAAGCATTTCTTCCCTCTGAAGTTATTTTATTTATAAATTTTCTTTTATTTTAATGATGTCGGGTTGCTGTGTGTCTTTCCCCACTAGACTGCAAGGCAGTCAGAGTTACCTATTGGAGAAGGTCCTCTCAGAACTGAAGTGATCAGTTCCCAATTATGCTCAGTGAATGAATGGATGAGATATCTGAAATCTAATTAACTCCTTTTTACATATATGGATGAAAAGAGTTAAAGGGGGAAGGAAAAAGAAGATATGTGAAGGCTCAGACAAGTGTTGGGCCTACCTAGTCACATAAGTGGCTCACAGCAGAGTTCTTTACTGTTTGGTTTTTTTTGTTTGTTTGTTTGTTTTGTTTGTTTGTTTGTTTTTTCTGCATAGGCCTTACCCTCTTTAAGCCTCTGTGTAAGACTGTAATTCACTGTGATGTTGTTTCACGGGGCCAGAAGTATGCATTAACTCAGGATTTTCTCCCACAGACATGTGCTTAACTGAAAAAATATCAAAGACTTTGTAGCTCCCAGGATTTCTTGACATTTATGCTCCTATTGAGAGATCCCAAATTAGTTTACACATTTGTTGAAAGCTGACACCTCGTGCCTATGCTTCTCTTTTGAAATGACTGCTTTAAAACATCTCCTTTGTCAGAGACTGCCCCTGCTCCCCTTACAGGGTACGCACATGGAGACTGAGATGTCCATGGGCTACATCTGAGTAGGGGGTCTCCATGCACGGTCCTTGGTTGACTCATCAGTCTCTGCAGGGACCCCTAAGCCCATATTTTTTGGCTCCCTTGGTCTCCTTGTGGAGCTCCTGTCCCCTCCAGGTCTTTCTGTTCCTCCCTTCATCCATAAGATTCTCTGCACTCTGCCCAAAGTTTGACTTTGAGTCTCAGCATCTGTTTCGATACCAGTGGCCAGCTCTTTGATCACATCCCCCTGGTGAGGTGGCCTAACTGGGCCTCAGAGAAAGAGGATCCAGATGGTCCTTGTGAAACCTGACAGGCTAGGAAAGATAGTAGGAGAGGAGGACGTCCCTTCTCAGTGGACTATGGGAGAGGCATGGGGAAAGAGAGTGGGACCAGGAGGAGATGGGGAGGGGGGGGCTACAGCCAGGATACAAAGTCAATAAATTGTAATAAATAATAATAATAAAGAAAAAATATTTAAATAAATAAAATGTCTCCTTCATTTCCACTGAACATTTGGTGACTTGATGACAAGGTCTTTTCATACCTGCTTTAAAAATCAACGGGACTCAAGTTTACAGTCCTCCAGAGCACACAGAATAAAACCATAGCAGTGGGCAGGCACTCCCAGGTCCTATGCATGTAACGGAAGGCCTGCCTCCTTCGGAACTGCACAGGGGCTCAGAAAGCCATGGACAGATAAAAGAAGAACACTGTGGTCTGAATGTGAACTGTCCCTCAGGTTCCTGTTCTGAACCCTTGGTTCCCAGCTGGTGACCTTGTTTTGGAATGTTCTGGAAACTTTAAGGGGAGGGCCCTTCCTGGAAGAAGCAGGCCACACTGGAAAGTCTTCATCCAGCATGGATGACGGCTCCCCTGTGTGTCACAATGATGGAATCCCTATCAGTAAGTCCCCCAGCCTAGAGACCTCAGCATTCCTGAGACCAGAAGCGTCTGTGTTAGGGCAGAGTTGTACCCAAATAGCTACCAGGGGCAGCTGTAAATCTCAGGTGATGGCCCAACAACACAGCAAACCCATCAGTCTTCCCAGCACCTCAGTCTACGAGAGCACTTCAATGGTGAACAAAGCTGACTTCGGAGTCCCTGCAAACAATCACAGTGCTCTTTTGCTCCAAGGATAGCATTCTACAACATGAAGCAATATAATGTCGCATATGCCTGGCCACTGGGATTGGTGGGCCCTTGGCTAACACTGGGTGTGTCACCCTGCAGGGCCCTCACCCCTGCAGGCACCCCTGGCAGCCTTATTAGGGAGTTAGTTGTTGGGGTTCCCCACACACACAAGAGCTCCATCCTCCACAGCAACTGGCAAAATGGGGCTCACCAGAGCCCCTAAATTTCCATCCCCATTCCAAGGTCCCCACTGAATAAACTGTTCCCCAACGCTCTAGTTACCCCCGCCCTGTTTGCCTAGTGACTAGGTCTCACACAGTGCTTCTGTCACATACCTGGTCTCCTCAGAAGTCCCTGCTACTCAGACAGCATGTCTTCAGTTGCTGGCCCATCACTTACATCACGATCGGTGCCGTTCCTACCCTCAAACTCATCTCTGCTCTTGTCATTTCCTGCCACCTAAGCCAAATGTTGCAAGGGTTCATTCCCTTCCTCATAAAGCCCCAGGGACAAACCAGAGTCTGATTCCACCAAAGTTCAGCCTGGGGAACCAATGAGTCTATTGCACTTACAGAGCATGGACAAGGGTCGCCTCTAGGGACATGGTGAACAAGAAGAACCAGCACAGGAAAGTGTCACCCAGCAGGCATTCCAGCTGCCCACATCCTCTGAGAAGGGACCCTTCCCCAGTAACCCCCACAGCCTGCATGCGCTAGTACCCCCTGAGTTTCCAACATGGCTACCTGTGATTGAGAGCAGATTGCATGGGTGGAAGAAACAGCTGGAATGCAGGTGAGGGTTCAATGACTTCCCCCCACATCCTCCTACAACAAAATGTCAACAGTCCACAAGCCCTGTCATGGCGGGCCCCTGCAAACAGGCACAGCTGGTATGATAAAGATGGTGGCAGTTTGCGCAAAGGTCCTCATTCTACACGATTTCTTCGTAGAGGGTCTGGAATTTAACCCATGTCATCACCCAAGCATTTTGCAATCTGTTTGAAAATGTAGACTCCAATGTCTCCTCATGCTTAACTTTCAAAGGATGCTAACACTTGTAAAAATGCAGGAAAAGTGCACTATTCCACAAACAGTTCTGGAGAGCGTGCACCTGTGCAGAGAACAGAGGTCGCACCGGTTACCATGGTAACACTCTGAGAACTTCCATACACATTTACACATTCTGAACGTGAGTCTTCAGCAGGAGCTCAACACAGAGTCCATCACACAGATCCCAATTGAATGTGGCTGAGGTCAGAGCCCCCGGCAGTGAACAGACTTTGAAGTGATCTCCACTCGTGTTCTCAGCAAGCTAACCACCCTTGATGACTCTCCACCCGTGTGCCCGAGAGGGCGCTGCGCACATTCTCCCTGGAAAACAAAGGCTGTGCTTTATGACGGTGTTTCTAAAAGTCAGAGCAAGGGATGTGCTGTAAAGGGCATAGGGTGATGTTTTGCCTTAAGTTTCATTTCTTCTGTGCTATCTCTGAATCCTGAATGCAATGGTGCCATTAAAAATAATAATAATAAAGGAATCCCCAGCCTTGTAACTTGCTGCATATGTTTAGCGTGCTTCATAAAGTAATTCCACGTTAATTTCTCCAGCCCAGTGTTTAGATCTTAACATCTGTGGGCTATTTTTTTCCTATGCTTTTGTGACTTATTTTCGTGTCCATGTGAACTTGTTCTATAAAAGTAAAAGGAATTTGCTTAGCTTCCTTTCTCCAGGAACATCTTCTGGTGTGTTACAGTCTGTCAGGCTTCCTACCCACAGAAGAGGCCAGGAAGCCAGCAGAGTCCAGCACTACCATTGGCTGGGGTAGAAGCTCATCATACAAGATGTGTGTGCCAGCAGACCTCGGTTTCTGAACTGGGCTGCTAACTGTTCCCAGGGTGGGCAGAGCCTCAGCTAACAGTCGCATGTCCTCGCACTTCAACCAGTGGCGGGCCACAGCAAGTCCTGGCTCCCTTTCCAACCTCCTTTACTGGCCTCATTCACGTTTCCAGCCAGGCAGCCCTTCCATGGTGCTAGGGTATTGGGAAATGCATGTGGAAGGAAGTCAAGCTACCCTACAAGCTGAGCTAACAGGAAGTCAGCAGTGCGGGCCCTGTCTTCCCTTAGAAGTCTTGTGTGTTGTTCACAGATTTTTGACTCATTTTGTCTTGTCAAAGAATTCCACAAAAATACATTAAGAATCCTGACTGCTAGTCCTTTGGACTCTCTTAGGCTCCTCCTCTAGTGCCAAATTACATGTGGTACAAAGGAAGTGATTTGCTTCTTTCATCTCACTCTGACCCTGGAAAATTATGGGAAAATCAAGCTCCAACCCTTGAGTCATTAGGAGACCAATGGAAGAGGATCAGTTCCAACAAGGTAAAAACCTGTAGCTGCTTCTCTCTCAAGAGCACCCTTAGGCCCGTGGGTGAGTCTAAGCAGAGGCTTTGATGGTAAGAGCCCAAATTCTTATTAACTTGTAATAAACACATAAGAATCATCTTGTGTGCACCATGCACGGCTGTAGATCAGGGGTACAAACCATTCATATTTTCATGCTTGTGTTTGACTGTGGAAGACAGACAGTAAACAACACAGAACAGAGTACATGTAGCATAATTCTGGGATGGAAGGAGAGAGAAGTAGAGTCACAAGGTTAGCTGCCACTGGATTGTGACCTTTGAAAAGTGACATGGGAAGGACACAATGCAGATACCTGGAGAAGATTGAGTCCAGGACAAAGAAGCATGGGATGGGCCTAAGGTGGAGATGAGCCTGAGGTGTGGCAAGAGCAAGGCACTTGGGAATTAAGATGGAAATGGTAGCAGATCAGAAAGGACTGTGAAAATCAAGGTGAAGGCTTCACACCAGCCCACAGGGAGCTCACAGGAAAGATCTGAGACAGGATCTGAGAACATCAGTCACTGGACCAGAAAAGAAATAAGAGCAGCGAAGGTGCTGCCATGTCCCTCAGGTGGAGTGTCCTGATGAGTTGGGACAAGATAGCAGAGAAGATGTTAACTTTGGAGAGCCAATAGGATTTGCTGTTGGATTGGTTGTGGTTCTAAAGAGAAAGGTCAACCTGAGATACCTCAACATCTGAGGCCTAAGCAAAGACAGTGTGAGGCTGCGCTGACTCAGGCCGTGACTGAGGGGCATGGAATGCACTGACAGGGAATGTGTGGGAGCTCAGAGTTGGACACTAGTTCCAAGAAGTCTATTAGAGACCAAGTTTTTATAGCAAGCTAGAGTCCACATTTGGGTTAGGAGATAGAAAATGGGAGATCATCAGCAGGAAAAGTCACAGATATGGGCAAAGAAACCCTAGGACATATTTAGGATTTTAAAACACAGAAAGACACAAGCAGAGGATACTAAGGAGGGATCAAGAGAAGTTAGGAAAAGATTCTGGCAAGAGAGCAATAAACATTCAGCGGCTGGTGGTGGATCAAGGACAGTGGGGAGTGAATGTGCCTCTGTGGAGTCCACTGACAGTGACCTTGGGAAACACTCTTAGGGGAGTGGTAATGGGGGAGCCTGACTCTGTGTGTTCAAAAGAGAAACAGAGAAAACGCTTAGAGAATTATTTTGAGTTGTGCTATAAAAAGAAGGTGAAAGTGGGACAGTAAGGGAAAGGGAACTCAGGGAAGATATTTAAAAAATCATTGTTTTCTGTTTAAAGAAGAGAGAAAATGTCCTTTCGTGCAGAAGACGGAGGACGGTAGGTAGAAGCAGACATGATGTCATGAGCAGCAGATCTGAGACAACGGTGGCAATTGTGATTATAGCGATTGTGGTGACTTCGGTGTTAATGGTGAAAATCAAGGCGAGGGCTTCACGCCAGCCCACAGGGAGCTCACAGGAAAGATCTGAGACAGGATCTCAGAACATCAGTCACTGGACCCGAAAAGAAACAAGCGCAGCGAAGGTGCTGCCATGTCCCTCATGTCCCACCATGACGATGGTGGCAAATATGGCGATGACAACAATGGTTCGTGTGTGTGTGTAAGGGAAATGCTCAGAAGTGTCAGGGGAAAGCACTCCACCTCCACCCAATGCCAGTTCTCCCAGAAACACAAATAAGAACCCGCACTTTCTCCTCTACAGATGGGGACGGCACCTGAGAACCTGCATTTCTAACATGTGTCCACACGGAACTGGAAGTCTCTGCCAGAGGCCAAGTCTGCAGAGCAAAGCTCTGTTTAGGGTGAAGAATCTCCTCAGGAGATTCTGGTTTGTGGCTTTTAAATCCAATAGTCAACTAAATCCTCACGCGCATAAAATTCTTCCTAGATTTTTCTCAATTTTAACGTTTAACAGTTTCTCACTAGGAACTTGGAGAAAAGGCTCAGTGGTTAAGATGACCCAAGTTTGGCCCTCAGCACCCCATAGTAGCTCACAATTGTCTGTACCTCTAATTCCAAGGATTCTGAGACCTGGTACCCTTTGCAGGTACCATGCATGCACATGGGTACACAGACAAAAATGTTGGCAGGGCGTCTACCCTTAAAAACCAATAAAACAAATCTTTGAAAACTCATCACTAAGCCAAATCCAACTTACTTTTCCCTCCTTTTTTTTTTTTTTTTTTTTTTTGGACTTTGCAGAAAGGATCTTTATTTTAAATAGTGGACATGTCAGCATGTAGTATTTCACATTGAAAGAAGAAACACATGCTTTCTTAATTATATTTCCTTACCTACTTTTTAGGTCATTTTTAATCTATCCCATTCTTCATTTAGACCAATTTATAGATTCGCTCATTCATTTTTAGCTCTTTTGTGAGTGTCGATCTGCGTGTCTATGTCTGCATGGTGCATGATCACATGTGTGTTTGTTACATGTGACTGTGTATAAGCATGTGTGCAGGCCAGGAAAGATGTGGGGGTGTCCTGATCTGTCACTCTCCACCTCATTCATCTGAGGCAGGGTCTTGCACTGAGCTGAAGGCTAGGGTGGAAGTCAGCAAACCCCAGCGACCCCCCACCCCCGTCACTCAGTCATGGTGCAGTGGGCATGCACACAGCCATGCTCAGCACCTAACGTGAGAGCTGGGATCCAAACTCGGGTCCCAGGCTTCTGCAGCCAGCACTCACCCTCACTCAGCCAACTCCCCAGCCCTTATTCGCTCATTTGGACAGATATTGAACAAACAACTACAAGCAAATCCACACAGTAAGTGAGACATGGTCACCTTTTGAAGGTAAAAATTAAAGCAATTACGGGAGAAAGGGGATATGAAAAATAGGATGGGAAGGCTTCCTTCAGATCATGAGGAGAGTGAAGCTACACCCAGGGGAAGATGTAATGGCAGCCTTGGTTTCTTTGTATGTATGTAAAAATGCTTATGTTTTAGTCCCAAGTGTGGGATTTTACTTGGGCTATAGTTTGTCCACACCTGTTAAGTGTCACACGTGGGGCGTGATCTTAGCCAGCCAGCAGTGGCCTTCCACGTGCTGCACAGAGAGGGTCGTGGTCTGGGACTCTGTCTGAGTGTGTAAATATGAGGCTGAGAAAGAGACTGGAAAGTGTCCGGAGGTGTTCCGTGGAGTTCAGTGTTGTGGCGTGGAGCAGTTTGGACAGACCAGACAGCAGAGACCAGAGAGGGTATGGCGGTTTGAAGCAGACAGACAGAAAGAAACGTTTTAGGGTGCAGCAGTGTGGAGGAGCCTGCTGGCTGCATCTGCGGTTGACGGAGATTGGTACAGAGCCCTTAAAGAACCCCTTGGCCCTAACTAGCTGGGAGAAGTAAGGGGGTCTGGACCCTCTCTCCACTAACCTTTTCTCTCTCCTACTTAAGGTTGGGGGGGGTTGAAGGTAGGTAGAGGCCTAAACACCCCAAATAAAGCAGAGTTAAGACAAAGACCACTGCAGGTGGCTTTCTGCCACAGGAAGATCATTCCAGACAAAAATACAAAGGCTTAGGGCATGAGGCAGACCTGCGCATCAAAGTAAACCAACTGTACTCTGGACGGCACTGGGCAAGGGGAGGGGCAGAGATAACGAAGCCAGGGTGGGGGGAGGGGGAGGGTTGGCCACTGAGACTGTTAATTATGGGCCTGTCTTACTGAGAATTTTGCACAAAAGATTAGCATGAGTGGTTTTCATTTTAATGCTATTCCTCACTGCAAATAGACTATAGGAAGAAAGGGCCAGAAATGGGGTGACATAGATTGATGGACCCTCAGGCAGGATACAGGAGTGGCTTCCAATGTTAGTTTTGCATTGCAGGTGCAAGGTACGAAAGGCACAACTTAGGAGAAGAGGGTTCGTCCTCGCTCACAGTTTTAGAGGACTTGGTCCACCATCAAGTCAAGGGCACCAGGATGTTCACACTGATGAAGAGACTCAGCAAACAGAGAAGAGAACCGAGAGCAGGGCCACCTTTAACATCCACCCTTAGTGACCTCCTTCAACAGCAACACTTCCCATCACAAAGGTGTTACAGCTTCCGACATGGTGTACCCAGCTGGTGACCAAGTGTGGGGGACAATTCACATTCAGCAGAAACAAAGGATCCTGGGTAGTGGTTGACAATCCAGCTACCGTCTGCTAAAGGAGGTGTAGAGTATGGATGTCAGGCCTAGGCTCGAGCTATCTCAGCCTTGTCAAGGGACGTTTCTGCTTGCACTCTGAGGAGGGCAGAATGAGCCTGGAGCTGGGGAACAACCTGAAGGGGGGAAGACGGTCATGGGAGTACCATGTCTTGGGGGAAGAGGAGGTTACAGGCTGATCTGCAGAGAATGGTGCCTGTTTTCTGGGATGCACAGCAAACACCTTTATAGGGCATTTAAGGCCAGCCTGGGTTAAAGAGTCTATTCCAAATGTCTGTCTGTCAGTCTCTCTCTCTCTCTCTCTCTGTGTGTGTGTGTGTGTGTGTGTGTGTGTGTGTGTGTGTGTGTATGACCAAATACAGGACCATCATAATACATGGTAAATGGAAATGATCCTTATTAATTACTATTTGCTATACTTTAAAAAGTTGTGATTGATAGTGCCATTTACTCAGTTAAATAATCTCAGACCTAAAACACCCCAAAAGATCAAACGACATTTACTTCCTTACTGCTGTCTCCCCACATTAATAGAAGAAACATGCCCTGCTAACATGAAGGGGCCAGGAATCCTGCGGCTGCTCCAGGCTTTGGGGCTTGGATTTAGACCCACATTCACAGAGTCGGAGTTAGTTTCATGTTTCTTCCTGTTTCATTAGGCACACAGGATGGATGGGATGTGCTATTTTGTTGGAATTTTTGTTGTTGTTGTTTTGGTTTGGGAATTTTTTTTGTTTTGTTTTGTTTGAGAACCTTTTTTAAAAATGAGACACTTGACTGCCAGTTCGTTATAGCTGATCTTTCTTTTCTGTGTAATTCAATTCTTAATTTCAAGTAGTCCTTCAGATCCTAGGGTCTAAAGTTCCTGGTAAGATAGATAGATGGTTTGGATTTTGTTTGACTTATGTTTTTGTTTTTTGTTTTGTTTTGTTTTGTTTTGTTTGTTTGTTTGTTCACTTGCCTCATCTGTGCTGACCTGTACAGTGGTCACCTATGTCCTTCTGTGTGACTGTCACTCATCACTCACCAGTTAAAAAGCACGACTCTCTTGAGTAGGTTCTGAGCAGGTGTCTCCTGTCACTGCTTTGGTACTTGTGTTTCTTTATATCTCTGGGTTCCAATTTTTTTTTTCAGGAATTTCATGAAATGAGCCTTGAAAGCTTCACACCTGTCCTTTGCAGTTTATGTCTTTTCCCTTTACTGTGTTACTCACCCCCCACCCCTCACCTCCTCTCTTTACTGTGGCCCTTCCCCTTTTCCCTCTAACCCCTTCCTCCTCCTCCCCTTCCCTCACTCACTCCTTCCCTCCTCTCTTTACTATGTTCCTTCCCAGCTCTTTCTCACCCTTTCCCTTCTCTCCCTAACCTCTCCCCCTCTTGCTCCTTACCTCCTCCTCCCCTTCCCCTCTGACCCCCCATTTCTTTCTTCACCTTTACTTTCTGGGTGAATCTTATGGTATTTTATGCAAATAGGGCTGGTGTGGCTATTCTGGGTAGCTGCCCTTGTTAAAAGATGCATGGCTTTAAAGAATTCATGCAAATTCTAATAATTACTGTCTGACACATTTATTTCAATGTGAAGATACCATGTTTGTATTTGGCAGACTCCTTGGGAGAGAATATGAGTCTAAGCATGTTTAATGTGGTTTCCAGACATCACCATGAATCCCACATTTCATCATATCAACAGGATCATCTTCAAAAATTTTTACATAATGTAAAAGATGGCAAGCAATTGACTCTCACCTTGAAAGAGACGGGAAAACACATAAAATGTGTACTAAATAGGTAGCTGCCAAGAATACACTTTAACAAATTCTAATTATACCCTATACCTTGGCACCCATTTCTTCTTAAGATAACTTAGGAAAATTCCATCTCTAGTTCTGCAGCTCCCAGAAATGCATGTGTCTGCAAAGAGAATCTGACAAGCCCACACATCATTCAAAATCCTTCCTCCAAGCCCTTACAGGGAATTCAAAGGCATAAAAGAAAGACACCAGATATATATGTCTGTGCACAGACAATGTCCACACGTGCACACATTCAGGCTTATGTGTGCACAGACAAATACCTACCTACATACATACACATTCACACTTGTGCCTGCACATGCAAAAGCCACCTACGAGCATATGTATTCACAGGTGCATGTACACAGGTAAATGTTCACACGTGTGTTCATGGATTCATGTTTGCACGTGCACAGGCATGCAGACAGCAGCACTGGGTTAAATCCACATCTCGACAAAGTTTCCCAGTGGCTACAAAATTTTCTCTGTGAATGTACTGGGGTGTGTGTGTGTGTGTGTGTGTGTGTGTGTGTGTGTGTGCTATGAGCATTCACAATGTCCATGTGTTAGACATCATTCCCTAAGACCTTCCATCTTTTGTTGGTTCAGGTTATCTCATTGGCCTGGATCTTTGAGGAACAGGCTAAGGCAGCTGTCCTCTGAGCCCAGAACCTCCTGCCTCCACCTCCCACCTCAACACTGGGGTTCCAGGTGTTACTAGTCCCAGACTTGGACGGGATCTGAACTCAGTCCCCATAATTTCAAGCCCATTTGTGAAAATATTTGTAACTTACTTGTAACATATTTTTTGTTACAAGTAAGAATTTTTGTTTTAGGTGACATGTAACATTCACATGGTCCATTCACCTGGGGACACTGCCTATCTTCTGAGGTTGTCTTTGGGGTCCTTATTTAGGAATCCACCTATCTGAGGAAGCCTCACCTCTGTCTTCAGGAGGGACCACAGTGTCCTCCCAGTGTCCATGCTCCGATGCCTTACTTTGCCACAACTCATTTGTTTTCCATCATCTGTAGCCCTAATTAGCAAGAGCAGGAATTTTATCCTCTCCTCATTATAAATGTGTGGAACAGAACTGAATGCAGGGCCCCCTGGGCCTGCCCATTTTGATTATTTATAGCAAGGCCACAGGATCAGCAGCTACAAGAGGAAAGGAACAGGAGCCATTCTCCAAGCATACCTCAGGGAGGCCTCTGTGTGCCATTCCTGCTCAGCACTAAAAGCTACGGCGTGGAAACAAACTGAATTGGTCTAGGCTTTCTGGCAATGGTAACTGTAAGGAAGAATTAGGCTCAGCCTGTCTCTTCGCAGAGCGGATGGCCTGTGTCATGTAGACAGTGCTTTACATGTTAAAGAGTTTAACATCATTATTTGGTAAAAGTAATTTTAAAAGGTCCTTCCTCTCTTTCTTTGTCACTCCCTCTATTGACTTGGAATATGCAATTTGGTGGTAACACAAAAAGACACAAAATGAGAACTACAATAAAGATGTTTCAAAACAGCTTAGGGGAAAATAATCTCCAAGGAAAAGGTAGCCAGTACCCCCATTCAACCAGAAAGAAGATGAAAAACTGACTTTGCTGTGTGGAAGAGGAGAGCGGAAAAACTGTAAAACCCAGGGTGGAGGATTACTTCAGGACACAAGAAGGTAACTGTGCATACAAACACACAGAGACCCTGACAGTTGCACAAGACCTCCACAAACTCAAGCCAAAAATCCCAGCATGCAGTGGGCTACGTAGACAGGAAGTTCCACACCTAGTTGAGGATCTAAGGCTGTTTGGAGAAGGAAGTTGGTTTTCTTCAGGGGCATAACACCTGGTACATGGATCAGACTCCAGGCCTGGGTCCCATGGTAAATCAACTGAAGTGTTTATGGATGGAGACTACAGGAAGAGGAATGGACAGGAAGAGCCTTCCCAGGGAATGCATGCAGCAGGTCTAAGAAGAAAGACTTAGACCAGCAGGGTTGCTGAGGGCGTGTACAGTCACATGAACCCGGACTCAAACCTTATTTTGATCACACACTAGTTTTAACTCACATTTAATTTTGATCACACACTGGCCTTAATTCAAATTTCATTTCGATCTCATAATCAACACATATAAATGTATGACCTCAGCTAATTCATTACATTTTATGAGACTCAGTTTCTGTGGGGTTGGGGTGCCATGGGACCCGGGGAGCCAATCTGGTGCAAGAATGAGGTCAAGACATGTCCAGACCCTGGAAATCTCACCCCGAGATCAGTAGGAGAAGGACGGATCCCTCTCTACCCTGGTCTGCACATCTCAGCTACACATAGCCTTATGGGCCTTGCCTCTGCCACCCTTGAGGTGGTCATGTGGCCTAGCTGCAAGGTTACAGGTTAAGCTTCCTCCCTCCTTATAAGGTCATGTCCAGAAAGCCACTGGATTCCTCTTCATGCAAACAACCAAGGCCTTCCCAGCACTGTGGCCCCCGTCTGTGACGTACACTCACCCCAATGGCCTCCCCCCTCTCACGTTAAGCACATTGTCTCACTGCCGCCTGCCTCTCCAGTCTGTTTTCCTCATGCTCACGGCTACCTGGTGTCTCCATCCGCAGCAGCCCAGCTCTTCCTCATAGGCCGCCGGCTGTGGTCTTGGTTGATCATGCCGTTATGGCTGAGGGAGCAGAGTGGGGGTGACAAGTTTCCACATCTGTAAACAGCAATATCAAGATGGACTTCATAGGTCCTTGTAAGGATGATAGGGTATGGAAGCTACAGAGATGGAGCATAAAGAGTCACGTGTGGCAGTATAAGTGATCAGAAACTGATAGGAATCACTGACTTGGTTAAAGAGGACAATGCATGAAGTATGAAGTACTTGTGCTGATATTCTTTTTCTGAAGTTTACCCACTGCTGTTCAGGAGTAGTCATAGCCAAGGCAGAGAGAAAAGCCCAGTTGGAAAGACAAATGAGGGATGGACTGTCAGATTCTTCTTTGCCAGCCGTCTCCATCAGATGCATCCGATACTTGAACTACTCAGGTTGACCCTGTGTGTGGACACAAGTCCTGGTCACGACACGCTCTGCACCAGTTGGGGGTAGAGAAAGCTTTTTTCTCTATGTGCTCTCCTTGCCTAGCAAAGCTGGGTGGTCAGACGAGAGCATCTTGTGCATTTTGAGATCACTGTTAGCTCACAGTGTTAAAGTCGTTACTGAATTCCCAAAGCTATTAATGAGCAGAGTTCATGTCTCTCTTTCCTCCCAGAAACCACCAGTTCCTCAACACTCAGCTCTGTGTGTTCCAATCTAGTCTTGACACTTCTTTGTGGCCAAATAAACGCCACTGACTGATTCAACCTGCTTGCTGCTACTGCTGCTGGCTTCTCTCCCATTCATTTTCAATCAATTCAGACTCAAAATCAATTGTGGGGATGTACGAAGAGCAGTTTCAGGACAGAGAAAAGATCAACACTTGCAGTTCTTTCATTTACACAGACTTTAAACAGGTCTGTGTTGAAATCTCACCTGAGCTGTTGCTGGAACTGTATTACAGCAGAATTAGCCAGCTCAGAAGTAAAATGTCTGGCTCCGTCGCATTCTCAGCAACTCTTGGCTCAAAGGATGCAGCTCATTACAGAGAAAAGCCAGAGAGGCAGAGACTTGTCTGCCAGGGAGAGACTCAGAATAATTGAACTACACACAGTGAGGTGAGCGCCTGCTGTGAAAACAGCAGACACGGGGAGAGAAGAACCACTTGAGGCAAGTGAACTAGAACAGGCTGCAGATAGAACAAACCACAAGACTGCTGAAAGGAGAACTCAGGAACCCAGCCAGGAATTCATGCTGTCTCAGTGGAAGGACATGGAAGCCAGGCACTGCATCAGATTGGGGATAAGAGGAAAAAATCCAACAGTTTCCCAGGGACTTTCTGGCACATTGAGTCACAGGCACAAGTAAGGATGTAATGAAGGAAGGTTTCACTGAAATCTTAATCCCTGGTCCTTTCTATATCTAAGGTGACCTCCTGTCCTCCCTTGTTCTGCTCATCCCTGTAGTGTGGTTAACTGATTAATTATCTCATAAGAGAGGCTGGCTGAGCAGATGGCTCAGTGGGGAGTGATCACCCTTTAAGCAGGAAGACCTGAGTTCTGATCTCTAAGACCCATGTTTTTGGTTTTTATTGCTTGTGTGTTTGTTTTGTTTTTTAAACCTGCATTTCAGAGTCCACTACTAATACCACACTGGGAAGGCAGAGACAGGAGGACCCTGGGCCTCACTGGCCAGCCAGTCTAGCAGAATCGGCATGCTTTATGTTTGGTGGGAGACCGTCTCAAAAATAAGAGGAAGAAATGAGAAAGACAAGATATCATTGTCTCTGGTCTCTGCATTTACATACATGTTTATGCATGCCTACATACAAACGTCAGCAGGAAGGACAGCTTAAGGGTATGGAACATGTTGCATGCAACAATGGTTCACCTGTGGCTAGCCCAAGACAGGACACAAACTATGTATTCTGCAAATACTGTGACATAAAAGACTAGATGTGTGTCCTTTCTTCTTAACCAGCCACACTTTCAGTCATTTTCCTGGGTGTTCTTCAGACAGGTTGTTTAGTCGCTTGCTTCCTCTGAAGCAAAGGCATACTTCTGACTCCCAAGAAATACTCAGGAAACGAAAACAAAGCCAGGCAGAACTGTGACTCCCACAAGGATTTCCCTCGCCAATGCAAAGTATTGTGTGTGCATGATGAGAGAGCCAAAATCTCAGTCTGGCACCATGGCGATGATGAACGACAGGCTGACAAGCTGTGCTTTGCTTTGGCTGGTAGACGGAAGAGGCTGGGCATGCGCCTCCAGTTCTAGGATTTTTCCTGACAGCTGTCTGTCAGGCTGTAGCAAAGAGAAGAGCTGAGGGAAGGATACTTTTGGACGAGGGACCGCTGTGCAGTCCTGTTCTCTGGGCATGGAAACTGAGATGTTGGAAAAGGGTTGTGGGTTGTTCCAATACCAGTGGATCAAGATCTGGTTACACCTATTCTTGTTTTGTGAACCTGCCTAAGACATACCTGATTGGTTGATTAAACAGCCTATACCGGTCAGGGCAGAATGGGGTAGGCTGTCTAATGTTCCTGGGCTTTTGAGGAGAATCATGGGACAGGAGAGGAGAAAGGAGGATACCATGATGGGTTAACCTGGAGAAGGAACCACATGAGCTGGGAGGAAGGATTCCAATAAAAGAGTAGAAAGGTCCAGATGGAGAATAAAAGCTAGTATCTATAAGATTATGAATGGAAGGTAAACCAAGTGAAGAGGAGGATTAAAGCAGATGCCATTAGACGGGGCTGGGAGATGGATGGTGTGGATATTGAGACGGTGTAAGTGAAATATCTGCCCGGCCCAAGGTAAATAAGGCAGTTATAGATCTAACAGGTGTCTGTGTCTTGTTATTTGTGACAGTGGGTTACATAATATTGCCGTGATAATCTTAGCACTAATAATAAACATATATATATAGCCCAACAGCCATTTTTACTTATTTGCTAAAACAGAAAAGTGATTCACAAACTTGCTGAGACTGTGAATACGGTGCCTAGAGATTATGGGATGAAGCCAAAGAGAGCTGTGGTCCTAACTGGGAGAGCCTTGTCCTGTGTTCACTCTGGGGGAATTTGGCAGCGTCTTCAGGCATTTTGGGGTTGTCACAAGTTGAGTCAACTACTCCCCTGACCTGGCATGAGAGTCAGACAAGTGTTCACACCCTCTGGTGCGCCCCTGCAATGGGGAGTGCTGTCAACAGTGCGATCTGGGGCTACCTGGGAGGCAGGCCTGTGGTTATCAAGATCCTTTAACTGAGGTGGGAAGCCCACCTTGGATGGCTCTGTTCCTCCCTTGGACCTCGGACGGTGGGAGTGGATCAAGAGAACTGAGCACCGATGTGCATTTACTGCTCAATGCTTCCTGACTGTGGACATGACAGGCCTAACGTCACCAAGCTCTAGATGCTGTAACTCTCCCATGGTGAGCTGAGCCTTTGGACTGTGGCTGGAACAGATGCTTTCTCCTTTAAGCTGATTTTTGCCAGAGTAGCTTATCACAAAGATAGGAAAAACAACTAAGACAACAGCACACCCCTGACCCATGAGGAATTATCTAGCTCTGGACGCCAATCATACCAGGCTGAGAAACCCTCTGGAGAGCGTGAATGTGCCTGCCGGGTGTGGCTGCTCACAGGTGACTAACCGGAAAGTTGGCTGTCTCACATTGTTGAGCGTAGACATCTACCAGCTGACTGGCATTCCCACATTGAAAATGTAGGCTTTAATTTATTAAAGTTAGCTTAAACGGAAATTTCAGTTTGCATGTTTAACAACTATATGTTAGCAAGTAAGAGAACTGTTGTTTTTAACAAAAGCTCAAACATTTGATTTTACCAATGAATCTCAGGAGCCAGATGCTGGGGTGAAAGCCTGTTAGCTCAGAGGGGCAGAGAAAGGACCCACCTGACCTTGCACCTCAGTTGACATCTCAAGAGGAAAAGCCTTCTTCCCAACACCATCTCAAAAGCCCCTCAAACTGAGTCTCCCTTCCTTCTACTTCCTCTGCATCTCCCTGTCTGTCCTCCAGACTTTCTGTTACTCTATGGATATTTTCCTGTGTTCACTCCCTGTCAACTGGTTGCTTGTTCTGCCTCTTGACCTAGGGCTGACTTTATTTAATCCTGTTTAGAACACTCTTGGATTAAAGGCGTGTACTAGGGCTGAGCCATATCACAACTAGAAACAGGTTTTTCCAGTACACATCACCATCTCTGGGTTCACAGTGTGATCAAATATCTGGGAACAGAGAAGCAGTTTCCCTCAGATCTGTGCCTGCACTCCTTCCCACTAGCCCCCTAAGGTCCCAGGGCACCTTCCTTCACTGCTGCTCACCCTCAGACACTCTCTGTGGAGTGGCTTGCGGCTGCTGCTCCTGTGGATTTTCCTGTGGTTCCTGACTCAGTGTGCTGGCAGAGCTCACTCAACACTCCCAGCCCTTGACCCCTCCAAATACATGTACTGGAGTCCTAAAGCCAGGGCCTCCAGATTAGAGAGGACCTTCTCTATCTTTTTATGAGATGGGACTTTGTTATGTAGCCCAGTGTGCTAGATAGCTTTTTGTCAACTTGATCCAAACTAGCATCATCTAAGGAGAGGGAACCTCAATCAACAAAATGCACCTGTTGGACTGTCCTGCAGAAAAGTCTATGAGGCACTTTCTTGATTAATGATTAGTGTGTGAGGATGCAGCCCCCTGTGGGCCGGGTTGTATAAGATGGTAGGATGAGGAAACCTCAGAGATCCAGAGAGTAAAGTGTGCTCTTTGGTGATCTTTGATTCAGTCCCTGCCCTGACTGACCAGGACTGGGAAATGTAAGCTAAATAAACCCTTCCCTCCACAAGTTGCTGGGGCCTGGTCTTCACCCGAGGTATAGAAAGCAAGGCAGGACATGGAGGTAGACCTGGCCCTCATGATTCTCCTGCCTCAGCCTCTTGAGTCCTGTTATAGGCATGTACCACCATGCAGGGGAGAGGTAGGGTCCTTAAAGAGGTACTTAGGTTCAAATGAAGTCACGTGGGTGGGCTCCAGCCCCAAGGTTGGTGTCCTGGGAGAAGTTAAAATGCACATACACACCTTGGGGGAAGACACCAAGAATAAAGAGGTGGTGACCAGAAGCTGAAACACAAAGCTCAGGCACAGGCCACAGTGCTGACATCCAGGCTCAGCTGCTTGGCACCTGCTGTTTACATTGCTCAGGGTACCCCAGCTGCTGAGACACTAGCTTTACATTACACGCCTCACGCCTCACCTCTCAGTGGAGCAGGACGTGTCTTCTAGTTTAACCTAGCTATGGGTGTGACTGTGTGTATGTGTGTCTGTGTTTGTGGGTTCAGGTGTGGGGAGGGTGTGTGCGTGTAGTGTGTGAGTATATGTGTGGGTGTGCGGGGTAGAAGAATGTGTGTGGTGTGTGTAGGTGGGGGCAGGGGTGTGTGTGGTGTGTTTGTGTAGGTGTGGGGTTAGTGGGGAGTATGTGGGGGGCACGGGGGAGTGTGTGTGTGTAGGTATGGGTCGGTGGGATGAGTGTGGTGTAAATGTGTGTGGGTATGGGAGGAGGGGTGAGCGTGGGGGTGGGTGGAAGAGTGAATGTGGTGTGTGTGTTCGTATGGGAGAGGAGTGTGTGTACTTGGGGGGGTATGGGTGGGAGGTGTGAGCATGTGGATAGGTGAGGGTGAGAGGGGGAGTAGGTGTGGGAGAGTGGCTGTGTGGGAGAGGTGAATGGGTGTGTGTGTAGGTGTGGGTGAGAAGGGTGTTGGGGGAAGGTGTGTGTGAGTGTGTCTGTAGGTATAGGTGTGCACATGAGTGATTGGGTGTGTCACGGGATAAACCCCTGGATGTCAGTTCTCTCCTCCCGCCCGTGTGGGGTCTGGGGTTGGACTCTGAGCCATCTTTCCGGCCCCTCCCGAAGTCTGACCACTCCCTCAGCAAACATTTTAATAACAATTCTTAAGTGTGGACCCAGAAGGTCAGCATAGGCTTCACTGATGAACTGGGTAGAAATTCGAGTTCTCAGGCCCCGCCCAGTCCCTCCTAATCAGGAACTTTGGCCCTAGGACTTTGTGACAAGACCTCCTTGGAAAGGGTTGGTCGGTTGGTGCTTCTGAGATAGGCTGTCTTAGAACTTGATACCTAGACCAGGCTGGCCTCGAACTCATGGAGATCCACCTGCTTTGGCCTGCCCTAGCATAAAGGTGAGCAGCTTGTAATCACAGCTCCTGAGATCTTTGTTGCCGTTAGCCCTGGTGCTTTGGCAACACACAGCTTCTCTTGCTTCCTAGATGCCATGGCGAGTCTGCCACCCGACAGATACAGCTGTCTGTGTCTGAGAAGGTCTTCCGCTCGGGTAGAAGGCGCCACAAGCTGCTCATTCGCTGAATATGTAGACCTTTGGAGCTGGCATTCTTTTCCCCTCAGCTACACAGTGACAGAAACAGACTAGTTCATTCTTCACTATGTCCCAGGGCCCAGAACAGTGACGGGCATGTAGTGGTACTTGATACATTTTTACAGAGTTAATGGACACGTAGAGGATGAGACAAAAGGAGACTTACAAGAAAAAGCAATTTATTGTAAAGAAAAACTTAGTCCCGGAAGCTGGGCTGTGGCTCAGGAGATGGAATACTTACTTGCCTGTCATATACAATGCCCTGGGCACTGTCCCCAGCTCCATATAATCCTGACATACAGTGCATGCCTGTAATTCCAGTACTCAGATGGCAAAGGCAGAAGGATCAGAAGTTCAAAGTCATCATTGGTTATACAGCAAGTTCCAGGCCAGCCTGAGCCCTGTTTCAAAAAGTACAGTAAGATAAAATATGAAAGCAAAAGAAATATTCGCGCCAACCTAGTAGGTCAGCAAGGAGGGTTCAGTGCCATCTGAAGCATGCTGTTCCCATTGCTCCCTGGCATACTGATAACACATCTACCCTGTAATTCTAGCAGAGTTAAGCTCACATTCCAGGCCCTGGATGTTTACAAAACAAATAAATAAGAGTTCTGCTTCATTAAGATCTCCCTATGACATGAAAGCTACAGTACAATGCTTTACTTTGCAGCCAACAGTAAACCGGAGCAACAAGCAGCCACAGAAAACATTTTCATCCAGGAGGCAGAGATCAATAGACAGGAGAAGGGAGAAAAATCACAACCGCCTGAGTATGGACCTCACCTGACCCCACAAGCAAAGGAGAGAGAGCAGGGGTGCAGAGCAACACATTCCAGGAAGATGGAGAAGAGAGGGACCCTGCAGGTGGCATGGCTCCTGCTGTGTGATCAGACTCCAGACTCCTCCTGAGAAGCAAAGAGGTTGGTTAGCACACGCCAGGCCTTCCCGTGGCGCTGCTTAAACTAGCTGTCAGATATTTGAGGTGGGAGCAGACATCCAAACTACATATATACGGCAGACCAGCAAAAGTACAAATTCTTAATTTGAGTGTTTACTTACTATTGTGATTTTTTTTTCTGTGTGGTCTGGGGACACTCTGATTATCCCAGTACATATCCTGACTTCTACATAGTCCTTACTCCTGTAAAACATGTATTCATTTTGATGGTCTCAAATCTTGGCAAGATGTTCTCTTGCTAAATAAATACATGAAGATGAAAATATGACTAGTCATAAGAGATCACAAAAAGGCAGTTTTAGTTCATGGTGTTACTAATGTTTTTCACTATTTTCTTCTGCTTGAAATATTCCAGTAATAGTTTATTCATTCTGACAAATCATGACACTTTAACTATGTCTCCAAAAAGACTTCTGCATTTTTCAAGTCCTCAGTACAAATTCTGTAGCCTCAGAGAATGACCTTGAGGAATTCGGGGTCAGGTAAGGCTGCCAAACCCACATAAACAGAGTCCCCTAGACACCACAAAACACACCAGAGAGAAAACAGATGAAACAGGGAAACAAGCCGACCTCTGCAGGGCTCCACTCTTCTTGCTTACACTGCCAGGTGCACCTAGAGCAACAAGAGCCTATTGGACCATGGGTTGCCAGGAAACGGAATCTTCTCTGCACTCCACAGCAGTTACCACTCTGAGGAAGCTGATGTTCAGGGCTGGAGGGAGGGGGCAACTTCTGCTTTTCCATATTTGCCTTTATTAATTGACAGAATGTATTTATCATGTTCAGTGAGATGTTCTGCAGCACACACATACACTGTGAGCTGTGCTGAACTACTACATCACTCGTGTGGACAGTGAGGATGTGGGAAAGGAGCCTTCGGCTCCTGCTGCTGGGAAACTAAACTGAGGTAGGCATTATGGGAAACAGTATGGAGGTTTTCAAATAATTAAAAGCAGAATTATCATATGATCCAGATAACCCACTACTGGACACACACATACATACACATACACAAACATGCATATATATGTATATATATATATGCATATGTATGTGGGTGTATGTTTAATGAAATGGGTGTGGCAAAAAATACCTACAGTCCCACATTCATTATGATTTATTCACAACCTCCAGATCACACAGTTAACCAACCTGTCCACTAAAAACATAAAGAAAAATAAATGTGATATGTATATGCGGTGAAATACTATTCAAGTCATAAAAGTAAACTAGATGACTCTTAGCAACCCTTCACTTCTAAAGCATGCAAAAACAATGTTGTAATCCTGGCATTTTTTCAAATAGTTGGGCACCCTAGAATCAGAGTATAGCTGTCAATGAAAAGTGACCCTGTTCATTATGTGTCTCACTAAGGAAGACACCCGACTTCAGAAAGGAAGGCTTGATTCTGGCACAGGAGGATGTTGTTCTTTGTGGTGGAGGAGTCCTGGTGACAGAAGCTGGAAACAGCATGTCAAATGGTATCTACAGTCAAGAAGGAGAGAAGACAGTGTGTCACATGGTATCCACAGGAAGCAGAGAAGACAGCGTGTCACACGGTATCCACAGGAAGCAGAGAAGACAGCGTGTCACATGGTAACATGGTATCCACAGGAAGCAGAGAAGACAGCATGTCACATGGTATCCACAGGAAGCAGAGAAGACAGCATGTCACATGGAATCCACAGGAAGCAGAGAAGACAGCATGTCACACGGTATCCACAGTCGGGAAGCAGAGAGTAATGAATGTTTGTGTTCAGCTCACTTTCCTCCTTTCATTCATTCTGGGGTCCCAACCCAATGGCACTACCCGTATTTAACGTGGGTCCCCAGTTGACCTACTCAAGATAATCGACATGATGAAAGACTTGTTTCCGTGGTGATGTTAAATCCCACCAAACTGACAATCAATACTGACCATCAGAACTTCTCCCCTTGCCAATGTGACATCCAGACAAGAATAGGGCATAGCAAGGACAACCGCACAAAGGCAGAAGTAAAGCGCAGCAGGGAACATGCCAAACCTTGCTGCTCCGTGTCTAGTACTTGGGTCCATGATGGAATCGTCTGGAGCTCAGAGGGCTTGGGTAGCCCACATGTCCAGCCGTGCTGCTTACACTACTCCATGCCCGCAGCCTTCGTCAGCAAATGCCCGGTGGCTCTGGCCTCTGCAATCTCCTTGTTTGAAACTTTAAACTTTCTCGCACATTGTTTGTCATCGACTTTCACTTTTGTTTTTCATTTTTTGCTCCATCTTCTCTCTTTCACTGTATCCCTGGATGAGAGTAGTGAATGCTCACCATAACACATCTTGACTGCTATTCTGTCTTGCTATGTCCTCCACGCCCCCACCAAAAATTATTTCATTATTTCTTTATTCAGCCTAAGTCAAAGTCTCAAGACACAGGCAGAAGGCAACCAGATTATTTGCCATGAAGTATAAGCAATGGCCTCCAGTTCCGTCCCTAAGAAAGCCCCTGTTCTTTGAATCCCCACGGGCCAAGCTCCCACTGTCACCATTTCCTCAGCAGCCTTGTCTCCCAACACCTACTAGAATGGTCTGTAAAGCTCTGCTAATACCATGTCAAGGTTATTATATCCCAAAGTTCCAGATTCTTCTGCATTCCTCCCAAAACAGTTGTAAAGGCCTAAGAATCATATGGTCGGGTTCATCCCTTCTCTGTACCAGTTTTTTGTATTTGTTACTTTTCTCATTGCTTTAACCAAAGTGACTTGCTTTGGGTTTTGGCTTTTTGTTTTGTTTTGTTTTGTTTTGTTTTCAAAACAGGGTTTCTCTGTGTAACCTTGGCTGTCCTGGACTTGCTTTGTGGCCCAGGCTGCCCTTGAATTCACAGAGATCTGCCTGCCTCTGCATCCCTGAGTGCTGAGATTACAGGCGTGCGCTACCATGCCTGGCCAAAGTGATTTTAAAAGGAAGGTTGTTTGTTTTGTTTGGGTGTGATAATTTGAATGAGAAATGCCTCTCCCCCACCCCCACCCCCGGAGTTTCAGGCATTTGAACACCTGGTCCCCAGTTGTGTTGCAGATTGGGGAGGTCTAGTAGATTTGGTCTTGTTGGAGGAAGGGTGTCACTGGGGAAGGGTTTTGAGAGGTGAATGGCCTTACCCACGTATCCAGTTTGCTCTGTTTCAGTTAAAGCTGTGACCTCTCGTCTCGTTCCTGCCACTGTGCCTGCCACTTGCTGCCATGCCTGCTACAATGCTCTTTTATTTTTGGTCATGGTATTTTATCACAGCAACAAAATATAACTAATACAGAGTATAATTCCTCGTGGCTGCGAGGTCCTTGTGGAGGAACACAGAGTAGTCACCACATTGTATCCATTGTCAGAGAGAGCTGACAGCTGGGCTCAGCTCTTTCTCCTTTATGCATCAATCAGGACTGCAGTCTGTGAAATGGAGGGTTTTCCCATCTCAATTCATCTTACCTAGGTAACTCCTCACATCTACAATCATATGTAGATAACTGCCCATCTCAAAAGCAGAGATCTGTTTCCATGGTAATTCTAAATCTCATCAAGATAACACTCAGGATAACACAAAGCCTGTCACCATTTTGTGAATCTTAAGCCATTAAATCCCCAGATGAGTCTCTGCTGCAAAGGAAGAAAACACAGCCTCATATTGCACTTCCAAGGATGGCATTAATTGGCCAAGAATTGAACTGTGGGTCCTGCCAGGCCACCAGGCAGAGAGAAAACTAGGACTGGGGATAAAAATTGCCATGGTTTTCTCTAATCTCTCGTGTCTGGTTTCCCCAGAGTTCTAGCTTTCTCACCCAGACTGCTCCTGTGTAGAGAACAGGAAGGGTGACCAGTTAAGGCTCCTCTTTTCACATCTGTCCTCTTGGCTCTGTACCATTACTATGGAACAGGCTTGGCTCTCCCAGTGCCCGGGTGGGTAGGTTATTGTGTTGTAAGACTTCAGGCAGAGACACTATGTACAAACTGTTACTTCTATTCTAGAAGGTGGGGCTGCTGGGCAGACGCTGGTAGGCCCTGTGACACCTGCTATGGGTGAATGTTGTTTGCTTCTCAAGGTACAAATGCATAAGACTAGAACCTCAGTGTGTAGGGTGGACATATGTGACAGCCAGTGGGGAGGGATAGGCTTCCCTGGGGGGTGTTGCTACAAACCTGAGCATTGCCCGCCCAATGTCTGTTTCTTCCCTATCGTGTGACCACTTGTAAGTGTCTCCAGTTTCTCTAACCATAAAGTGGACAAACAACTGAGCAGATGCAGGCACTGTGGCCTGGAATCCTAAAAACGAAGTTAAGGTTTCTTTTTGGAAACTCAATCTGTAGACCAGGCTGGCCTCCAACCAGAGTTCCACCTGCCTCTGCCTCCTGAGTGCTGGGATAAAGGTGTGTGCCACTATTCCCAGCCTTATTTAAACTTCTTAATAAGTAGCTGACCAATGTTGTCTTCTGCCAAAATGTTACTTCAAGTGAGAACTGTTTTCCATTTAATTTATTATAATGCAAGTTCTCGAGACTACCTAGTCTTCAAAAACAAACAATATCCCAAAACAACCTTTCTCTTTAAGGCAGCCTTCATACAGGCAATTAAAAGATTGCTAGCCAAATGCCTTAGAAGCACGAAAGAGAAACTTTATAAAATAAATCTAGACACGTGCTTCATAAGATGCTGTTGTCCACACTATCTAGGGTCTAACCTGTGCTGTGTCCTGTGCACGGCCCTCACCTTTGCACACAGGTGGTTTCTCTTACTGTTTGTCTCCACGTTGACATCAGTCTTGACCTGTCTCCTCCTCCACAAGCAGGCGCGAAGCTCCCCTTCCCCACAGAGCTCTCAAGACGGCTCACTTCCTCACCCAGACCCTCTGCCCTTCATCGTGGTCCCTCTGTGCTCTTCAGTCTGTTCTTACTATCAGATAGCTTGCCCTTCCTAAAGATGAGGAGTCTCACTTCTTGAAGATGCCACTATGAATCTCTCATGTGTTCCTGAATTAATAGGTAAATTATACATCATTTTCACCTTCAAACAAATAAACAAACAAAATGATAATGAGTGATTCACTGGTACCTCTCTACCCCTGTGCCCAGATGACATCTTAAACTGTAAGATCGGCACCATGAGTGATAATGATAATGTTTACTAAGAAAATAACAAATGTGCCATTATTGTTGATAAGTATCATCATCACAAGGAACATCCCCAATAGCAGTTGAGTTCCAAACTTCAGTTTATTTATGGGTGAAGGCATAACATCCAATGTAACCCTTCCTGGGCCCTGTGTTTGGAAATGCTGGGTATAAAGAACCTGCTGGGCAGGAGGCTGTAAGCTGAGCGAGGGGCCACCAGCTGTCCTCTAACTGAGGAGCTGTTGACAGCCAATGGCTCCTTGGAGAACACACACTTTGCTTTGTTTTTCTCTTTTTTTTTCTCCAAAAAGAATAAATACAGTTTAATTTCAAGCACTTTATAAGGTGTAATAATATGTATCTTATGGCTACATGTTTTTAATAGTTTTTACCCCAAAAGTTATTATACTGTTGACCAAAGCCAATAATAACACCTAAAATCTTCATCATTATCACAGAATAATGAAGGCAGTTTGAAATAGTCAGGTGCATTATACATTCTAGAAAACAAAGAAAGAATTAAAAGGTCATACTTTCAAAATTTTCACAAAAGTACATGGAAAGTAATAGAAATGATCCAGATACAGAAGTAAATTTAGCTAAGATTTTGTACTTTAAAACAAACATAATTACAGAGATTCTATAAATTATATCCTGAAATAATTGGTTGAAGAAAACTGCCTTACTTACTTTGCAATTACTTAGACCAAACACCATGACCACGGCAACATTTTTTGGGCTTTTTTTTATTCATTTTACATCCCTATCTCAGCCCCTTCCTATCCTCTCCCTCTCTCCCCCTCCCCTTCTGAGAAAAGGAGAGCTTCCTCCCCACAACAACCAGCCCATCCACAACAAGTCGCATCAGGACCAACGTGCAGCTTCTATCACTAAGGCCCAACAAGGCAGCCCAGCTGGAAAAAAGTGATCCAAAAGCAGGCAACAGAGTCCAGGTGAGAGGCAGCCCCCACTCTAATTGCCAGGGAACCCTCACCCATCAGCTACATAGATGCAGGGGAGCTTGGTTCAGTCAGTGCATGTGCTGCAGCTGGTGGTTCAGCCTCTGTGAGCCCCTTGGGCCTCCACTGACTCTGTGGGTTCTCTTGAAGTTCTTGAGCCCTCTATGTCCCTCTGTCCTTCCTCCAACTCTTCCACAAGACTCCCTGAACTCTGCCTAATGTCTGGCTGTGCGTCTCTGCATCTGTTTCTATCCACTGATGGATGGAGCCTAACAGAGGACAGCTATGCTAGGCTCCTGTCTTCAAGCATAGCAGAGTATTGTTAACAGTGTCAGGGTTTGGCTCTCCTAAGATACAGAAAGAACTTAAACACCAACAAACCAAATAACCCAATTTAAAAACGGGGTACAGAGCTAAACCAAGAATTTTCAACAGCGGACTCTCTAATGGTGAAGAAGCACTTAAAGAAATGCTCAACTTCCTTAGTCATCAGGAAAATGAAAATCAAAATGACTCTGATAGTCCATCTTACACCCATCAGAATGGCTAAGATCAAAACCTCAAGTGACAGCACATGTTGGTGAGGATGTGGAGCAAGGGGAACACTCCTCCATTGCTGGTAGGGGTACAACCTTGTACAATCACTTTGGAAATCAATCTGGCTGCATCTCAGAAAATGGGAATAGCTCTACCCAGATACTTGTGGTAGAGCTATTCCCATTTTCTGAGATTAATTTCTAATCCTCAGGGATTAGAAAACTCACTCTTCTTTTTATTCACTCAATCTTTGGCAGGGTCTTGCTGTGTAGCTCAGGCTGGCCTCAAACCCACAATCCTCCTGCTTCAGTCTCTTAAGCGTTTGGATGATGGGTGTGCACCCCTGTGCCCAGACGGTCTCATACCGTGGGTGGCAGAGTGATTCCGCAGCTTGTCTGACAGAAGAAAGGTCAGTTTCTCGGTTCATAAGGCGCTCCTGGGGTGAGCAGCTGATGGAATGGGCAAGGCAACAAGAACCAGTGGTTGGGTCGCTGCTCTCAGCCACGGGTGAACTAAATGCACAGTGATGGGGGACACAAGGCAGAGGACGAGGTTTGGAGACGGCACTCAGCTTCTGCTTCAGAGCGGAGATGGCAGGTGAGTCCACCGTGAAACCATTTAGCATGAGCTGAGAATCTGAACAATCTCCTGAGGAGTCTAACAGAGACTTGCTCTTCCAGGGATGATTGACAGTCTTGTTGCACAGCCCACCTCACCAGCACCCCTTGTCATCGCCAAATCTTCCTTCTTTGAATTGTTAGCACCATCCCTGGGATCAATCTAGCCCAGGTAGTTCACAAACTGCCACAGCACTCGTTAATTTTGTATCTTACATAATTATTCCCTTTTGTACCTTAACTGTCAGAGCTCTTGAAGTGACTTTAGAGCAGCAAATTAAGTGACTTCTGCTAAACTTGGGAAACGTTACAAATCCTTAGAATCTCCCCCATGAGGATGGCTCTAATGGGGTGTAATTACTTCATAGAGCTGGAAAACAGCCTACAGATAGGTGGTGTGGCATTCTCGTTCTCATCATCAGGACCACCATGCCATGTGCAGGGGTGGGCGAGAAACTATCCTCTAAGGTGAGAGTAAGGGGGCCCTAGAAATGGTGACACAGACCTTTAAGTCTAATGATGAGAGGGAAGTAGACGTCAGCCTCACTCTTTTCTCCATTCCCTCTACATGTCTAGAGAGAAGAGTGTGAGCTAGGGAAGATGATGAGACGAAGCAAATACGCATGGTGAGAAGTGACATTGAAGGAGTGGGGGGAGGCTGTGCTCAAACTCCTCAGCCTCTGCTCCCAGGAGGCCTCAAAAGCACGCCTGTCGTCTGAAGAATTCAGAGCTCAGCATCCACTTCAGGTAAAGCCTTTGGAACACATTCCCGTTGCCATGGAAAGTGGCCACCTTGGAGGAGAAAATGGGGGTGCTGGGGACAACCCAGGAGGTTTCTTTAGCCAGAAGCAGTAGGGACTCACTAAGAGGACACTGGGGTCCTGCAGTCTGCAGTCTCACAGCGTCTGGCTGGAAGACAGAGGGTGGCAGGCTTTGGGAAATTTCAGCAGGGGTGCTGACACTGCCCACAAAGAGCCTCTCCAGCAGGGGTTCAGCTGAACATGCTGTTCAAATGCCAGATGCCATTAGGGTAGAGATGAGCCTGGGGATCAGATGAATGGACCTCAGCAGGCCACCAAGACAAACCCACACCGTGCCACAAATGCCTCACCACGATGTGCGTGGTCTCCCAAGCCAGCAGGGAAAAGAAGACAACAGGATGAACTTGATCCTATGTGACTGACAAGCCAACACATGACTGAACTTCCCTGGTGATGTCTAAACCCAAATGCTTGCAGTAAAAACAATGGAGCTGAGATAGAAATAATTTTTTTCCCTAGAAAAGTAAAGAAATTTGCATATTGGCTTATAAGCAAGCACAAATTTATATAGAACATTATCATGAGGACAGCAGATGGCATATGACAGACCTTGAGTAGAGACCAGATCTGTAATTATTTTTAATAATAAAATAAAATTAATGAAAAGATCTTTATATACAGAGTCAAGTTTTGCTTTCTCTTTCCCAATCCTTTGTAAGGCAGAGACTTTTAACTTTGGCTACACAGCCTAGCCCAGTCCGTTAGGATAATTGCTGGAACACCCTCCTGGACAGGGTAGAATTAATTTAGTTGATGGTGTTCTGATTTTGAATGTAGGATCCAGTGAGGTTCTGGGAGGAGAAGATAATGAAATCAAAGCAGGGACGGATTAGCTGGAGTTTGCAAAGCATTTGGTGTTAAGAACTTGAGATGTCAAAGCTGTGAATAGAACCCTGCGTGCACAGTGAGTTCTCAGAAGATAAAATAATGAGGGCAGAAGACACTCATCCCAGCTGGGGACACTAGCAGGATCAGAAGGAACGAGCTGAAGAAGCATGGAGACCCAAGCAACACATGCCACAGCCAACTGCAGAGTTCTCACTCTGCAGCCCTCCATCAGCCTGCCAGGCCCAGCTCTGCAGAGAAGTCCAAGCATCACAGGGACTGTTCCTTCATCCAAGCTTTACTGATTCCTCTGTATCCATTCAAAACGTTGCCAAAGTCGCTAAAGTCCTTAGGAGTCTCTTTCCCAAGTTACCCTCCCTTTCCCCCAAAAGCAATCAGTGTCCTTCATTCGATGCCTTTCCCTACTCTTTAACACAACTCATGGAGCTTATGCTGCAAAATGATACAGATCTTTGCTTTATAAGCATCATAACTATGTACATACCATTTATTTGCTTATATCCTGATGTCATGGCAAAAGGATTTGGGATAAAGAGATCAGGAACTTCTTTGAGACAGATAGCATAAATAAAGGTAGCAACTTAAGACTCAGGGATGGAAAGAGAAACAAGAGTGGATGACTGGATTATATTGGATGATTCTGGTTGAGTCTGAACCTTGGGAGGTTACCATCTATTGGGGATGGTCCTGCTTTCCTGTGGACTGACCCCTTCTCTCTTAGATCTTTCTCTACTGGCCCAAAGTGTGTCCCTCACCTGTGGAAGAAGGTGTGTAGCCACACGGCAGAGGATACAGGCCCTGTCACATAGGAGCCTGTGGCAGGAGCCATCCTTACTAAGCTGCTGAGACTGTGTGGGGCAGGTGGTACACTCTAGTCTCAGGCACCATCCTTGGCACTGACATCACAGAGAAAGAAACAGGAGCCAAGAAAAGCCAGAGAAAAAGAGAGAGACAGAGACAGACAAAGAGAGGGAGAGAGAGAGAGAGACAAGGAGAGAGACAGATAAAAAGAGAGAGACAAAGAGGGGGGAGGGAGAGAGAGAGTAAAGAGAGACAGACCGAGGGGGAGAGACAGCAAAAAGAGAGAGACAGAGACAGACAAAGAGGGGGTGAGAGAGAGGGAGAGAGACAAAGAGACAGAGCTAGACAAAGAGAGGGAGAAGGAGCAAGAAAAGAGAGAGGAGCAGAGAGAGAGAGAAAGATCTAGGGATCAAGTCTGTCATTGCTGGGAAAGGCTTCCACATCTCCTGCCCTCATTAGCATCTTTACCTTCAAATTTCCCAACTTCTTAACTAAAGCAGAGGTCTCCTGAACGTTTAGCTGTCCTAAGCCAGGGGGTGTTGTGATGTGCTGGCGGCCTCCCTGTGCTCCTCAGAGACCTGAGAGGAAGAATCGCACAGGCAGCACGCAGGACACCTTGGGTGACTTGTGTGGGAACACCAGGAATGGAGTCATGTGAGGGGCATTCTAAGTGCTCGTGAGAAAACAGGAAACGCGTCTTGTTACCTCCGTTTCCTCAGACCACAGACTTGCTCTCGGAATATGTTTTCATGCTCCCCCCTCCCAGGTGTGGGGGATAGGTGTGAGTTTACTTCAGCTGTGGCTGTGCGTGTGCTTCTAAGGAAGAATGTGTGTTTGCCACTTGTGGCTTGTCCTAGTGATTGTGCCCTTTACTCTGGTGACTCGTCCTAGCCCTCGGAGTGGAGTATAAACTGCCTGAGCTCTGACTAAAGATGGCTAGCTCATGAGACGTTAGCCTCATGTTCAGGCCCTGTCTCCCAGGCTCCCTCCACCAACCTGAGTGGTGAACAGATCCGTAGTTACTTTGCGCTTAAGTCCTGAACATCACGTGTCCAAAATGGGAGACTTGTCCCTGTATTTACCCTGTGTAAGAAGACTGTGTGTGTCTGTACCTGCGTCTCCGTACACGTGTTTGCATATATGTCTGTGCAGGTATGTGAGCATGTGAGCATGTGTCTAGGTGTGCTCAGGTATGTGTGTGCATAAGTGTGTGTGCATATGCACAAATTGGACCCAGGCCCACTGTACAGTACACGCTAATCTCCAACTAAGCTGCACCTCTAGACCCAAAATGTACCCATGAAACCCTCTGAAGCTTTTACTTCTCTCGGTTGCTTTTAACTTAGAGATTGTTAAGAATTTACCCATCTTACTGGAAAATATTTAACATTGAAAGAACCTCAAGAGGCACATCTGGAAAACCCAGAAATAGACATCTTACATTTCATACTCTGCCTATTTTCCTATACTTAATTGATTCCATTATTCATGCCTCCACACCCCAAACTGACTTTTTTCCTTCCTGCTCATGCATAGTTATTAGTCAAGGGTCTGTGTTCTCTATTAGCCAAGCTACTCACAGTAAAAATGTTTCATCTTCCCTCATAAGTCAGTTCTTTGAGCGTCCTCATTATTTTCATTGCTCACATCTAAGCTCTTTGTGAATTACCTGACATGTATAAAACCTTCTTTTGTTAGCAAAGTGTGCTGGTACAAGCCTATGATCCCAGCACTTGGGGAGGTCGAGGCAGGAGGATGAGGAGTTCAAGGCTAGCCTCAGTTACATCACAGATCAAGGACTATTCTTGAATTCATGACTTCTTTAAAAATAGCCACAGAAAAGGCTTGTCAAACTTTCCACAGAAAGGAGACCTCATTCCCCAAACAACCCCCATTACTATTCTCTAATTAAGTAACTCGTATTCTGTTTTATTTTTGTTGCTCAAATCAGGTTCACATTCACTGCCTTTCAAGATGGCAGGTCTTCTGTTTGGTACCCGTATAAAGAATCTCCTTCTGGCTAGTCACCATCTGAATTGAGGTGAAACTGTAATGAAGATGAAATTAACTTGGTGCTTAAGAGCTCAAAAGAGAAAAGGTCAATTAAACCTGTTCATCGAGCCTCACCCCAGCACTGAGCACAGTGACTCTAGATCTTCTGCTTCCTTGGCACAAAGGCACTAACAAGTCATGCGTGTCTTTTAGGCTGTGTCAATTCAGGCCTCCTTACCCAGCCATGTCCTTTGTTTCCAGTCACTCCTAAGATACCAGGAGCAAACAGATTTGACAGCATCTGATGGTTGGTAGCAAACACATTTTTATGAGAAAAGCTGGAAGAATATCCTTGGCAAATTTGGCTCGCTGTGCCAAAATGTCCAGGGAGATAAGCTGCTTCACAGCAGGGTTATGTTCTGAGAAATGAGCCACAAAGCAATTGTATCACTGGGCAAACACAGCATGGATTCACATAAGCCTCCTTGGTGTAGATCAGTCATTTGGTGTGTTTTGTTTTGTTTTGTTTTGTTTTGTCTTTATGGGTCACTGTCAGGGTAAAATTGCATACTGCTTATATTAAACCTCCTTTTTTATATTTTTTAAATGGAACTCAGGCTGAAATGAATACTAAGGGGCTGGCGAGATGACCCAGTCATGAAGCGCTTGTCACCCACGCATGACGCCCTGAGTTTAGATCCCAAGCACCCAAGCAAGAGGCTGGACAAGGTGATAAGAAGCTGGACAAGGTGTTACAGACCTGTGATCCAGCCCTGGGGAGATGGAGACAGGAGGGTCTTCGACGCTTGTTAGTCCAGCCAAGTTCAGTGAGAGACCCTGCCTCCAAATATAAGGTGGAGGGTGATACAGGAGGACACCTGAAGTGGCCCCCTGGCACCTCCACACTCACACAAACATATATGAACCTCCACGCACAGGCGCACACATACACACAATCAAACCATAGCATAGTGAACACGTAATCTACAGATGCAGGCATTCATAAGCACAACAAGCATTACATATTACTGTTACAGCACATAGCTGCATGTGCTAGATGATCATGACACTTTGCTGTAGGCTGAGGGTCCCAGCACTCAAGCCCTGTGTGGGAGCTGTAACAAAACAAGGTGAGCCCTGTTTTAGATCTGTAACAGCCTCCTTCTCCTCCTCCTCTTCCTCCTGCTGCTGTTGCTGCTCTCACCAATACCAACTGTTGGAAGTTGAATTACAAAAGCTGTCAACCACAGAGCTACTAGTGTTTAAAGTCTAGAGTGAATCACATCCAACTCAAATGCCTAAATCTATAAATCTGTGACCTCTGAAATCTGGAGCCATAGGTATCTGTTTCTCAAGGCTTGAAGCTATGAGCCTCTGGGTCCCCCAGCCTCACCCTTGGACCTTGACTCACAATTGCCAGCACTGACCATCTGTCTATAATTCCTATCCAGGTAGAGAAAAACATACCAGCTGACTGGTTGTACAATTGCTACTGAATATATTAATCTCAGGAGAACTGGTGTCATCAATAAACTTGGCAACCTAGTTGATATCATCATAAATATATCCAATCCTGACCTACCAGACAAGACTCAAGATCACAATTTATTAACAAATTGACCATCTACCGAGTCAGAAATGACGCTATATCAACCCATCAAGGATCATGCAGATATAATTTTGTTGTTAGCAATTACCTCTCTCTTCCTCATCCTCTGTTTGGAATCTTGGTTGTCAGAGTCAGAATCTTCTGGACTTTTCACACACGGGATATAGTGATTGAGGTAAGTCTTAAGATTTATGATCAAGATATGTGCAGACGCAATGGACAAGCACTCGCTGATGATTCTAACCAATGCAGCAACCCTCATGAATTTGGTATCATTCCACATCTAAACTCCATACATGCATGGTGTGGATTATCTTCTCATTTCTCTGATGTTGTGATCATTTCCTAATCTCTCTCCTCATCTCACTCTGCAAAAGCATAGGCTGGGGGGTGGGGAGGGAAGCCTAATTACCAGAGCTCATTAGCTTCTTAACGGACAGCCTTGCTAAATTTTTCGGTATACCGTTGAACAACATTTCCGCAGGCAGGATGCATTCACAAGAAGTAGATGGCAAAAGCTGTTCCTGAGGATGACTGGGTGCAACTGTTTCTCCACGTGACTAGAAGGAACCTCACTTCTCTGAGCCCCCGAATCACTAGCTCCTACGAGCTTCAGAATAATCCTAAAGTGTACAGTGGAAAGCACCCCTGCTCTAAGGTGGCAGCTGCCAGCTTACAGAGCTCTGGGCAGTGGGTGGGGAGCCAGTCTGAAGATGCCTGGGTCCAAAGCCTTCGTGCTGTCTTTATGCTGCCCCTTCTCGGGGGAGGGCACGGCCTGCATGT